>NC_139512.1:11715355-11949358 GCF_947247035.1 Vipera ursinii
AGAAGGTCGGCAGTTTGGCGGGTCGAATCCCGAGTGCCGCGTAGCAGAGTGAGCGCCTGTTACTCGTCCCAGCTTCTGCCAACCTAGCAGTTCGAAAGCACGTAAAAATGCAAGTAGAAAAATAGGGACCACTCCGGTGGGAAGGTAACAGCGTTCCGTGCGCCTTTGGCGTCCAGTCATGCCGGCCACATGACCACGGAGACGTCCTCGGACAAGCGCTGGCTCTTTGGCTTTGAACGGAGATGAGCACCGGGCCCTAGAGTCGGAAACGACTAGCATGCATGTGCGGGGGAACCTTTACCTTTACCTTATACGTATATAAAAAAGTCACATATAACATATAATATAAAATATGTTGCTTACATATTGATTGAATTGCACACGGCCCAGAGCCCCACTCTGAGGAAGGTGTGGGGTTTAAGAAATAGGAAATATAAATAAATAAAATAATGCATATAATTTTGTGCGTATGTATATGTGTAATACATATATGGTATGTGTGTGTAAATATATACACATAGAAAACATATATACACATGTATATGTTGTGTGTATATGTGTGTGTGTGTTTCTATGTGTTGTGTGTATATATATATATATATATATATATATATATATATATATATATATATATATATTTACACATATGTATACATACACACACTATATATACACACATATATACACACACATATTTGTATATGCATGTGTGTTTTTGTATATATATGTTACTGGGCATGCATATATCTATAGATGTGTATGTGTATATATGTTTCTATGTGTATATATATATTTACACATATATGTATACACACACAATATATAAACACACATATTTGTATGTATGTATATGTGTTTTGTATATATATGTTACTGTGCATGCATATATCTATAGATGTGTATGTGTATATATGTTTCTATGTGTATATATATATTTACACATATATGTATACACACCACAATATATATACACACATATTTGTATGTATGTATATGTGTTTTTGTATATATATGTTACTGTGCATGCATATATCTATAGGTGTGTATGTGTGTGTGTATATATATATATTATATACTATATATAATTTATAATTTCTGTTATAATATAAATACATTATAACGCATAGGGGTGCCTATATACGTATATATGTATATCTCCCTCTCTGTATGTGAATATGATATATAAATATAGATACACAGTAGATGCATAGTGTACGTTTGTGTGTCCTCTGTGTGTTTCAGCATCCAAAGCTACAACTCCGTTTGTTGTGGGGGGGGGGGCAGGCAAATACAGAGAAGGTTTTTTTTTTCAATCGCTCTTTCTCCCCCCCCCCCGTCCAATCTCCCTCCCTGAATCTCCCCCCCTCCCAAAGGCGCTCTCTCCTTTTACTCTTTTCTTTCGGCGGTTTGTTCTGAAAGACGCCCCCCCTCGTGAGGAGGGGGCGCGGCCTCCAAATAAGGAGGGGGTGGCCAGATTGTCAGCGGGGGGGGGGAAACGAAGCAGGAGGCGAGGAAAAAAACTCAGGATCGGAGCGGGGTTTTTTTTTCCCCACCCCCGGCGTGGAGAAGCGGCATCTCCTTTGTTTCTTCTGCGTGGGCTTCTCGCTCCTCCGGCGCGGGGGGGGGGCCTTCTCGAAGACGTGGAAGTGGGGGGGGGGGTGGTCTCGGCTTTGTTCCTCTTTTTTGCCCCCCCCACCCCCCAAAATTAGGATTTCTGCCACCCCAACATTCGCCTCCGGCTTTCTTCTCTGGCCGCTGGACGGGTTCATCGTGGGTGTGGGGGGGGGGTTCTCTCCGCGGGACGCCTTTCCGGGGGGGGGGGGTCGTGTGAATCGGTTACCCTCCCGACTCGGGTCTCTTTGCAGCGGCCACTGAGCCGAGCCAAGGGCGAGCCGTTTCAAAGGCCGGAGCCGGGCTTCCAAGCGGGGACTACGAGACTCTAGAGGAAACACCCCCCCCCCCAAAAAAAAAGCCTTTGCGTGTTTTGCGGGTGTGTTTTTTTTTCCTCCCACTCCCATGGATTTATCACTCGCCCAGGGCACCGCACCTTCGCCAGCCAGCGGGCGCCTGGTATCTCCCTGGTCCTCCGGGCAGGAGGAGGCTTCGCGGAGAACCACCGTAAGTAAATCGGATCCGGTGGGTCGGGTGCCTCGTACACGTGTCGGGCTGCGGGGAGAAAGTTTGGCAACGGAGAAACGGACGCCTCGAGGTCTGGGCTCCCCTGCGGGAAGATTTTGGTTTTTTTTTCTTTTTCACGATCTCCGATGGTTCAATTTCCAAGCGGTCGTTCTTTTCGGGGTTTTTTTCCCCCTAAAGCTAAAAAGCGGCTCGCGCTTGTTTAACGTGTGAACGTTGTGGGCTGTTCCCTGACACCGCCGGATGACCTCGCCAGGGCTCGTTGCCTTGGAAAGAGTGAGGAAGATTCTCAGGGATGACTCACACTCTTTACTCTCCTACCATCCGGTAGGAGATATAGGAATATAGCCAGCCGTACCAACAGGCTGAAAAATAGCTTTTATCCCTGGGCTGCTAGGCTTTTAAATGGCACATATTCTTATGCAGAATTGACTTGGGAGGCCAGGTGTGTGGTGTAGTGGGTTCACATGGTGTGGTGGGATGGAGGGCTTGTTGTCACTGTGTGTTGGGGGGAGAGAGAACACGGGGGGGGGGGAGGCTCAGCTAATCTCAATGTACACATGTTGTACTTTGACAATAAAGGTTTATTATTATTATTCTATTCTATTCTATTCTATTCTATTCTATTCTTATTCTATTCTATTCTATTCTATTCTATTCTATTCTTATTCTATTCTTATTCTATTCCTATTCTATTCTATTCTATTCTATTCTATTCTATTCTATTCTATTCTATTCTATTCTATTCTATTCTATTCTATTCTATTCTATTCTATTCTCTCTTTACTCTCCTACCATCCGGTAGGAGATATAGGAATATAGCCAGCCGTACCAACAGGCTGAAAAATAGCTTTTATCCGTGGGCTGCTAGGCTTTTAAATGGCACATATTCTTATGCAGAATTGACTTGGGAGGCCAGGTGTGTGGTGTAGTGGGTTCACATAGTGTGGTGGGATGGAGGGCTTGTTGTCACTGTGTGTTGGGGGCAGAGAGCAGGGGGGGGGAGGCTCAGCTAATCTCAATGTACACATGTTGTACTTTGACAATAAAGGTTTATTATTATTCTATTCTATTCTATTCTATTCTTATTCTATTCTATTCTATTCTATTCTATTCTATTCTATTCTATTCTATTCTATTCTATTCTATTCTATTCTATTCTCTCTTTACTCTCCTACCATCCGGTAGGAGATATAGGAATATAGCCAGCCGTACCAACAGGCTGAAAAATAGCTTTTATCCCTGGGCTCTTAGGCTTTTGAATGGGACATAATCTTATGCAGAATTGACTTGGGAGGCCGGTGTGTGGTGTAGTGGGTTCACATGGTGTGGTGGGATGGAGGGTTTGTTGTCACTGTGTGTTGGGGGCAGAGAGCAGGGGGGGGGAGGCTCAGCTAATCTCAATGTACACATGTTGTACTTTGACAATAAAGGTTTATTATTAAACCCGTGCAGGGGGGGAATTGCGTGTGCCCTTGGCCCTCCTTGTCTGGAGGCAGTCTAGCTTTGAATTGCAAGCGGGGAGAGACGTGTGTGTGTGTGGGGGGCTTTTGCAGAGGCGTTATAAAAAAATAGCCAGGCGAAAAGGGACGTGGTCTTTTATTTTTATTTCGTGTATGGCTCAGATTTAGAAAACGCCCGTCGTCGCCCTCTTTAAGAGAGATGGTGGTGTGCCGCGTGGATTGCCACAATTGTAGCCCAGATGTGGTTGGCATCTTGTAGATTTCTCCCTTTCCCCCCACCCGTTTCAGTAAGGGCGTGTCAATCCAGCTCTCGGGTGTCCCATCAAGTTCCCAGCTGTCAGTCAAGCCGTTGTTGGTTAGGCTGCAGAGAAGAGCAGCTGGGGAGACGTTGGCCAACCACACAGGGATGTTTTCCAGATGTTTGGGGAGGTTAGCAGCCGAAGTTGAGTGATGCTGGGCAGGGCCTGTTTGCAGTGTGTGTGTGTGTGTGTGTGTGTGTGTGTGAAAACGGCAAACAGCTTCTTCCAGATCAGAACGAATGACAACCTCTGCTTTGCATTTTGCCAATTTCCAACCGTATGAGGTCTCTCCCCCCCCCTCGGATACAAAGGGTGATTTTCTTATGAATTGAAGAGGCGGAAAAAAAAGCCTTTTGGTTGTCTTGAGTTTTTTCTAGCATGATTCTTCCTTTAGGAAAAGGAGGGAGAGAGGGAGGAAGGGAGAACAAGAGAGAGAGAGAAAGGGAGAAAGAGAGAAAGGAGGGAGGGAGAAAGATAAAGAAAGGAAAAAAGAAAGAAAGAGAAAGAGAGAAAGAAAGAAAAAAGAAAGAAAGAGTGAGAATAGAAGGAAGGAAAGAAGGAAGGGAGAGAGAAGGAAAGAGAGAAAGGAGGGAAGGAGGGAGGAAAGAAGGAAGGGAAAAACAAGGAAAGAGAGAGAGAAAGGGAGGGAGGGAGGGAGGAAGGCAGCAAGGGAGAGAAAGAGAAAAAAATAGAAAGGGAGGAAGGAAGAGAAAGAGAGAGAAAGAAAAGGAAGGAAGGAAAATGGATTGAATTGGATGAATCAAAGATTCTGGATACCAGCGGCTGGATTGACGGAGGGGTAAAACTGTCTTGGTTGTAAAACAGGAGTAAAGTCGACGTGTTGGGTTCCCTCTAAGGACTGGGGTCTCTAGCTGGGTGCGTGTGTTTGTGTGTGTGTGTGTGTGTAGTTGCCTTCTGCAACCTGGAGCCCTCCGCATGTGTTGGGCTTCTCACCTTCCCCAAGTCTGTAGGAGATGCGGACGACCGAAAGTGAGTACAAGGCAATCCTTGACTTACAACCATTTGTCGGGTTGTATTTATCACAGTTGCTCTGTCCTGGGGGGCACGTGAACACCAGCCAGCCTCCCCCAAAGTCAATGGGGGAAGCCGGATTCGCGTGATGACCGCGTGATTCACTTAAAAACTGCAACGATTCACCGAACAACTGTGGCAAAAAAAAAAAAAGATCATAAAATGATGTGCAACTCACTTAACAACTGCTTAGCAACAGAAATGATGGCTCGGTTGTGGTTGTAAATTGAGGACCACCGGTGTATTTGTTAGTGGACTATAGAGCAGCATTTTTCAACTTGGACAACTTTAAATTGTGTGGATTTTAAATTGTGTGGACTTCAACTCCCAGAATTCCCCAGCCAGCATGGCTGGCTGGGGAATTCTGGGAGTTGAAGTCCACCCGTCTTAAAGTTGCCAAGCTTGCAAAACACGGCCACAAAGAAAGATTCTTCTCTTGTCTGGAGGGTAGAGTTTCAAATGGCAGAGGAAAACTGCAAACAATTGGGAGAGTGAACAGACGTCGTGTTTGTGTGTGTGTGTGTAAGAATTGTTGAAGACACTTGAATTTCCCAAGTAAATCCTCCTCTGCATACCGCTCTCTTAATTCCCATGAGGAATTCATTGCCATGGTGATGCTGTTGATTTCCACGGGTTCAATAAAACTAAGCAAAAACATGTAGACGCCTGGGAATTTACACTCAAGGCCTCTTTCTAGCTTGCAGACCCAAGCGTGCAAGGCGTGCTCCCTGGGCAGTAGCAGTCTACCTGTTTGGTTCGGCAAGAGCTCCTGTCAGTGTTCAGAGGAAAGACTTTTTTTAAGAAGAGACTGGACAGCCATTTGTCTGAAATGGTTTAGGGTTTCCTGCCTGAGCAGGGGGTTGGACTAGATGACCTCCAAGGTTCCTTCCAACTTTATTACTATTACTGTTACTTACTACTACTACTACTACTACTATTATTGTTATTGTTATTGTTATTGTTATGCCCAGGCAATGCTCAGCAAACAAGGATATGTCATTTGTGGAAACGGGTTGCTGTTTTTGGCAGCCTTTGAAAAGCAGAACTCTCCATTCGAAACCTTTTTTTTCTTCTGTGGTTTTGAGCCGCTTCCAAACTGGCGCTTAAACTTTCCCTTGGCAGGGAGTTCCAAAGGCACATTCGGCGTACAGGTAGTCCTCGACTTTATGACCAGCCGTAAATCTCTCTCTTTTTTTAAAAAAAACTGTCGTAACTTCGAAGAGTGGCGAAATGAAGGGTTGTATACGTCGAGGATTCCCTGTCCTCAGCAAATCTTCAATCAAAGAATGTAGGGAGTCCTTGACTTATGACCGCAAGGGAGCTCAAAATTTCTGTTGGTAATCGAGGCATTTGTGAAGTGAGCTTTGCCCCATTTTACGACCTTTATTGCCACGGTCGTTAAGGGAATTGCCGCAGTTGTTAAGTCAGCAACACGGTTGTTAAGGGAATCTGGCCTTCCCCCATTGGCTTTGCTTGTCAGAAGGTCGCAAAAGGGGACCACGTGATCCTGGGACACGCCAACCGTCATAAATATGAGTCAGTTGCTGAGCATCTGAGTTTTGATGACGTGACCACGGGGGAGGGGAAATGCTGCAACGGTCCTAAGTGTGAAAAACGGTCATAAGTCCCTTTTTCCAGTGCTCTTGTAAGCAAGACCTTTGGGAATGAATTTTGCCCCGTTTTACGATCTTTATTGCCACTGTTGTTAAGTGAATCACTGCAGTTGATAAGTCAGTAACCGGGTTGTTAAGTGCATCTCATTTCCCCATTGACTTTGCTTGCCAGAGGGTCACGTTGCAACAGTCGTAAGTACATGCCACTTGCCGAGCACCCTAATTTTGATCGTGTGACCCTGGGGAATGCGACAAGGGTCGTAAGCGTGAAAAATGGCCATAAGTCACCTTTTCCAGTGCCGCTGTTAATTTCAAACGGTCCCTAAACAAACTCTTATAACTCAAGGACTGTCTGTATTTTATCTCTTTTGGAAGACCTAAAAATGCACAAAAGCATGTAACAGAAAAATTCATCTCATCGTGAAACTAATGAGGGAGAAAATTATCAGGCTGTGCACAAACCTCTTCCTTATCCACCCTCACGATAAGCCAGGGAGAAAAATCAATATTATATCTTTATTTATTCAAATTCCACGCCGCCCATTTTGCTAATGCAGCGAATCTGGGCGGCTTACACTATAATAAAAAGTTTAAAAACGCTAAAAAAACAAAACCCCAACGGTTTAATTTAGAATAATACAGCAAATAAATAGTTTCTTTTTGGAAATACCTGGTAACCTTCTACTGTCTGACCGCTTAAAATCAGGATATCTCCTATCTCGCAAAACACGTGGGGACTCTGAATTTGCGTGAATCTGAACCAGAACAAGAGCAATGACGAGTTATTTATTTCACGATATGTGTATATATGTGTGTATGAACTGCATGTATAGGTATGGACATGGGTATGCTAAAAGGAGGAAAGCCATGGCAAATCTAGACAGCACACTAAAAAGCAGAGACGTCACCCTGCCAACAAAAGTGCGTATAGTCAAGGCTATGGTCTTCCCAGTTGCAATGTATGGCAGTGAAAGCTGGACCATAAGAAAGGCTGAGCGCCAAAGAATGGAGGCCTTTGAACTGTGGTGCTGGAGAAGACTCCTGCGAGTCCCTTGGACTGCAAGGCGATCAAACCAGTCACTCCTAGAGGAGATCAACCCTGACTGCTCTTTAGAAGGCCAGATCCTGAAGTTGAAACTCAAATCCTTTGGCCACCTAATGAGAAGGAAGGACTCACTGGAGAAGAGCCTCATGCTGGGAAAGGTTGAGGGCAAGAGAAGAAGGGGACAACAGAGAAGGAGGTGGCTGGATGGAGTCGCTGAAGCAATAGGTGTGAGCCTAAATGGACTCCAGAAGATGGTAGAAGACAGGAAGGCCTGGAGGAACGTTGTCCATAGGGTCGCGATGGGTCAGACACGACTTCGCAACTAACAACAACAACAAATGCTAAAAGGAGGTGCAATGACTTAGTGGTTAAAGGCATTGAGTATGTCAGCTGGAGAGCCAACAGCCAAGGTTCAAGACCCAAACGCTGGATGGGGTGAGCTCCTGTTAGTTGCTTCAGCTCCCGTCCAATTCGAAAGCATGCAAATGCAAGTAGATTAATAGCCACCACTTCAGTAAGAAGGTAACAGCGTTCTGTGTGCCTTTGGCATATAGCCGCAGTGGCCATATGGCCGCGGAAAATGTCCGTGGATGCTAGTTTCCTCGGCTAGGTAACAGATGAGCACCATGCCCTAGAGTCAGACACAATTTTTTTTTAATCCCATTTATATCCCGCCCTTCTGCGAAGACTCAGGGCGGCTTACAATTTAAGCACAAACCAATGGTAGAGGACAGGAAGGCCTGGAGGAATATTGTCCATAGGGTCGCGATGGGTCGGACACGACTTCGCAACTAACAACAACAATGTGCTTAGCAATAGCCTTCATTCTATGTATATGCCTGCTTATTAGGGCTTTCACACACACCCCCAAGCGGCATTATTACAAAGTCAGCTTAATTGCCCCCAACAATCTGGGTCCTCATTTTACCTACCTGGGAAGGACGGAAGGCTGAGTCAACCTTGAGCCTGGTGGGACTCGAACCTGCACTAATTGCAGGCAGCTGGTGTTACATAAGGAGGCATCAGCCCACTGCTCCACCAAGGCTCAATTGGACAAGGAAACTTTATATGCATGTCCGTATGCATAGTGTACGCATATGCATATGTATATATTATGTGTGTGGGGGGGTAGTGGTGGGGTTGTGTTTTTACTTTCAAATTAGCCAGAGCTGCTGAGAGTTGGGCAGCGTGCACATAAATAGTAATAATAATATAATAAATCACTGCACACAAAATGCAGAGATTGTATGATTGGTGCAATTCGTTTCCTTTTGCTGCTGCAGTCGTTCCATTCTAGTTGCCGGAAATACAAAGACCTGCAAATAGAAATAGAACGACCGGGTCAGAAGAAAGCAAAGGTAGGACCAATAGTCATAGGTGCAATCCCAAAACATCTGGAGCACCACTAAAATAATCATCGTCATTGACAAAATCCCGGTCGGTCAATTGCAAAAGGCAGCTTTACTCAGAATAGCTTACATCCTGTGATAATTCCTTTACTATTATTAAACAACATCTGCCTATCCCAGGTCCTTGGGGAGGACTTGAAAGGTGGACAACGTTGCCAAATGCTGTCTAAACATCTGGTTGATTAGGCAGCCACCAATCACAACGGTTCCTAAAAACCAGAAACCTGAGCCCAAATTTCTGTTGCTAAGCGAGACACTTGTTAAGTGAGTTTTGCCCCACTTTACGACTTTTCTTGCCACCGTTGTTAAGTGAATCGCGGCACTTATTAAATTAGTAACACGGTTATTAAGTGAATCTGGATTCTCCCCCCCCCCCCCCATTGACTTTGCTTGTCAGGTCTCAAAAGTTGATCTCATCACCTCGGGACGCTGCTGCGACCGTCATAAATACGAGTCGGGGGGCCAAACATCTGAATTTTGATCACGTGACCCTGGGGAATGCTGTGGCGGTTGTAAGTGCAGAAAACAGCCGTACATCACTTTTTCCAGTGATGTCGTAACGATTGAACGGTCGCTAAATGAACTGTTGTAAATCGAGGACTAACTGTACTTGAATTTATTTTTAATGCCAGGGGTGTTGGGGCTGAAATCACAGTTTCAGTTCAGAAATCATTCCTTCTTCTTCATCTGTATTTTTTGGGTGGACTCTCAGGACCTCCTCGTCCAGCTCCACGGGTCGTGTTGTCCCTGCTTGGCACAGAAAATGGGCATTGAGGGAAGCTTGTGTAAATCCAGTCCGCCTTCTGTTTAGGTAAAGGTAAAGGTTCCCCCGCACATGCGTGCTAGTCATTTCCGACTCTAGGGGCCGGTGCTCATCTCCGTTTCAAAGCCGAAGAGCCAGCGCTTGTCTGAGGACGTCTCCGTGGTCATGTGGCCGGCATGACTAGACACCAAAGGTGCACAGAACGCTGTTACCTTCCCACCGTAGTAGTCCCTATTTTTCTACTTGCATTTTTACGTGCTTTCGAACTGCTAGGTTGGCAGAAGCTGGGACGAGTAACGGGCGCTCACTCTGCTACGCGGCACTCGGGATTTGACCCGCCAAACTGCCGACCTTCCGATCGACAAGCTCAGTGTCCTAACCCACTGAGCCACCGCGTCCCTGCCTTCTGTTTGCATCCCCTTAAAATTACCAGCCCAAGTGAGCGTTCATCCATCCGGAGATGGCTGGGCTCAAAAAGGCTACTGTGTGGATTTCCCTCCTGATTCTCCTTTGGAAACAGGACAGACTATCCAGGGATTCTCCGAGGTGGGGTGGGGTGGGAGACCCCGGCTCTCTTCTGACGAGGAGGTGGCACAAGGGGGAGCGGGGTGGAAGTGATGGAACAGCTCAGTTTGCATTTACGGGTTGTTCTCGACTTACAGCCACATGCGGAGCAGAATTTCTGCTGCTAAGTGAGTGAGTTGTTAAGAAAGTCATGCCTGATTTTCCTTTCCTTCCTTTCTTTCTTTCTTTCTTTCTTTCTTTCTTTCTTTCTTTCTTTCTTTCTTTCTTTCTTTCTTTCTTTCTTTCCTTCCTCCTTCTCCTTCTTCTCCCTTCCTTCCTTCCTTCCTTCCTCTCTCTCTCTCTTTCTTTTCCTTCTTTCCTCTCCCTCTCCTTCCTCTGTTTTTCTTTCCTCCCTTCTTCCCTTCCTTCCTCTCTCTCTTCTTTCTTTCCTTTTCCTTCCTTCCTTCCTTCCGCTTTGTTTTTTCTTTCTTTCTTTCTTTTCCTTCTTTCCTCTCCCTCTCCTTCCTGTTTTTCTTTCCTCCCTCCCTTCCTCCCTCTCTCTTCTTTCTTTGTTTCCTCCTTTTCCTTCCTTCCTTCCTTCCTTCCTTCCTTCCTTCCTTCCTTCCTTCCTATCTTCTCCCCCTTCCTTCCTTCCTTCTGTTTTCTCTTTCCTTTTTTCCTTCCTTCCTCTCCCTCTCCTTCCTGTTTTTCTTTTCTTCCTTCCTTCCTATCTTCTCCCACCCACCCTCTTCTTTCTCTTTCTTTCTTTCTTTCTTTCTTTCTTTCTTTCTTTCTTTCTTTCTTTCTTTCTTTCTTTCTTTCTTTCTTTTTTCTTCTTCGTTTCCTTTCCTTCCTTTCTTCCTTCCTCTCTTTTTTCCTTCCTTCCTTCCTTCCTTTTTTTCTTTCTTTCCTTCCTTTCTTTAACTCTTCTTCCTTCCTTCCATCCATCCATCCATCCATCCATCCATCTCACCCTGAGGTCACTCGGCAGCTTGCAACACGAAAAAGAATCAAACGAGGCCATTGTTGTTAAGCAAATCGGTGCAGCAGACAAACCGAGGCTTGCATTTGTTAAACTTAAGCCAATCCGCCTTCCTCATTGACTCTGCTTCTCAACGGCCAGCTGGGAAGGTTGCAAATGACAATCCTGCAACCCTCATAAATGCAGTGCTTTTTTTGCAAAAGAAAAAGGTGCCGGAACTCACACATGTCACACAACCCACCTTGCCCTACCCTACAAGGTTCCATCCCAAAAAGGTGCCGGAACTCCGTTCTGAGCGTTCTATGACAAAAAAAGCCCTGGTTCATACTACCACAGAAATGTGAAAAGTTGAGATTTGATCTTAATGCCTTATTTTGCTGCAACAGAGCGAGTCGGAAGTCCTAGGACTGCCCAGATAAATCCCCCTCACACTTGCTATGATCTTCCCTTCCATTTTTTTTTCATATCCACCCAGGTTTTTTAATTTTTTTTAATTTTAATTCCATTTATATCCCGCCCTTCTCCGAAGACTCAGAGCGGCTTAGAAGCTTAGCAGTAGCCTTCATTCTATGTATATGCCTGCTTGTTAGGGCTTTCACACACACCCCAAGCGGCATTATTACAAAGTCAGCTTAATTGCCCCCAACAATCTGGGTCCTCATTTTACCTACCTCGGAAGGATGGAAGGCTGAGTCAACCTTGAGCCTGGTGGGACTCGAACCTGCACTAATTGCAGGCAGCTGGTGTTACTTAAGGAGGCATTAGCCCACTGCTCCACCAAGGCTCTTTTATGTTGTCATACAGATGGATGCTACACTAACAATAAATTAGAAACCTCCTGGTGTGGTCGGGAACTGCCTGTGGCAGCTTTTTCCTCTACTACCCAGTGCTTTTTTTGCAAAAGAAAAAGGTGCCGGAACTCACACATCTCACACAACCCGCCTTGCCTACCCTACAAGGTTCCATCCAAAAAAGGTGCCGGAACTCCGTTCTGAGCCTTCTATGACAAAAAAAGCCCTGCTCATAAACACCTAACACTCGCCAAGCGCCCAAATTGTGATCACATGACCATGGGGATACGGAAATGGTCAGTGGCGCAGTGGGCTAATGCCTCCTTAAGTATCACCAGCTGCCTGCAATTAGTGCAGGTTCGCATCCCACCAGGCTCAAGGTTGACTCAGCCTTCCATCCTTCCGAGGTAGGTAAAATGAGGACCCAGATTGTTGGGGGCAATTAAGCTGACTTTGTAATAATGCCGCTTGGGGTGTGTGTGTGTGAAAGCCCTAATAAGCAGGCATATACATAGAATGAAGGCTACTGCTAAGCACATTGATTTGTGCTTTAGATTGTAAGCCGCCCTGAGTCTTCGGAGAAGGGCAGGATATAAATGGGATTAAAATTAAAAAAATAAAAATTAAATAGGTCTGAGGACTTAGGACCATAGCTTAAGTCACTCTTTTCCATGCCACTGTGACTTCGAACAGTCAAGGACAACCTGTATTTCGGGGGTGGTGGGGGGAGGGAAGCTGCAATATTTCAACTGGTGGGAAACCTGGCAAAGCGCAGTGAAACCGCCACGAGGCTGATCTTTCTCACTGATTATTGGAAACTGTTAATTTGACTCGGCCAAGGTCAGGTATAAATTTAATGATGGAACACCAGCTTCCTCCACCTTTCCCCCCCCCCTTTCCTTCAATCTTGTTCTTATTTTTTTAATTTTAAAGTCTTAAAAGGCTGAGCCGAGGAAGCGACGTTTGGGCTCCAAGCCCTGGTGCTGGTGAACAACAACGCTCCGTTCTTTGCTGCAACTGAATAAAAAGGGTTATTTGCGTCGCCCGAACTTCGGTGTCGTGTTATGAAAGTAAGCCTAGCAGTCAGGGAGAGAGAGAGAGAGAGAGAGAGAGAGATGCATGCAGTCCTCGGCGTACAACAGTTTCACTCAGTGACCGTTCAAAGTTACAACAGCACTGCAAAAAGTGACTTCGGACCATTTTTCGCACTTAGGACCATTCGTAGCATCCCCACGGTTACGTGGTCAAAATTCGGGCGCTTGGCCGCTGACTCGTATTTATGACGGTTTGTAGTGTCCCCGGGGTCCTGTGAATCACATGTTGTGACCTTCAGACAAGCCAAGTCTGAAGGGGAAAAGCCAGATTCACTTAAAGACCGTGTGACTAATTTGAGAACTGCAGTGATTCGCTTAACCAACGTGGCAAGAAAAATGGTAAAATGGAGCAAAGCTTGCTTCCTTTTTATTCCAACCACAGCTCGAGAGTTCCTCTGGTTGAATAGCTTTAAAGCTTGCTTCACAAATTTCTCACTTAACAATATTGTAGAAAGCTGTGGTCATACGTCAAGGACTCCCTATATTCTTTGATTGAAGATTTTCAGAGTTCACCTTAAAGCAGGGGTCTTCAAATTTGTCCCTTTTATGACTTGTGGACTTCAACTCAGACAGCGGCTTTCGCTACGCCTGCGGCAGTCAAAACGCAGGACTTGCTGCATTAGCAGCTGTTGAACTGTTGACCTCTCTCTGGTTTATCAATGGGCTGATCGACTGATTGATTTGATTGACATGGAGGAGACACAGAAAGGGAAGCGGAAGCCACTTGATCAGGGGTAGGCAACCTTGGCTCTTTTATGAGTCGTGGACTTCAACTCCCAGAATTCCTGAGCCAGCCACGCTGAGGGAAAAGGGAGAGGTTTCCAAGCTGAGCCAGGCTGGCTCAGGAATTCTGGGAGTTGAAGTCCACGACTCATAAAAAAGCCAAGGTTGCCCACCCCTGCTATAAACCAACTCTACATCCGATGGAACTACCTGTTTGTACCTTTGGAGCAGGGGTCTTCAAACCTGGCCCTTTTATGACTCGTGGACTTCAACTCCCAGAATTCCTCAGCCAGGCATGCTGAGGGGACAGGGAGAGGTTTCCATGCTGAGCTATGTTGGCTCAGGAATTCTGGGAGTTGAAGTCCACGACTCATAAAAGAGCCAAGGTTGCCTACCCGTGCATTAGATATTAACCGAGGATAGGCAATAAGGGAGCCTTAGGAAAGAGATGGAAAATGTAAAAATGAAAAATCTGTGATGGCTAATGCTGGGTAGACTGTCCAGCTCGTCTTTTTGCTTACAACGACCATTGAGCCAAAATTTCTGCTGCTAAGCGGGACGGTTGTTAAGTGAGTTTTGCCCCATTTGACGACCTTTCTTGCCATCGTTGTTCTGTGAATCAATCACAGCAGTTGTTCAGTTAGTAAGAGAATCTGGTTTCCTCGTTCCTCATTCCTCAGACAAAATCTTGCATGTCTGAAAGTATTTTAGAGGTAGTTTTGTCTACTGGTTAAGACACCAGGCTGGAAAGTGGGAGACGGTGAGTTCTAGTCGTGCCTTAGACACGAAAGCCAGCTAGGTGACTTTGGGCCAATCACCCGAAGACAATGAGTTCTAGTTCCGCCTTAGGCATGAAAGCCTGCTGGGTGACTTTGGGCCAATCACCAAGAGACGGTGCGTTCTAGTCCTCTCTTAGGCGTGAAACCCAGCTAGTCACCCTCTCTCAGCCAACCCACCTCACAGGGTTGTTGTGGAAAAATAGGAGGAGGCGGAAGGAATATTAGATATGTTCACCGACTCGAGTTATTTGTAAAAGCAGAGAAATAAATTTCTCCCCTCCTCTCTTTTCACTCTCTGGAAAATGAGGAAAAATCCCATCTGAGATGCTTCCCACGGCCCTTTTCCTTCCGTCGGTGGAGGGACCTTTTTATGACAGTTGTATATAACCCGAAGCTTTTCCCCGTCTCCCGGGCTCTTTCTCACACACCATTCCACTAGGATAGGGGTAGGCAACCTTGGCTCTTTTATGACTGGTGGACTTCAACTCCCAGAATTCCTGAGCCAGCCATGCTGAGGGGACAGGGAGAGGTTTCCAAGCTGGGCCATGGTGGCTTAGGAATTCTGGGAGTTGAAGTCCATGCATCATAAAAGAGCCAAGGTTGCTTACCCCTGCACTAGGAGGTTGACTTAAAGATTTAAAATAGACCAGGAGAAATGTCCTTCCTCCATCACAACATCGTTCTGGAGAATTGTTTGCCAGGAGAAATAGAGATGACTTCAAGTTGGATGATTTTCGAACAGGAGGTTTTAGCAAAAGATGATTCATCTTGAAGACTCATAGCTGTCTCCAGATTGGGGGAGAATCCTGTTTCCCCCCCAAAAAAAATACCAGTTGAAGGGACCAGTGATGGGAGACAAACGCAGGTAGTCCTCAACTTACAACGGTTAATCTAGTGACCGTTCGAAGTTATAATGGTGCTGAAAAAAGTGAGTTATGACCATTTTTCGGTCAAGGATGAAACTTTGGCAGCTACGTGCCTCTGAGTTTCATCTTGCCTGTAGATTAAAGGGGGGGGGGGAGAGAGATGTCACTTTCAAGTGGGTTAAATGGAGAAACGAAACCTCTTAGATTCAGCTGAAGACCACGAGAGCCTGAAGCCTCGTCAAGGACACCGTATCAGGTGTGGATTTGAAGCAGACAGTTCCCGTATCAAAGTGAACTTGTTGACATGAGTTACGTAAGGCGTTGGGGGATCTGGCTGGGAAAATTATTGTTTAAGCTTGTGAATTGGGTGTTGGAATCTCAGAGTTAGTTTTGCTTCACCCTAACCAAGCAGTGTATTCAATAAACTGCAAGATTTTCAGAAACAGCATGAACCTGAAGCTTTGTTTGGATTAAACTAACTTTGAGGTTCCAACACCGATTGGTAGGCAACCGTTGCAGCCTCTCCATGATCACACGATCAAAATTCAGATGCTTTGGCAACTGAATCGTATTTGTGTCGATTACAGTCTCCTGGGGTCACGAGATTCCCTTCTGTGACCCGCTGACAAGCAAAGTCAAGCCAGAGTCCTTTAACATCCATGCGACTAACTTACCAACTGTGGCAAGGAAAGTGGTAAAATGAGGCAAAACTAAGTGAACAACTGTCTCGCTTAGCCACAGAAAATTTGGGGCTCAATTTTGGTCGTAACTCTTACCTGTAAGTCTTTATCTCTGCTTGGGATCATCTTGAAGGCATCCGGCTGGCTATTTTGAGGAACAGGATGTTGGACTGAGGTGGGTTTCTAACGTGTTTATACAGTTTTGGAAAGCCAGATATGGATAATTTGCATTTCGGAAGGTTAGTGCCTCAGATTCATGACATGAGGAACTAAGGGAGGACGGTTTTGATCCACGAAGAATTGCTCTCCGTTGGAACCACAAAGGCAGTTTTTCTCCCATGACATCACTCTGCTAAACACGTAATTCCCATGGTACCATCTTATGCCTAAGGATATTTAACCCTGTAGTAGAAAGCTGGTCCAGAAAAAAAACCAACATGAAATTGACCCTTATTTCTGACAGGTGCCCAACCGCAAGACTAGTGGACTTCGATTCCCAGAATTCCCCAGCCAGCGAAACAACCGGTCGTAAATCGAGGACTACCAGTAATTGCAATCTATTGTCCCACTCATTCCAACAACAACAAGGAAACAACAGGCCTGTGTTGCATATGAGTATGTTTAAAATATTGGGAGAGCAACCAGGTATCTCCTTAAAATGTAAGATGTTCCGAATACGGCAGTTTTTTGTAGCTTTGCTGGAGTTATTGCAGGAAGCTGCAATTTCTTGATGTATTTTGCAAAGTTTTTGGACATAGTTCCCAGTGCCCCAATGACAATGGGTATCACTGTTACACGTTTTTATCATTGTCATCGTCGTCATTATTATTATTATCATTATTATTATTATTATTATTATTATTATTATTATTATTATTATTATTATTATTATTATTATTATTATTATTATTATTATTATTTAGACATATACAACTTCCCAGTGCTTTACAGCCCTCTCTAAGCAGTTTACACAGTCAGCTTATTGCCCCCGAACAATCGGCGTCCTCATTTTATCGACCTCGGAAGGATAGAAGGCTGAGTCAACCTTGAGCTGGTCAGGATCGAACTGCCAAACTGCTGGCAGCCAGCAGTTAGTAGAAGTAGCCTGCAGTACTGCATTCTAACCACTGTGTGTCAAGAGGTTTGGTCTGGTCCCAGTGAGAGACCCAGATTGGATCCGGCAACATAATCCTGGGATATTTGTATTTCCCTTCATTTGTACATTATCACGTTATTCTACTGTGCCAAAAGGAGTCGGAAGTCAATCAGAATAGAGTCGGAAGGGACCTTGGAGGTCTTCTAGTCCAGCCCCCTGCTCAAGCAGGAGAACCTATGCCATTTCAGACAAATGGTTGTCCAGTCTCTTCTTAAAAACCTCCAGTGATGGAGCACCCACAGCTTCTGGAGGCAGGTTGTTCCACTGGTTAATTATTCTTGCTGTTAAGCAACCTTAATTCCAGGTTGCTTCTCTCCTTGATGAGTTTCCATCCATTGCTTCTTGTCCTTCCCTCTGGCGCTTTGGAGAATAACTTGACCCCCTCTTCTTTGGGGCAGCCCCTCAAATACTGGAATGTTGTTATCATGTCTCCCCTATTTCTTCCTTTTGTTTAGACTAGCCAAACCCAAGTCCTGCAGCCGTTCTTCTTATGTTTTAGTCTCCGGGCCTTTAATTGTTGTAGTTGCCCTTCTCTGCACTCTTTCCAAAGTCTCAACGTCTGTTTTTTTTTTTTTTTGGGTAATGTGGTGACCAAAACTAGATGCCCAATTCCTTTCTTTTTCTTTCCCCTTGCGCCCTTCGCTTTTTCCTCTTCTATTTTCCCGTTCGTTTCATTTTTCTTTCTTGGCATTTCTGGATTTTATATTTTGGCTAAACCAAGAGAACGCTGGGACATCAAATGATTTTGCCCAGAGGGCTTGTTTCATGATCCTCCTTCGGTACCAGAATAAGGAACAAGGGTTGGGTTATCGATTAGCGCCTGGACTACTTTGTTCCAGCTAAACAATTTGTGCTGTACCCAGAACGGTCGCCTGCTTCTGCCAAGGCTTTTCTCCTGCACAAATGCCACGATGAAGCTGTTCCCGGCCTTGGCATGTGTTTCTTTTTCTTTCTTTCTTCTTTTTTGGTCCTCTTTTTTCCCCTTGCTCTTTTTTCCTTCTCTCTCTCTCTCTCTCTCTCTCTCCTCTCTCTCTCTCTCTCTTTCTCTCTCTCTCCCTATCTAACATTGAATTATGAAGTCATTTGTATGCCAGGGAGCGTGCCTGCTTTGGTCCTGATGGCTTATACAGAGCTGTCCTTCTCGGCGGGGGGAAAAGACGTTTTTTTTTTCTCTGACTCCAATTAATGATTGTGTTAGAAAGTATTTATTTTCCTTTCAGAGTTGGTTTGCGGAGAAAAGGGAGATGAATTGGGACAGGAGGGGATGAAAGGGAAGAATGAGAAAGAAAGAAAGAAAAGGAAGGAAGGAAGGAAGGAAGGAAGGAAGGAAGGAAGGACAGTTTTCAGGGGTTATTATTATTGTTATTATTATTATTATTATTATTATTATTATTATTATTATTATTATTATTATTATTATTATTATTAACCAGTGGAACTACCTGCCTCCAGAAGTGGTGACTGCTCCAACACTGGAAGTTTTTAAGAAGAGACTGGACAGCCATTTGTCTGAGATGGTGTAGGTTTTCCTGCTTGAGCAGCGGGTTGGACTAGATGACCTCCAAGCTACCTTCCAAATTGTTGTTGTTGTTGTTGTTCTTATGTATTGGGCTCAATTGTAACACCAGTGGTAAGCTGGAGCTAGCTAACGGCTCTCCAGCAACTCAGACTCCCAGAATCCAGTGCTGCTATTGGCTGCCCCTAGGTGGCAATGGGTTGCTTTAAACCTATTGGCTGCCGCCTAGGGGCCAGGCTATAAATTGCTGCAGGCTGCATGAACGCCATCCGACGACTCCTTGGAGTCTCCCCGGGCACAGCCTTCATCTTAATTTAAAGCGCCTTCCCACCATGCACTGCAGCCTGCAGGAGACACTTGGCAGACGTCCCAACGGCCAAATCCTTACGGCCTTGAATGCAATCAACCTGGCCTTGTTGCAAAAAAAAAAAAAAGACTGGAAACAGCAAGCAGGGACAAAGGACAAGAGGGAGAGATCCAAAAATCTTAGATCCTAAAGTTGAAACTCAAATACTTTGGCCACCTAATGAGAAGGAAGGACTCACTGGAGAAGAGCCTAATGCTGGGAAAGATGGAGGGCAAGAGAAGAAGGGGACGAAAGAGAATGAGGTGGCTGGATGGAGTCACTGAAGCAGTAGGCGTGAGCTTAAAGGGACTCCAGAAGATGGTAGAGGACAGGAAGGCCTGGAGGAACGTTGTCCATGGGGTCGCCAGGGGTCGGACACGACTTCGCAGCTAACAAGGCTGCAGCCCAGTTCTCAGTTCAGATCCTCCAAGCAAATAAACATGAGCATTGCTGAACTCACTTGCCTCGTCTCCATTCCTGCGCAACGAACTCACTACACAACAATTATTATTTTGTTAAATACACTCGAGAGAGTTACAGAATGCAGAACCCTTAGAAAGCAGATTAAGTTGTTTATTATTATTAATAATAATAATAAAATACTAATAATAATAAAATACTAATACTAATAAAATAATAATAATAATAATAATAATAATAATAATAATAATAATAATAATAATAATAATAATAATATCTGTTGTAAGTCAAGGACTATCCTATGAAAGGATAATAGATCCCCTTTGTCTCTGGTTTGCAAAATTCAGATTTATTATTTATTTATTTACTTACTTACTTACTTACAAAAGGTAAGGTTTTTGGATCGCTCCCTCTTGTCCTTTGTCCCTGCTTGCTGTTTCAAGTCCTTTTTTTTTTTTTTTTTTTGCAACAAGGCCAGGTCGATTGCATTCAAGGCCGTAAGGATTTGGCCGTTGGGACATCTGCCAAGTGTCTCCTGCAGGCTGCAGTGCATGGTGGGAAGGCGCTTTAAATTAAGATGATGGCTGTGCCCGGGGAGACTCCGAGGAGTCGTCGGATGGCGTTCGTGCCGCCACTCGTCCCATTAGTCACGATGCCTTTGAGATGCTGGGCGGCGTGTAATGCGTCTGGCTTGCCCTGGATTGATTTTGCTCAACTCCCCGTTGCAATTTCTTTAGACGGAGGATGGACAGATGGAGACTTTGATCACTTTTTTTCAGGTGGGGGAGACGAGGCAGCTGATTCAGGATTCTGAGGGAGTCCAGATAAGGATAGGACCGTTTCTGATTATCTGGATAGGAACAGGAACGACTTGTTCCCAGAAGTTCTAGGTCAGGGGTCTTCAAACATGGCCCTTCTATGACTGGTGGACTTCAACTCCCAGAATTCCTCAGTCGGCCATTTTGATGAAACTGCGGGCTTGGATTCAGAGCAGGGGTCTTCAAACATGGCCCTTTTATGACTGGTGGACTTCAACTCCCAGAATTCCTCAGTCGGCCATTTTGATAAAACTGCTGGCTTGGATCCAGACCAGGGGTCTTCAAACATGGCCCTTTTATGACTGGTGGACTTCAACTTCAAGAATTCCTCAGTCGGCCATTTTGATGAAACTGCGGGCTTGGATTCAGACCAGGGGTCTTCAAACATGGCCCTTTTATGACTGGTGGACTTCAAGAATTCCTCAGTCGGCCATTTTGATGAAACTGCTGGCTTGGATCCAGACCAGGGGTCTTCAAACTTGGCCCTTTTATGACTGGTGGACTTCAACTTCAAGAATTCCTCAGTCGGCCATTTTGATGAAACTGCGGGCTTGGATTCAGACCAGGGGTCTTCAAACTTGGCCCTTCTATGACTGGTGGACTTCAACTCCCAGAGTTCCTCAGTCGGCCATTTTGATGAAACTGCGGGCTTGGATTCAGACCAGGGGTCTTCAAACATGGCCCTTTTATGACTGGTGGACTTCAACTCCCAAAATTCCTCAGTCAGCATGCATGGGTGAGGAATTCTGGGAGTTGAAGTCCACGAGTCATAAAAGGGCCAAGTTTGAAGACCCCTAGTCTAGATGCTCCAACACTGGAGGTTTTTAAGGTAAGATTGGACAACCGTTTGTCGGGAATGGTGTTGTAGGGTCATCTGCCTGAGCAGAGGGTTGGACTAGAGGACCTCCGAGGTTCCTTACAACTCTGTTTTTCTGTTATTTGTCCAGAATGGTATAGGGTCTCCTGCCTGAGCATGGTGTTAGACTAGAAGACCTCCAAGGTCTCTTCCGACTCTGTTATTCTGTTATTTTAATGCTTCTGACCTTCTCAAGTGGAAAGCTAGCGCATCATCTTGATTGGTAGCTTTCTAATTGCAGGGAGCTCCTTTTTTAAAAGAAAAAGTGGGGTGGCCTCCTCGACATACAACCATTTGTTTAGTGAGCCTTCGAAGTTACAACGGCACTGACTGATGACCGTTTTCCACACTTACGACCGTGCCAGCTTCCCCACGCTCATGTGATCGAAATTTGGACGCTTGGCAACTGGCTCCTAATTATGATGGTTTTCAGGGTCACGCAATCCCTTCTTGCGACCTTCTGACAAGCAAAGTCAATGAGAGAAGCCCAATTCATTCAACGACCTTGTTGCTAACTTAACTGCCGTGATCTGCTTAACAGCTGTGTCCAGAAAGGTCGTAAAATGGGGCGAAACTCACTTAAGAACTGTCTTGTTTAGCCGCAGAAATTTGGGGCCCAAACGTGGCCGTGATTTGAGGACCACCTCTACGGCCGTGATGGGAAGGCTCCACTACGGTCGTAACTTGAGGATGACCCCGAGAAGACCTCGGGGAAGGAAGTTGGAAAATCCATTGGGGCTGCTTTTGAGGAAGAAAGAGAAAAGGGTGGCGTCGGAAATGCCCTCAGCTGCCTCCCTGTCTGGGCCTTTCGTAATACATAATTTTGCAAACGTGAAATAAGATTCGATTTTGTACGTTGGATTCCTGGTCTCCAGCACAGCTGCTGTGGAGGGTCTGTGTGTGTGTGTGTGTGTGTGTGTGTGTGTGTGTGTGTGTAAGAAACAACTTGCCTTTTTGGGAAGCCCTTGTCCCTCGGCCGTCGAACTTCCAGCTGACAGCGGGCAAATCCCAATTTCAGGCTTGCGGTTTTCTGCTTTAGATGATCCAGGGGAGGTTATGGGAAAACGTCTTTTTTGGCCCGGCCTCTGGGAAATGCAGGCAAAGCTAGGGAAAGGATTCTTGGATCAAAAGGATCAAAAGTCTGGCTGGGAAGAGCTTCCACGGTTCCCAAGAATGAAAGTTTGCGGGTGGTTCCCAAAGTTTTTGCACGGTTACGTGACCCTTTTTGCATGGCGGGCGTTGCTGATTAAAAGGGCACCTGACTTTCCTGGAATGACAGATAGTCCTTTGACTTAACGGCCACAATGGAGCCCGAACATTTCGGTCGCTAAGCAGGACGGTTGTTAACGTGAATTCTGCCCCGTTTTAACATCTTTCTTGCCGCAGTTGGTAAGCGGATCGCTGCAGTTAAGTTAGTGAGTGAGCCGGTCGTTAAGTGAATCTGGCTTCCCCCATTGACTTTGCTTGTCAGAAGGTCGCAAAAGGGGATCACATGACCATGGGATGCTGTCACTGTCGTAAATACGAGTCCGTTGCCAAGCGTTGCCAAATTTTGATCACGTGACCCCGGGGATGCTGCGACGGTCATAAATGTGAAAAATGATCACAAGCCACTATTTTCAGTGCCATTGTAACATTGAATGGTCACTAAAGGACCTGTTGTAAGTCGAGGACTACCTGTGTTCCTGTTTAGAACGGGGGAGGATTTAGTCAAGTGAGTTTAGGGCAAAATGGATTTGTACGGCTGGATATATCAGTGGAGGTTTCAGCCTTCAAAATCATAAAGATTGGACTCTAGAAAGAGTGCAGAGAAGAGCAACAAAGATGATCAGGGGCCTGGAGGCTAAAAGATATAAGGAACGGTTGCTGGAATTGGGTAGGTCTAGTGAAAAGAAAGATTAGGGGTGACATGATGGCACTCTTCCAGTATCTCAGGGGCTGCCCCAAAGAAGAGGGAGTCAAGCTGTTCTCCAAAGCACCTGGAGGCAGGACAAGAAGAAGCAACGGATGAAAACTAACCAAGGAGAGAAGCAACCTAGAACTAAGGAGAAACTTCCTGACAGTCAGAACAATTAACCAGTGGAACAACCTGCCTCCAGAAGCGGTGACTGATCCAACACTGGAAGTTTTTAAGAAGAGACTGGACAGCCATTTGTCTGAAATGTTATAGGATCTGGGGTTGGACTAGATGACCTCCAACCCTGTTATTCTGAAGGAAGGAAGGAAGGAAGGAAGGAAGGAAGGAAGGAAGGAAGGAAGGAAGGAAGGAAGGAAGGAGGCAATTTCCTAAGAGTGAGAGCAGTCAACCAATGGAATAGCTTTCCTTCAGAAGTTGTGGGTGCTCCAACACTGGAGGTTTTCAAGAAGAGACCCGTCTGAAATGGCGTAGGGTTTCTTGCTTTAAGCAGCGGGGTTGGACTAGATCAGGGGTCAGCAACCTGAAACAGTGAAAGAGCCACTCGGAACCGGTTCCCTCACAAAAGGAAAAACTGGGAGCCGCAAAAAAATGTGTGCACATGCGCGTACATGCACGCATGTGCAGAACAGGGTTTGACTGAAGAGTGGAGCCAAGGCGAGATATGCACCTACCCTGCATATCTGAATTGATTGGTTGAACTTTTTTAGTCCCCCTTTTTTTTCTTTGGACTGCACATGGCAGAGGACTGGGAGCCACAGGAGATGGCTGAAAGAGCCGCATGCGGCTCCAGAACCGCGGGTTGCAGGCCTGTGGACTAGATGATCTCCGAGGTCCCTTCCAATGCTTTTATTCTATGTTGTACGTTTCAGTGGAATCTAGTCAGCCCTGATAAGTCATAGGGTAAGCCTTGGCAAAACCTATTGCCAGAGGTGACCCACAAGAGGAAATATTAAATGCAGACAGGAAAGGTAATTATATTATGGGAAAAAGTATACTGGGTTCAGCTCACCTCCAGGTGACAATATAGGTATGTTCGTGAAGGTTTTTTGCAATAGTTTTTTTTTTTTGGCTGCCTCCCTGTCTAGCCCACACCATCTTTCGTAACTACAGATAGTCCTCAACTTATGACCATTTGTTTGAAATTGCAACAATGCTGAAAAGATTGACTTACAATCAGTCTTTACACAAATGTTGTTAGCATCTCTGCTGTGACATGGTCAAAATTTGGTCGCTTGGCAATTGGCACATATTTAGATCGCCATTTGCAGCCTTCCCGTGCAAACCTCTGACAAGCAAACTCAACAGGGGTAGCCAGGTTCGCTTAACAACCCCCTGATTCACTTAATGACTCCCGGGATTTGGGTGCTTGGCAATCCCGGCCTGTGTTTGCAATGCTTTTCCCATGATTGCCATTTACAATTTTACCTAGGAGGTTTCCAATCCATAAAATCAATTGAGAAAGCCGGATTGGCTTAATGATCCCGTGACTGCAGTGATTTGCTTAACAACTGTGTGGGGGAAAGGTCGTAAAACGGGACGCGACTCACTTAACAACCATTGTGGAAGTTCTGGTCCCAGTGGTCTCGTAAGTCAAGAACTTATAACAGTTCATATCGTGGCTGTTCCAAGTTTCAACGGCGGCACTGGAAAAAAGTGACTTAGGACCATTTTTCACACTTACGACTGTCGTAGCATCCCCATGGTCACGTGATTTACATTTGGAGGCTTGAGAACTGACTCACTTTTATGACGGTTTGCAGTGTGCCGAGGTTACGTGATCCTCTTTTGTGACCTTCTGACAAGCAAAGTCGGTGGGGAAGCCAGATTCCTTTAACGACCATGTTATTCATTTAGCAACTGGAGTGATTCACTTAGAATGAAATAGGAATAGGAATAGGAATAGGAATAGGAATAGGAATAGGAATAGGAATAGGAATAGGAATAGGAATAGAGTAGAGTAGAGTAGAGTAGAGTAGAGTAGAGTAGAGTAGAATAGAATGGAGTAGAGTAGAGTAGAGTAGAGTAGAGTAGAGTAGAGTAGAGTAGAGTTGGAAGGGACCTTGGAGGTCTTCTAGTCCAGCCCCCTGCTCAAACAGGAGAACCTATATACCATCTCAATTGTGGCGAGCATAGGCGTAAAATGGGGCAAAACTCACCTGACCAATTTCTCACTTAGCAACATAAATTTTGGGCCCAATTACGGTCGCAAGTTGAGGACTACCTGTATACTTGTCTAAAAACTGGCCAATCTTCCGTTAGAATAGAACAGGATGTTTCTAGAAGCTTCCGGTCTTTTCCAGAGCTGGCGGATCTGCGTTCGCAAAAGACGGGCATCTTGAGCTGTCAAATCAGGTTCCACTTTGATATCTTCATCTCGAACCGGGAGGAAATTTCTCCCCAATTAATAGGATGAAGATTGCTATTATCCTCGGTCCAAACCCCCCCACCCCACCCCACACACCCGTTTTTTCTGTGCTCCTCTAATAATCGGAGACCGCCTCACCCCTCGGGTAGGGAAGGATGATGATGGATAGCCCCATTTAGGCTTCCCACAAATAAAATATTAATCTGCGTTGTCCCCTCCGCCCTCCCCACCGCACCTTCATTAAAGCTTCCTGAGAGACACAGGGCTGATTGGAGCGAGATTGCTCCGCCCGGCCAGAAGGTTTTGGAAGATAAATTAATATATCTTTTATCCCTCCCCTCCTTTCTCCCACCCACCCACCCACCCCCTTTTCCTTCCAGCTGAAGCCAGGAGGAAGGAAGGAGGGATGCCTTCCCTCAGCTCTAACATTGGTGTTTTTCAACCTCAGGGGCTTTATGAGGCATGGACTTCAACTCCCAGAATTCCCCCAGCCAGCCATGGCTGGCTGGGGTATTCTGGGAGTTGGAGTCCACGCGTCTTCAGGTTCATAAAGAGGCGGGAAATTAGCACTGTGGTAAAGGCGGGAGTGGGGGGGCACTTACTTTCTCTCTTTTGATAACCTTCTTCTCTTCGTCCTTCATCGCTTGCTTGCTTCCTCTTCTACCTCTCCTTCTCTCCTGTGTCTCCCGCCTCTTCTTCCCTTCTCTTCTTATCCTTCCCTGCCTTCCTCCTTCCTTCCTTCCTTCCTTCCTCACCTCTTCTCCCTTCTTTCCTCCTTTCTGCTCCTACTCTTGCTTGGTTTCTCTCTCCTCTCCTCTCCTCTCCTCTTTCCTTCCCTTCCCTTTTCTCCTTTTCCTCCCTTCTCTACTGTACTTCCTTCCTCCCTTCCTTCTTACCTTCCTCCCTTCTTCTCCTCCCTTTCTTCTTTCTTCTCCTTCATCCCTTCCTTCCTTTCTCATCACTTTTTTCTCTCTTTCTCTTCTCCCTTCCTTTCTCTCACCTCTTTTTTTCTCACTCTCTTCTCCCTTCCTTCCTCCTTCCCTCTTACCTTCCTCCCTTCTTCTCCTCCCTTTCTTCTTTCCTCTTCTCTCCTTCATCCCTTCCTTCCTTTCTCTCATCACTTTTTTCTCTTTCTCTTCTCCCTTTCTTCCTTTCTCTCACCTCTTTTTTCTCTCACGCTTTCTCTTCTCCCTTCCTTCCTCCTTCCCTCTTACCTTCCCCCTTTCTTCTCCTCCCTTTCTTCTTTCTCTCTTTCATCCCTTCCTTCCTTTTCTCTCACCTCTTTTCTCTCTCACTTTCTCTCCTTCCTTCCTTCCTTCCTTCCTTCCTTCCTTCCTTCCTTCCTTCCTTCCTTCCTTCCTTTTCCTACCTATCCTTGCTGGCTAGAGAATTCTGGGAGTCACAGACTTTGCTAGATGGTGTCACCTGGGCAATACAGGCGGAGAAAACCCAAAATGCAGGATTCTTAACTAAAAATTGGAACCCCACACCTGGATCTGGCAAAGGGTGGGGTGGGGGGGCATCTTTGCTGAACGGATTGGAGCAAGTGCCGAAAAGGGGAGACAGCAGATGGCAGCCTCCACGTGGGGAGAAATTTATCTGGATGGCGCGTAGGTGCGAAAGGTGCCTGGAACAGAACGTGAAAAGAGGTGGGAAAATCTTGTGGGTCTCTTGAGTCAGAACAGGTGGCCACTTTTGTTTTCTTTTACTTTATTTTCAAATGGGTCTGCGTTCTAATTGGATCCATGTGGGGAAAAAATGCTTGCCGTCTAAGCAAAAGCCCATCCTGACTCTTTCATATCTCCTGATTAAGAGATCTTCATAGAATCGTAGGGCTGGAAGGGACCTTGGAGGTCATCTAGTCCAACCCTTTGCCCAAAGCAGGAGCGAAAAAAGAAAAAGTTTTTTTTTTCATCTTCAGATTTTAATTTATTTTTTGGGGAAAACAAGCACAGAATCTGACCCTTGGGCTCTTTTACGAAGCATTCTGACGTGGGGACATGTCTTACAGGTAGTCCTCAACTTACGACAGTTCACTTAGTAACCATTCCAAGTTACAACGGCACTGAAAAAAAAGCAACTTATGACCGTTTTTCATACTTAAAACAGCTGTTGCAGCGTCTCCTTGGTCACGTGATCAAAATCCAGACACTGTCTCACATTAATGACGGTTGCTAGTGTTCCGGGATCCTGTGATCTCTTTTTACGACCTTCTGACAAGCAAAGTCAATGGGGGAAGCCGGATTCACTTAGCAACCATGGCGAGGAAGGTCATAAAATGGGTCAAAATTCACTTAACAAATGTCTCACTTAGCAACAGAAATTTTGGGCTCCACTGCAGTTGTGAGCCGAGGATTACCCGTATTAGGGAGTTCTTAGCAGGAAGAAGAAATATCCCAACTATTTTTAACCTAGATTCCATGATAGAGACATGTCTCCTCTGCCACAAATCTCGAATATCTCTAGCCGCATAAAGATTTTTTTTAAAAAAAGAAAGAACAAAAGCGAGTTGTTTTTTTAAAAAAAATAATCTTATTTGGTACAAGCCAACGTGCAATTCACAAAAAGCCATTTTTCTATATCAATACCCAACCATTTTCATGCTGACGTCTCTCTGATGAACTGGTGAAAAGAGGCTAGGGCGGGGAAAAATAAATGGGGAAGTGGGTGGAATAAAAGAAAAAAGGAAAAAAAAAACCTGCCGGGGATTTAATGTGCATTTAATATACTGTAATACCGTTAATGCTGTTCCTTGCAGCGAATTGTGTTGTGCTGAGAATCGCAAGAGAAAAGTTAGCGTGGCAATGAGATTGATATTGGATTAGAACAGGGGTGGGTGGGGAGAGAAACAAGCCCAGATTCTAAGCCCAAACTGCGCTGACTAATTGGAGTTTCATCGGTTGGTTTGTAAGGGGTCTACCTCGCAAGGTGCTTGTTGTTCAGATGAAGCCAAGCTCTCTGGATAAGCTTCCTTGAGGTGCTAGAGCAGGGGGTCTTCAAGCTTGGCCCTTTGATGACTTGTGGACTTCAACTCCCAGAATTCCTCAGCCGGGGACGCTGGCTGAGGAATTCTGGGAGTTGAAGTACACAAGTCATCAAAGGGCCAAGTTCGAAGACCCCTGTGCTAGAGAGAATTACGCTCTGGAGAAACTTCAGGATCAAACTCCGTCTTTCTCAATCATGACAACTTTAAGAAGGGTGGACTTCAACTCCCAGAATCCCCCAGCCAGCACAGGGAATGGCCGGGAAGGTCCCAAATAGTGATCACATGAGCCCAGGACCCTGCAACCGTCGTACGTACTTGCGGGTTGCCAAATACCCAAATTCTGATTCACATAACCCTGGGGATGCTGTGATGGTCGTAAGTGTGAGGATCAGTCGTAAGTCACTTGTTTAGTCGCCTAGGTTGAGAAACACTGCATCTCTGGATTTTTGAATGGATAGAAATAGCCTAGTTTGTAATTCTTTTGATTTCCGTCAGATTTTACCAATAGAGCAGGGGTCCTCAACCTTGGCAACTTTAAGACTTGTGGACTTCAACCAGCTGGCTTTCATGCCTAAGGCGGGACTAGAACTCACCGTCTCCTGGTGATTGGCCGAAAGTCACCCAGGCAGCTTTCATGCCTAAGGCGGGACTAGAACTCACCGTCTCCTGGTGATTGGCCCAAAATCACCCAGCTGGCTTTCTTATCTAAGGCAGGACTAGAGCTCACCATCTCCTGGGGATTGGCCGAAAGTCACCCAGCTGGCTTTCTTACCTAAGGCGGGACTAGAACTCACCGTCTCCTGGGGATTGGCCCAAAGTCACCCAGTTGGTTTTCTTACCTAAGGCGGGACTAGAACTCACCGTCTCGTGGGGATTGGCCCAAAGTCACCCAGTTGGTTTTCTTACCTAAGGCGGGACTAGAACTCACCGTCTCGTGGGGATTGGCCCAAAGTCACCCAGCTGGTTTTCTTACCGTAGGCGGGACTAGAACTCAACCGTCTTCTGGGGATTGGCTGAAAGTTATCCAGGTGGCTTTCACGCCTAAGGCGGGACTAGAACTCACCGTCTCCTGGTGTTTGCCCCAAAGTCACCCACCCTACTTTTGTGCCTAAGGCGGGACTAGAACTCCCAGTCTTCTGGTGATTGGCCCAAAGTCACCCACCCCACTTTTTATTTTTTATTTTTTTATTTTAATTCCATTTATATCCCACCCTTCTCCGAAGACTCAGGGTGGCTTACAAGCTTAGCAGTAGCCTTCATTCTATGTATATGCCTGCTTATTAGGGCTTTCACACACACCCCAAGCGGCATTTTTACAAAGTCAGCTTAATTGCCCCCAACAATCTGGGTCCTCATTTTACCTACCTGGGAAGGATGGAAGGCTGAGTCAACCTTGAGCCTGGTGGGACTCGAACCTGCACTAATTGCAGGCAGCTGGTGTTACTTAAGGAGGCATTAGCCCACTGCTCCACCAAGGCTCTTTTGTGCCTTAAGGCGCGACTAGAACTCACCACCTAATGGTGATTGGCCCAAAGGCACCCAATTGGCCATGTCTAAGTTGGAACTAGAATTTACTGTCTCCCGGGGATTGGCCCAAAATCATATAGTTGACTTTCATGCCTAAGGCAGGGCTAGAGCTCACTTTATCCTGGGGACTGGCCAAAATCACCCAGTTGGTTTTCATAGCTGGTTAGTATAAGGCGATTGTCTTGTTTGCACTTGGCTAGGTGGAAATTGTGTTTTATCCTTTGATAAATAGAAGCAGCAACACATTTTTTTTTATATAGAAGAATAAGGGAATGAATAAAATAGCAGCCCGTTGAAACAACTCAGAACCTCAGCTGGCAACAGGATCCCTAGGGGCAGAGAGATGATGAGATCCTTCCAGCTGAATGGGAATAAAATAGTTTTGAAGTTTGATAATAGGGAGAAGGAAAAAAAGGAAGTGGTTTGACAGTCCTCTGACACAGGGGTCCTCAACCTTGGCAACTTTAAGACTTGTGGACTTCAACTCCCAGAATTCCTCTGGCTGAGGAATTCTGGGAGTTGAAGTCCACAAGTCTTAAAGTTGCCAAGGTTGAGGACCCCTGCTCTAACAACTATGGAGGCGGAGGGAAGGCCTGACGAGGGCCGCAGGACAGTACAAAGTCAGGGGGAAAATGTTAGGAAAAAGTACTCACCCATTTCAGATCGGTAAATACAATCTGCTGTTTTAAAATGAAAAAAAACAAGCAATTAGGAAAAAAAGGAGAAGGGAATAGAACATCTTGTAGCAAATTGGTTTATTTATATTCACGATAATTCTTTAGGGCAGTTTTTTTTTAAAAACTTGGCAGCTTGAAGATGTGTGGACTTCAACTCCCAGAATTCCCCAACCAGCATTTTGTGGACTTTCAACCCCCAGAATTCCCCAGCTAGCCTATAGGACCAGTGGTTCTCAACTGTAGCCACTTTAAGGTGGGTGGACTTCAATTCCCAGAATTCCCCCAGCCAGTATGTCTGGCTGAGGAATTCTGGGAGTTGAAGTCCACCACCTACCTTCAAGTGGCCAAAGTTGAGAAAAATTACTTTTAAGGCAATGGAAATGTTGATCAAAATTAACAAAAGGTCTGTTTCCATCACCGAGTTGGCTAAGGGACCCTTAAGGCCATCCAGCCCCACCCCTTTCTCGGTGCCAGGATTCAGATTAAAACATCCCAGGCTTTTAGTGGTTTAGCCTCATTTCGAACACACGCACTGAAGGGGAGATATCATTTCTGTGGATCTGAGAGCTGCTTTTTTTTTAAAAGAAAAAAAATATGTAGTATTTTCCCCCTGATCAATTGGCAGTTTTCTGAAATGGCTTTTCTAGAAGTTGAATCTTTTGTTCCACTGCCTGTTCTCTGGAATGAGGGAGAAGGGGCCTTGACCCTCCACCCTTCCCCACGTAGCATCTTTTGGGAGGGAAGGTGTGTGAATGAAATTATCAGAACAAGCCTGTTCAGGTATGATGTGTTGGAAACATTCTTCAAAGAGGGAGGAGGAGGAGGAGGAATGGTGGAGGAGGAGGTGAAGGAGCAATAATGGAGAAGGAGGAGGAGGGGGAAATGGTGGTGGTGGAGGAGGAGGAGCAATAATGGAGAAGGAGGAGGAGGGGAAAATGGTGGAGGAGGAGGAGGAATGGTGGAGAAGGAGGAGTAATGGAGAAGGAGAGGAGGAGGAGGAATGGAGAAGAGGAGGAGGAATGGAGGAGGAGGAGGAAGAGGAGCAATAATTGAGGAGGAGGGTGAAATGGTGGAGGAGGAGGAGGAATGGAGAAGGAGGAGGAGGAATGGAGAAGAGGAGGAGGAATGGTGGAGGAGGAGGAGGAGGAAGAGGAGCAATAATTGAGAAGGAGGATGAGGGTGAAATGGTGGAGGAGGAGGAGGAATGGAGAAGGAGAGGAGGAGGAGTAATTGGGAAGGAGGGGAGTAATGGAGAAGGAGAGGAGGAGGAATGGTGGTGGAGGAGGAGTAATTGGGAAGGAGGAGGAGGGGAAGTAATAGAGAAGGAGAGGGGGAGGAGGGAATGGAGGAGGAGGAATGGTGGTGGAGGAGGAGGAATTGGGAAGGAGGAATAATAGAGAAGGAGAGGGGGAGGAGGGAATGGTGGTGGTGGAGGAGGAGGGGGAGTAATATAGGAGAGGAGGAGTAATGGAGAAGGAGAGGAGGAGGAGGAATTGGGAAGGAGGAGGAGGGGGAATAAGAGAAGGAGGGGGAGGAGGGAATGGTGGAGGAGGAGGAGGAGTAATTGAGAAGGGGAAGGAAGGAATGGTGGAGAAGGAGAAGAGGAAGAGAAGGAGAAGAAGAGGAGAGCAAGGGGGAGAGGATTAGAAGGAGAGGAATAAGCAAGGAGGAGGTCTGACTGCATTTCCAGCTTCTTTTGTGGGATGGGCAATTTGGATCCTGGAAGCCCCCTTCCCTGCCCCTCGCCCCCCCCCCAATCAATCCTCCTTCAGAGCTAAAATTACGCCTTTCAAGCCAGCCTTGATTGCTTTGGGGAAGAAAGCCTCCCTTCTAAAAGCGGTTTGGGGTCTCAAGGGAATCCCCGGGATCAGAGAGGAGTTTCACAACGGATATTTCGCTTACAGCTCTAAGGCTTTTTTTAAAATTTTGTTTTGCTCTTTAATTGGTGGGGGTGGGGTGGACGAGCTTGGCAGACACCCCCAAATGCTAAGGAGCTGTTTGCACTCTTGGGGGGAGGGCGGGTACGTTGGGGAGCCTGGTTCCTTCAGGTAGCCAGGGGAAGGGAAGAAGGAACGAGGGGTTGGACTAGATGACCTCCAGGGTCCCTTCCCACTCTTTCATTCCACGCGTGAGGCTGGATGAAGCAGGCCATCGCTTTAAGCCATCATCTCCTTTGTTTGGCGCAGCCCAAGTGACGAACTTTGTAGCTGGGCTTGATTAACCCACATTTAGAGTTTAGCAGGTGAACGGAAGGCGACATCTGAAAAAAGAGCACTTGCGTCACTGATTAAGCCCTTCCCGCTGGTACTCCATACAGGACTCCACATTTGCACATCCATTTCTTACGGATAGCCCTGGACTTTCGTTTAGTGACCGTTCAGAGTTACAACGGCCCTGAAAAAAGCTGACGTGGCCACTTTTTCACGCTTAATGACCATCACAGCCTGTCCGAGGTCACGTGATCCAAATTCGGACGCTTGGCGACTGACTCGTATTTGCGACGCTTGCAGCGTCCCGGGATCACGTGAACCCCTTTTGCGACCTTCTGACAAGCACAGCCCACGGGGAAGGCAGATTCGCTCAGCCACCGTGTTACCCACTTAACAGCTGCAACGATTCACTTAACGAATGGGGCCAGGAAAGTCCTAAAAACGGGGCAAAACTCGCTTAATGACTGTCTCGCCTTGTGACAGAAATTTGGTGCTCAATTGTAGACGTACGTGGAGGACCACCTGTATATTTTTCTTCTCTGCTTTGAGCAGATAGAGAAGCTCCTTGAGGTAGGCAACCTTGGCTCTTTTATGACGCGTGGACTTCAGCTCCCAGAATTCCTGAGTCAGCTATGCTGAGGGGAAAGGGAGAGGTTTCCAAGCTGAGCCAGGCTGGCTCAGGACTTCTGGGAGTTGAAGTCCATGCATCATAAAAGAGCTGAGGTTGCCTACGCCTGGCCTGGGCCTAGGCCACTATACGACTCGTGGACTTCAACTCCCAGAATTCCTCAGCCAGCATGGCTCAGCTTGGATACCTCTCCCTTTCCCCTCAGCGTGGCTGGCTCAGGAATTCTGGGAGTTGAAGTCCACGAGTCATAAAAGAGCCAAGGTTGCCTACCCCTGGCCTAGGCCTAGGCCACTTTATGACTGGTGGACTTCAACTCCCAGAATTCCTCAGCCAGCATGGCTCAGCTTGGATACCTCTCCCTTTCCCCTCAGCGTGGCTGGCTCAGGAATTCTGGGAGTTGAAGTCCACCAATCAAAGAGCCAAGGTTGTCTTCCCCTGTCCTAGAGGTCCCTCTTAGCAGCCACAGGTGGGTTCTTGAGGAGCATCTGGGCCTAACTGGTCCTTCATGGATGCAGCTGAGTCTATTCCCCTTGCTGCTGGTCCTCCCCCCTCCTCTTCCCTCCCTTCCTTTCCTTCTCCCTTCCCTGTCTTTCGTTCTTTTCTCTCCTTTCCTCTTCTCCCCTCCCTTTCTCCTCTTCTCCCCTTCCATTCTTCCCTCTCTCCCTCTCTTTGTTTCCTCCCCTCTTCTCCCTTCCCTCCTCCCCTCTCTCCCTCTCTTTGTCTCTTCTCCTCCCCTCCCCTCTCCTCTTCCTTACTTCCCCTCCCCCTCTCTTCCAGCTCTCTCCTCCCCTCCCTCCCTCCCTTCCCTCCCGGTTTTTGTCTCTTCTCCTCCCCTCCCCTCTCTCCTCTTCTTTCCTTCTCCCCTCCCTCTCTTCTCCTTTCTTCCAGCTCTCTTCTCCCCTCCCCTCTCCTTGCTTCCTCCCTCCCTCCTTCTCTTTGCTTCTTCTCCTCCCCTCTTCCTTCCTTCGCCTTCCCTTCCTTCCAGTTTCTCCTATCCTCTCCTCTTTCCTTCCTTCCTTCCTTCCTTCCTTCGTCTCTCGCCTCTCCTCTTCCTTCCTTCCCCCTCCCTCTCTTCCAGTTCTCCCCTCCCTTCTCTTGCCTTTTCCCCCTATTTGTCTCTTCTCCTCCCCTCCCCTTTTTCCCCCCTCCTCTTCCCTTCCCATCTTTCCCACCATCGGAGCCCTCTCCAAGGAGCTGGGACTTTACATCCCTGGTCCAAAATATGATAATTTGAGGCTGGCTATTTGTGCCTTCCGGGCGATTTGTTTTTTTTTTTTTTTGAGGATCCATCTGTTTATGTCAGGGGTCTTCAAACTTGGCCCTTTTATGACTTGTGGACTTCAACTCCCAGAATTACTCAGTCAGCGTGCCTGGCTGAGGAATTCTGGGAGTTGAAGTCCACAAGTCATAAAAGGGCCAGGTTTGAAGACCCCTGGTTTATGTCCTTGGCTATCTGCAGGATTTTCCAGCGCCTTCTCCAACACCAGAGCTCAAAACCAAACAGGCCCCAGCGGCAAACTAACCCGGCCTCTCCCATTTCGCAACTCAAAATTCTGCCCTCTTTGGCAGCCTCTTACTACTAGCCAGGACATCATTACATAAAACGGAGGGGGGGGGTGTTTTGGGTTTTTTGTTTTGTTTTTTGTTTTTCCTTACGGACGCAGTGGACTAGGATCGAAGAATGCATAAGCCTCCATTTCATCATTCCCTGGCACGGCTACTGTTTTGCCTGCAGATCCAAACATCGTTCTGGTTGTCCATCATAGGGACTAGAAACCTGAATAATTCAAAGCATAGGAGGGCTTTGATCCAGCTGCCGGCAGAAAGAACTTTATCTTCCTCCCCCTCCTCCCCCCCCCAAAAAAAACCACATCCTAAGCCTTGTGCCAGGTTTAATCGTATCTCGGCACCACACTATGATTAATTGAAGCTTGGCTGAGCTGTTTGGGTTTTCTCTCCCCACCACCCTCCATGCAATTATACAGATAATCCTCGACTTATGACCACAAGGCAGGACAAGAAGCAACGGACGGAAACACATCCAGGAGAGAAGCAACCTAGAACTAAGGAGAAACTTCCTAAAAGTGAGAACAATTCACCAGTGGAACAACCTGCTTCCAGAAGCGGGGAATGCTCCCACACTGGAAGTTTTTAAGAAGAGACTGGACAGCCGTTTGTCTAAAATGGTGTAGGGTTTTCTGCCTGAGCAGGGGGTTGGACTAGATGACCTCCAAGGTCCCTTCCAACTTTATTATTATTATTATTATTATTATTATTATTATTATTATTATTATTATTATTATTATTATTATTTGAGGCCAAAGCTTCTGTTGCTAAGGGAGACATTTCTAAGTGAGTTTTGCCCCATTTTTCGATCTTTGTCGCCACAGCGGCTAAGCAAATCACCTCAGTTGTTCAGTTAATGACACAATTTGTTAAGTGAGTTTGGCTTTCTCATCGACTTTCCTTGTCAGGCCGCAAAACATGATCCTGGCTGGGACACCGCAAACCGTCATAAATGTGAGTCCGTAGCCGAGAGTCCGAATTTTGATCCCGTGCGACGGTCGCAAGTGTGAAAAACGGTCATAAGTCCCTTTTTCGCAGTAGAGTGGTCCCTAGGAATGGTCACTAAACAAATGGTTGTAAGTCGAGGACTACCTGTGCTAGTTAGGAGGAGGGGCCTTTTTAAATGAAAGGTTCCAGCCTCGAGCAAAAAAAATGTGGTTTACAGCTCAGAAGTGGGGGGGGGGGCGGAGGAGGGGGGGAGGGATGTTGAAGGCTTTAACCAAGTGAAACATGTCCGTTTGTGCGCACGTGTCTTGTGTTTGTGTGCACAAGCGTCTGAGCCTGAGGGAAAAAAAGGGTCTGGGGTCCCAAATGCTGCCAAAAATTATAATAAAATAAAAGCCTCTTCCGGGAAGACGTGATCTCGGATTCCTCTCGCAGAACAAAAGAGACGAGGCTATTTAGGGAAGAGGGAAGGAGAGAGGGAGGGCACGGGAGGGGAGGGGAGGGGAGGGAGAAGGCGGAGAGGAGGGGAATGGGTAAAAGGGGGAAACGGGAGGGGGGGCTGGAGGAAAACCCACTCCCCTTTTACAAAAAAAAGCCCGCCCCTTTTCTTGGACTAGAGAGAGGGAGAAAAAAGGAAGGAAGGAAGGAAGGAAGGAAGAGAAAAAGGAAGGAAAGAAAGAAAGAAGGGAAGGAAGAAGGGAGGGAGGGAGAGCGAGAAATTTTCAACAGCTTTCAGAGTCTGAAGTCCAATCAGAACTCTAGAGACTGTGTGTGTCTATGTGTGTGTGTATGTAACAAGAAGGAGCAGGACCAGCCTACTTGGTTTGTGTGTGTGTGTGTGTGTGTGTGTGTGTGTGTGTTTGTGTGTGCTAGAAGAAGGAGCAGGACTCCCTACTTGGTGTGTGTGTGTGGGTGGGTGGGTGGGTGGGTGTGGGTGTGCTAGAAGAAGGAGCAGGACTCCCTACTTGGTGTGTGTGTGTGTGTGTGTGTGTGTGTGTGTGTGTGTGTGTGTGTGTTTGTGTGTGCTAGAAGAAGGAGCAGGACTCCCTACTTGGTTTGTGTGTGTGTGTGTGTGTGTGTGTGTGTTTGTGTGTGCTAGAAGAAGGAGCAGGACTCCATACTTGGTGTGTTTGTGTGTGTGTGTGTGTGTGTGTGTGTGTGTGTGTGTGTTTGTGTGTGCTAGAAGAAGGAGCAGGACTCCCTACTTGGTTTGTGTGTGTGTGTGTGTTTGTGTGTGCTAGAAGAAGGAGCAGGACTCCCTACTTGGTGTGTGTGTGTGTGTGTGTGTGTGTGTGTGTGTGTGGGCGGTCGTGCCCGTGCACACACAAATAAAAGAAGGAGCAGGACGCCTGTTGGTGTGTATGTGTGTGTTTATCTGTGTGTATGTATATGTGACTGTGTACAAAAGAAGCAGCAATACCCCTATGGCTGTGTGTCTCTGTATGGGGTGTGTGTGTGTGTGTGTGTGTGTGTGTATACTTTACACGCGCATGTATAAAAAGCAGGGTGCCTATTTTATATATGTGTGTGTCTACGTATATTTATACTCCCTTCAAAAGACTGCATTTGGCCCCGGTTTTGCAGATTCGGGGTCCTGTGCCTTTGCACTGCGCTCACTGGGAATAGGAGAAGGGAAGAATCTGTGTGTGAAAGAGGGAATGTATCAGAGAGAGAGAGAGAATGGTTAGGATTCAATCAGAATAGAGCTGGAAGGGACTTCGGAGGTCTTCTAGTCCAGCCCCCTGCTCAAGCAGGAGACCCTATATCACGGATAGGCAACCTTGGCTATCATAAAAGAGCCGAGGTTGCCTACCCCTGCCCTATATCATTTCGGACAAGTGGCTGTCCAGTCTCTTCTTAAAAACTTCCAGTGTTGGAGCATTCACCGCTTCTGGAGGCAGGTTGTTCCACTGGTTAATTGTCCTCACTGTCAGGAAGTTTCTCCTTAGTTCCAGGTTGCTTCTCTCTTTGATCAATTTCCATCCATTGTCTCTTCTCCTGCCCTCTGGGCAACCTTGGCTATCGTACAAGAGCCAAGGTTGCCTACCCCTGCCCTATATCATTTCGGACAAGTGGCTGTCCAGTCTCTTAATAACCTCCAGCGATGGAGCATCTACAGCAGGGGTCTTCAAACTTGGCCCTTTTATGACTTGTGGACTTCAACTCCCAGAATTCCTCAGCCAGCATACGCTGGCTGAGGAATTCTGGGAGTTGAAGTCCACAAGTCATAAAAGGGCCAAGTTTGAAGACCCCTGATCTACAGCTTCTGGAGGCAGGTAGTTCCACTGATTAATTGTTCTGACTGTCAGGAAGTTTCTCCGTAGTTCCTGGTTGCTTCTCTCCTTGATTCGTGTCCATTAGTTTCGCTTCTCGTCCTGCCTTCAGGGGCTTTGGAGAATATCTTGACTCCCCCCTCGTCTTTGGGGCAGCCCCTCAAATCCTAGAAGACTGCTATCATGTCCCCCCTCATCCTTCTTTTCTTCGCTAGACTGGCCTTACTCAATTCCTGGAATTCCTTTCAGGAATTTAATCAGCAGAGGAGGGCTCTCCGGGTCTTTGGACGGTCCCTCCCTCCCTCTTACTCAGACTGGCTTCTGGTTTCCATCATCTGAGCTGGAAAGTGCCAGGATGCATTCCTCCACTTTTCCAACTTGGCTCCGAAAAGATCGGGAAGGGAGGGGCTGCCCAAAGCAGGAAGAGCCCCCCCCTTGAAGAGCCCATCCAGGCCCTGCCATTCCTCACCCGCCACCTGGCTGGGTCTGCAACCGAGGGAGACCCCTGGGCCTTACTTAATTGCTACATCTTCCAGTTTACAGTAATTCGTTTAGTGACCGTTTAAAGCCGGGGTCTTCAAACTTGGCCCCTTTGATGACTTGTGGACTTCAACTCCCAGAATTCCCCAGCCAGGCAGGCAGACTGGGTGAGGAATTCTGGGAGCTGAAGTCCACAGGTCATCAAAGGGCCAGGTTTGAAGACCCCTGCTTTAAAGTTACAAGGGCACTGAACATAAGTGACTTAAAGGTAAAGGTAAAGGTTCCCCCGCACACGCGTGCTAGTCGTTTCCGACTCTAGGGGCCAGTGCTCATCTCTGTTTCATAGCTGAAGAGCCGGCGCTTGTCCGAGGACGTCTCCGTGGTCACGTGGCCGGCATGACTAGACGCCAAAGGCGCACGGAACGCTGTTACCTTCCCACTGGAGTGGTCCCTATTTTTCTACTTGCATTTTTTACGTGCTTTCGAACTGCTAGGTTGGCAGAAGCTGGGATGAGTAACAGGCGCTCACTCTGTTATGCGGCACTCGGGATTTGACCCGCCAAACTGCCGACCTTCTGATCGACAAGCTCAGCGTCCTAACCCACTGAGCCACCGCGTCCCTTACATAAGTGACTTAGGACCTCTTTTTTTCACACTTGGGACTGTTGCGGCATCCCCCAGGGTCACGTGATCAAAACTCAGACCCTTGGCAGCTGACTCACATTTATGACGGTCACAGCCCCCCGGGATCATGTCAATCCCCTTTTGCGACCTTTTGACAAGCAAAGTCAATGGGGGAAGGCAGATTCTCTTCACAACCCTGTGGCTCATTTAACGACTGCGGTGACTCGCTTAACGGCGGATGCCAGAAAAGTGGTAAAACGGGGTAAAAGCTCACTGAACCAATTTTTCACTTAGCAGCGGAAATTTGGGGCTCAGATGTGGTCATGTGTTGAGGATTATGTGTATTCCATTCGAATTGCGATCTCAGTGTTTCTCAGTCTTGACCACTTTCCCATGGGTGGACTTCAACTCCCAGAATTCCCCAGCCGGCAAAAAACCTTGGAAGGAATCTTGGTGATCTTCCAGTCCAGCCCCCTGCTCAATTCATATAGATTGCAATTAAAAAACTAAAAATATTTTAAAACAATGAAAAAAGATAGATCCAAATTAAATGTACATAGCAGCAGCGACGTGTCATCATCTTGCTCCGAAGATGGCAGACCAGATGAAAATTGCTTAAAAACAACTGGAGACCCTATTGTGGGCGCTCTCACAAAATGGTTTCCAAAGAAGCCAGGCTTTTGCTGTACAAAATAAGTGCCCGGGGTGGACCCAGCCAGAAACACAGTCCACATTGCTCACAACACAAACAATGCCTTGGTGCCTGAGCCTTGGTGGAGCAGTGGGCTGATGCCTCCTTAAGTAACCCCAGCTGCCTGCCATTAGTGCAGGTTCGAGTCCCACCAGGCTCAAGGTTGACTCAGCCTTCCATCCTTCCGAGGTAGGTAACATGAGGACCCAGATTGTTGGGGGCAATAAGCTGACTTTGTAATAATGCCGCTTGGGGTGTGTGTGTGAAAGCCCTAATAAGCAGGCATATACATAGAATGAAGGCTAGTGCTAAGCTTGTAAGCCGCCCTGAGTCTTCGGAGAAGGGCGGGATATAAATGGAATTAAAATAAATTAAATAAATAAATAAATAAATAAATAAATAAATAAATAAATGCCAATAATGGTGGTCCTCACTCACACGTTACAGAATCCAAGCAATGGTTCATAAGACAGATTCGCACTTCTGAACACCATGTTGCCAACCCCCGATTTAGGTTATCCAACTAGACTGGGCCACCCCAAATCCAGATTTGCTCATGGAATAGGAGACCACCAGGAGATCTTCAGGCTGTACAGACAGCCCTCAACGACCACAATTGAACCCAAACTTTCTGTTGCTGAGCAAGACAGCTGTTAAACGAGTTTTGCCCCATTTTACGCTTTTGCTCACCACATTTGTTTGGTGAATCGCTGCAGTTCTTAAATTAATAACTCCTTCATTAAATGAATCTGGCTTCCCCCTTTGACTTTGCTTGTGAGAAGGATGTTCTCAAGATCCTGGGACACTGCAACTGTCATAAATACGAATCAGTTGCCAAATGTCCGAATTCTTATCACGTGACTGTGTGGAAGCTGCAACAGTGGTAAGTGTGAAAAAAACGATCGTAGGTCACTTTTTTCAGTGACGTCGTAACTTTGAATGGTCACTAAATGAAGGGTTGTAAATCAGGGACCCCCTGTATGCTAGACTGGGAGGTCTCGGTGACAAATTGCTGCTAAAAAATCATCAAGAAAACGTCTTGGTTAGAGCTACGATGAGCACCGATCCTTGGAGAATTCCCCAATCTGCTGCAAGGATGCTGAAATCTCCTGAAATCTGATTCCTGGCTGTTTCAATAACAAAATAACAGAGTTGTTAGGGACCTTGGAGGTCTTCTAGTCCAACCCCCTGCTCAAGCAGGAAATCCTGTCCCATTTCAGACAAAGCTTGTAAGCCGCCCTGAGTCTTCGGAGAAGGGCGGGATATAAATGGAATTAAAATAAAAATAAATAAATAAATAAATGCCTGTCCAGTCTCTTCTTAAAAACTTCCAGTGTTGGAGCATTCATGGCTTCTGGAGGCAGGTTGTTCCGCTGATTGATTGTTCTCGCTGTCAGGAAATTCCTCCTTAGTTCCAAGTTGCTTCTCTCCTTGGTTAGTTTCCATCCGTTGCTTCTTCTCCTGCTTTCAGGTGCTTTGGAGAATAGCTTGACTCCCTCTTCTTTGGGGCAGCCCCTGAGATACTGGAACACTACTATCATGTCACCTTCTTTTCATTAGACTAGACCTACCCAATTTCTGCAATTGTTATTCATATTAAAAATGTCATTTTTAATGTGTGCCAGTGTGTTCACAGGAAAAAAAATGACAATAAAGGTTATCTCATCTCATCACCTCACCTCACCTCACCTCACCTTACCAACTTAACTTAACTTAACTTAACTTAACTTAACTTAACTTAACTTAACTTAACTTAACTTAACTTATCATCATCTTACGTTACCTTATCTTAGCCTAGCCTACCTTATCATCTTATTTTGTCTTATATCTTCTTATATCTTACCCATCCCATCCTATCCCATCCTATCCTATCCTATCCCATTCCATCCTACTCTACTCTACCCTACCCTACCTTATCATCTTGTCTTATAGCTTATCTTCTATCTTATCCAATCCCATCCCATCCCATCCCATCCTCTCTGTTTTGGCCTCCAGGACCCTGATCATCTTTGTTGCTCTTCTCTGCACTGTTTCCAGAGTCCCAACATCTTTTTTACATCCTGGCGACCAAAACTGGATGCCGTATTTCAAGTGTGGAATAAATCTTGGGGCTACTGTGGACGAGACCCTTGGGGCGGGGAGGCCCCAGTTCTAGAGTGCCAACCAGTAGGGTCCCCCACTTTCACTCACGATGGGGGGAAAAATCTGCTTGCCAGGTCTCCAAAATCCGAGGCCTGCGCGTGAGCACGTGGTTTTGCCAGCCTTCGCAACGCGGCTGGCTCCTGACTGAGCCTTCGTGAGTTCTGGACCGCTGAGGACTAATTAATGCTGTTTTTTGTTGCTCTGCTCCCCAGAGGAGAGAATCTTCTCTTGCGTCAGGTCTGCCTCGGATCCCCCCGGGCGCTCGGTTTCCTATTTCAGCATCTCCCGGGAAAAAGTGGTGGTAGCTCTCTGGGGAGGCTGAACGCTACTGTCCAGTTCTCCAGGGTGCCCGTAGCTGGGTGGGATTCTCCCTAGCGAGAATCTTGTTTTTTGGGAGAGAGAGAGAAGCCTGCTAGGGGAGGAAGAGAGGGGAGAGGAGGAGAGGGGAAGGGAGGGGAGAGGAGAGGAGAGGAGAGAAGAGAAAAGACAAAAGGGAAGGGAAGGTAGGAGACAATAGAATAGAATAGAATAGAATAGAATAGAATAGAATAGAATAGAATAGAATAGAGCAGAGCAGAGCAGAGCAGAGCAGAGCAGAACAGAACAGAACAGAACAGAATAGAATAGAACAGAACAGAATAACGATTAGATTAGAATAACGATTAGAATAGAATAGAATAGAATCTTTATTGAGAATAGAATAGAATAGAATCTTTATTGAGAATAGAATAGAATAGAATAGAATCTTTATTGAGAATAGAATAGAATAGAATCTTTATTGAGAATAGAATAGAATAGAATATTGAGAATAGAATAGAATAGAATAGAATATTGAGAATAGAATAGAATAAATAGAGTCTTTACTGAGAATAGAATAGAATCTTTATTGAGAATAGAATAGAATAGAATCTTTATTGAGAATAGAATAGAATAGAATATTTAGAATAGAATAGAATAAAGAGAATCTTTATTGAGAATAGAATAGAGTAGAATAGAATAGAATCCTTATTGAGAATAGAATAGAATAGAATAGAATAGAATAGAATAGAATAGAATAGAATAGAATAGAATAGAATAGAATAGAATAGAATAGAATAGAATAGAACAGAACAGAATAGAATATGGAAAGGAATAAGAATAGGATAGGATAGGATAGGATAGGATAGAATACTCATTATTAGCCAAGTGTGATTGGACACAGAAGAAATTCGTCTCCAGTGTATAAGCTCTGGTACATACAAAAAACAAAGTAATATAATTATAAGATACCAATAGGAGAAGATAGTAGGAAAGATGGATAATAGAATTGTAAGGGATCTTGGAGGCCTTCTAGTCCAACCTTCTGCACAAACAGGAGACCCATTACCATTTCAGACAAATGGTTGTCCAATCTCTCCTTGAAAACTTCCACTGATGATGCACCCACAACTTCTGGAGGCAGGTTTTTCCCCTGGTTAATTGTTCTCTCCCTGTTAGGAAATTCCTCCTTAGTTCTAGGTTGCTTCTCTCCTTGATGAGTTTCCATCCGTTGCTTCTTGTCCTGCCTTCAGGGGCTTTGGAGGATAGCTTGACACACACACACACACATACACACACCCTTTTTTGTGGTAGCTCCTCAAATATCCTGTCACCCCTAGTCCTTTGCATTAAACTACTAGACCTACCCAATTCCTGCAACTGTCCCTCACACGTTTTAGCCTTCAGATAATAATATTATCTGATATTATTATAGCAGTACTGCCCTTCTACATGGGTAAATATCTTTAGACAAAAGACAGTGCTGTGGGAATTAGGTTTTCAGAAGAGTGATGGCACAAGGGAAAAACACCTTGCCTGTGTCTAGTTGTTTTGTCACGCAATGTGAGGGGAGGAGTTGAAACAGTTTATGTCCAGGATGTGAAAGATTTGTAGATGTTTTCTCGGCCCCCTTTCTGACTGGTGCATTAGGGGTGCAATGTTAGGGTTTCCTTCAAAATTGTGACATTATAAGTGGCTGGACATGAAACGGTCCAGGGCTGAATTTTATTTTATTTTTATTTTTAATTCCATTTATATCCCGCCCTTCTCCGAAGACTCAGGGCGGCTTACAAGCTTAGCAGTAGCCTTCATTCGATGTATATGCTTGCTTATTAGGGCTTTCACACACACCCCCCAAGCGGCATTATTACAAAGCCAGCTTTGGCTTCGAGCAGAGAATTAGCAGAATTGGAAGGGACCTCGGAGGTCATCTAGTCCAACCCCCTGCTCAAGCAGGAGACCCTATGCCATTTCAGACAAGTGGCTTTTCCCAGTCTCCTCTTAAAAAAAAAAAAAAGAAACCTTCCAGTGTTGGAGCCTTCACGACTTCGGAAAGTTTGAAGATTTGACGACGATGGTTATTTTTTTATTTCGGCGAGCCCTGATCTGTGCCGCTGGCGGCTGCAAGCGGAGGGCCTGAAGGGTTCTTGTCCAAAGAGCTGTTTGGAAATCCGGGGGAAAAAGAAAACAAAGCAATATCACGGTTGGTTTCCCCTGGGGGTTTTTCTGTCTCTGCCTTCGACAGGGCCCAGATTAGGGCCGTGCAAGTTTGTTGGCAGGACATTCCCCGTCTGGGGAACGGCTTAACTTCAGGACATTGTGTGCCGCCGCCAGTGGCCTCGGGCCTTGGGTCCAGCAAGCGGATCCAGCGCATGAAATAAACATGCTTGAATGCTTAACGGTCTTTTTTTATTCTTCTCCTCCTCCTTCCTACTCCTTCTTCCTCTTCGGCTTTTAGGAAAACTTTGAAGGAAGTGTTTAGATCACAGGCGCTGCTAGCCAAATGGATTGAAGGCCTGTCTGTCTGTCTGTCTCTCTCTCTCTCCCCGTCCCTCTCTTTTTCACTCTTTGTCTCTCCCCTTCTCTTTCTCCCTCTCTCTTTCTCTCTTTCTCTCCCTTTCTCTCTCTCTCTCTCCCTAGCTATTGCTCTCCCTCGCTTTTTCTCCCTCTCCCTCTCTCCTTTTCTCCCTCTCTCCCTCTCCCCCTTTCTCTTTTCTCCACCGTTCTCTTCCTCTCCCTTTCTCTCTCTCTCCCTCTCTTTCTTTCCCTCCCTTTTCCCCCTCCCTCTTTCTTTAGTTCCTGAACTTTTTCTCTTTCTCCCTTTCTCTCTATCCCTCTCATCTTTCTTTCTCTCCCTAATTTTTTCTCTTTCTCTCCCTTTCTCTCTCTCTCTCCCTAGCTATTGCTCTCCCTCCCTTTTTCTCCCTCTCCCTCTCTCCTTTTCTCTCTCTCCCTCTCCCCCTCTCTTTTCTCCACCGTTCTTTCTCTCTCTCTTTCTCCCTCTCTTTCTTTCTCCCTCTCCCTCTCTCTCTCTCCCTCTTTCTTTCCCTCCCTTTTCCCCCCTCCCTCTTTCTTTAGGTCCTGAACTCTTTTTCTCTTTCTCTCTATCCCTCTCATCTTTCTTTCTCTCCCTAAATTTCTCTCTTTCTCTCCCTTTCTCTCTCTCTCTCTCTCTCCCTAGCTATTGCTCTCCCTCCCTTTTTCTCCCTCTCCCTCTCTCCTTTTCTCCCTCTCTCCCTCTCTCCCTCTCCCCCTTTCTCTTTTCTCCACCGTTCTCTTCCTCTCCCTTTCTCTCTCTCCCTCTCTTTCTTTCCCTCCCTTTCCCCCCTCTCCCTCTTTCTTTAGTTCCTGAAGTCTTTTTCCCTTTCTCTCTATCCCTCTCATCTTTTTTTCTCTCCCTAAATTTTTCTCTTTCTCTCCCTCCCTCCCTCTTTCCTTCTCTTTCTCCTCCCCTCTGTATCTCTCTCTCTCTCTCTCTTTCCCTCTCTTTCTCTCTCCCTCTTTCTCTCCTTCTTTTTCTCTTTTTCTCCCTCTTGTTCACTCCCTCCCCTTCCTTTCCCTAGCTCTCTTTCTCTCCCTCTCTCTTTCCTCCCACTCTCTGTCTCTGTTTTTCTCACTTCCTCTTCTCCTCCCCCTTCCCCCCCCACCGTTAGTCAGTTTCCCAGCATTACTAATTTAAAAACCAAATAATGTAGAGGTTCTGCCTTGCAAGTAAGGGTTTTTCTCCTCTTTGGGGAAGAAAGGAATCGTTAAAGATTCAAAATCAGAGAAATTGGGAGACTTGTCAGCATTCAGCCTGATTGATTTCCTTGAAAAAGGTCTCTGAAAACTCTTGCTACTAGATTTATATTCAGCGGAGAACTTTGAGAGTAAACCAGTGTTTTTCCAGCTTGGGAAACGTTAAGATGGGTGGACTTCAATTCCCAGAGTTCCCCAGTCAGTGTGAAAGGGTCCCTGGAACCTCCTGCCCCTGGATTCATATTCAGCAGACAATCTTGGGTGGGGGGGGGGGAAACAGTCTTTCCAAATTGGCACTTTTAAGATGGGTGGACTTCAATTCCCAGAATTCCCCAGTTAGTGTGGAAAGGTCCCTGGAACCACCCGACACTGGATTCGTAGTCGACAGAGCTAAAACAATGTTTCGCAACTTGACAACTTTTAAGATGTGCGGACTTCAATTCCCAGAATTTTCCAGCCCGCAGGGAAAGGTCTCTGGAACTTGCTGTTAACAGGTTCACATTCAACAGAGAACTCTGAAACAAACCAGTGCTTAACCAACTTGACAAGCTTACACTGGACGGACTTCATCTCCCAGAATTGTTGGCTGGGGAATTCTGGGAAGGAAGTCCATCCCTCTTACAGTGACCAAATTAGAAAAAACATTGGACTAAAACTTTCACCATTCAAAGCAGTGGTACCACCTCTGAACTGTCTACTGCTCTAAAATAAGAACAGGCCCCAGGAGCTTTAATTCACACAAACATAAAGTTTCATACAGAGTAGCAGAATAACAGAGTTGGGAAGGGACCTTGGAGGACGTCTAGTCCAACCCCTTGCTAGGAAACCTACACCATTTCAGGCAAATGGCTGTCCAGTCTCTTCTTAAAAACTTCCAGTGTTGGAGCATTCACCGCTTCTGGAGGCAGGTTGTTCCACTGGTTAATTGTTCCAACTGTCAGGAAGTTTCTCCTTAGTTCCAGGTTGCTTCTCTCCTTGGTTAGTTTCCATCTGTTGCTTCTTGTCCTGCCTTCAGGTGCTTTGGAGAATAGCTTGACTCCCTCTTCTTTGGGGCAGCCCCTGAGATATTGGAAGACTGCTATCATGTCCCCCCTCATCCTTCTCTTCATTAAACTAGACCTACCCAATTCCAGCAACCGTTCCTTGTATGTTTTAGCCTCCAGTCCCCTGATCATCTGTTGCTCTTCTCTGCCCTCTTTCTAGAGTCTCAACATCTTTTTAATAATATGGTGACTAAAACTGGATGCCGTATTCCACGTGTGGCCTCACCAAGGCCTTGTAAAGTGGTATTAACGCTTCGCGTGATCTTGATTCTATCCCTAGGACTTCATTTTAATTCTGGAAGTGCATATGGGTATTTCCACTTGATGGGCAAAATGACATGGATACACCATACATTAGCAATCAGGGAAGAGTTTAATTAGTTTTAGCATTGGCTGGAATTCAGGATTTATATTTTTGGGATGGCAGACTAGCTGAGCTCAAAATTTCCTTTTGCTAAGCGAGACATTTGCTAAGTGAGTTTTGCCCCATTTTACGACCTTTCTTGGCACCGCTGTTAAGTGAATCGCTAGTTGTTAAATTAGTCACATGGTTGTTAAGTGAATCTGGCTTCCCCATTGACTTTGCTTGTCAGAAAGTCGCAAAAGGGAATCGCGTGATCCCAAGGCACTGCAACCGTCATAAATATGAATCAGTTGCCAAGCATCTGAATTTTGACCATGTGACCACGGAGATGCTGCCACGGTCATATGTGTGAAAAACGGCTATAAGTCATTTTTTCCCCCAGTGCTGTTGTAACTTCAAATAGTCACTAAACGAAGGATTGTGAGTCGAGGGTAACCTGGTCTTTCTGGAACATGAAACAAAATTATATATGGGCACCACACAAAATGGCCGTCTTTTCAGGTGTGAGGGGAAGATGAAGCCCTGAAGTCAGGGCCACTGACTAGGCAGGATTCCTGTTTCTTTTAGCTGCCAAAGTATGGGGGGAAAGGAAATTTGTTCTTGAGTTTTGCATGCTGCAAAAGATGAAATCTTTGTAATAGGCACCAACTATAAAAGTTTAAAATCTCTGAGGGAAAGGAGAAGCCAGAATGAGGGAAAGAAGAAGACTTTGAAGAAGAATGCACCGCCTTTCTCCATTCCGTGAGGAAAACTTGAGCCCGTTCCCTCTGGGAAATTAGTTAAGGTCCAAGCTTTGAAGGGAAAAAAAATAATAATAATAAAAGTCCCAATAGGTTTCATAACATAAGCTCAAATGCAGAAAGAGCTAATCTGATTCTGCTTTCATGTCGCTAATGTAAGCCTAATAAATGATCCTTAGCTTAATTTCAGGGAATAAAAAAATATCGCTCCAGGCAGGGAGATAAGTTGGTCTCAGAAAATAGAAAACCTAGACAAAAAGTTTGGCTGAGACTTGAAAGCAGGCGTTTTTTTTTTTCAGCTGCAAAAGTGGTGAAGACAGTTTTTAAGCACAGGTAGTGACAGTTCAAACTTATAATGGCACCGGAAAAAGTGACTTTTGACTGTTTTTCGCACATTCGACCGTTGCAGCGTCCCCAGGGTCACGCGATCAAAAATCAGACGCTTGGCAACTGATTCCTATTTATGACGGTTAACAGTGTCCCGGGATCAGGTGATCCCCTTTTTACGACCTTCCGACAAGAAAAGTCAATGAAGAAGCCAGATTTTCCAACACTGGAAGTTTTTAAGGAGAGACTGGTCAGACGTTTGTCTGAAATGGTATAGGGGGTTGGACTAGATGACCTCCAAGGTCCCTTCCAACTTCTTCTTCTTCTTCTTATTATTATTATTATTATTGTTGTTGTTATTGTTATTGTCATCATCATTATCATTCACTTAACAAGCAGGTTACTGCACTAACCTAACAAAAGCAGTGATTCACTTAACAGCTGCGGCCAGAAAGTTTGTAAAATGGGGCAAAATTCAGTTAACAACTTTGTCTCGCTTAGCCACAGAAATTTGGAGCTTCTATGGGGAAGCCAGATTCACTTTAACAACCATGTCACTCACTTAACAACAGTGGTGATTCATCATTTATAACCTTCACAGCCAGCTTCTGACAAACAAAATCAATGGGGGAAGCCAGATTCACCTATCGGCCACACGACTCACTTAATGACCATAGCAAAAAAAAAAAGATCATAAAATTGGGCGTGACTCACTTAACAACCGCCTTGCTTAGCAGTGGAAATTGTATCCCAATTGTGGTCGTAACTGAAGGTAGTCCTCGACTTACGGACCACAACTGAGCCCAAAATTTCTGTTGCGAACTGAGCAATTTGTTAAGTGAGCTTTGCCCCCATTTGACGACTTTCCTTGCCACAGTTGTTAAGTGAATCACTGTCATTTTTAAAAGTTGGTCGCATGGTTGTTAAGTGAATCTGGCTTCCCCCGTTGACTTTGCTTGTCGGAAGGTCGTAAAAGGGGATCACGTGACCCCGGGACACTGCGGCCGTCGTAAATACGAGTCAGTTGCCAAGTATCTGAATTGGGATCACATGACCATAGGGAACGGTCGTTTGAAAAACAGCCACAAGTCTCGTTTCTCAGTGCCATTGTAACTTTGGATGGTCACTAAAGGAATTGTTGTAAGTCGAGGACTATCATTTGCTATCACTCCCTCCCTCTGCAATTTTGGACTTTCTCCAGTTGCAGAAATGGACTCCCTGCTTTGCTCTCTTCCTGCCTCCGGCAACTGAAGGAACAGATTGAAACAGTTAAAGCCGCAAATGTAAGAGATTGTCTCTAGATATGACTTTGGTGCAGAATTACAAGCATCGAGTTGGCAGCGGGGGAGACCGCACACCCGGGTGTAATTTGCAACAGGGTTCCGCTTTGCACTTGAGAGGCCTCCGTACCTTGAGTGGCATTTCCGAATAAAGGGACGAAAAAGCCCTCAGCCGGTCTAGCTCAGCTGGCACTTTCCCACGAGCCAGTTCCCATCCTCTGTTACCAAGGATTCCAGTCCTTGACTTACAACGGATCATTTAGTGACTGTTCGAAGTTACAACAGCACTGGAAAAAGGGACGTAGGATGGTTTTTCGCACTTGTGACCGTTGTTGTGAAGTGAATCTGGCTTCCCCCATTGATATTGCTTTTCAGAAGCTGGCTGTGAAGGTCATAAATCCTGTCAGATTGCAGTGTCTTTAATAATAAAGTTGGAAGGGACCTTGGAGGTCATCTAGTCCAACCCCCTGCTCAGGCAGGAAACCCTATACCATTTCAGACCAATGGCTGTCCAGTCTCTTCTTAAAAACTTCCATTGTTGGAGCATTCACCGCTTCTGGAGGCAGGTTGTTCACCACAGTTGTTAAGTGTGTAACATGGTTGTTAAATGAATCTGGCTTCCCCCATTGACTCTGCTTGTCGGAAGGTCGCAAAAGGGGATCACGTGACCCTCCAGGACACTGCATCCTTCGTAAATATGCGACCATTGCAGCCATCCCCAGGGCGGTGTGATTTACATTCGGATCCTTGACGGCTGACTCGTATTTATAACGTTTGTAGTGTCCCGAAGTCACGTGATCTCCTTTTGACAAACAAAAGGGGAAGCCAGTGTCGGAAGGTCGCAAAGGGTGATCGCGTGACCCTGTGACACTACAACCATCGTAAATACGAGTCAGTTGCCAAGCGTCCAATTTTTTGATCACGTGACCGTTGGGATACTGAAACGGTCGTAAGCGCGAGAACCGGTCATAAGTCATTTTTCTTCAGGGCTGTTGTACGTTCAAACGCTTGCAAAACGATGGGTCGTCATTCAAGGATCGCCTGTATGCAATCTGGGTTTTTAAAGAAGAGCTTTTTGTGAGTTATCTAGGGCAGGTAGTCCTCAACGTACGACACAGTTGAGCCAAAAACTTCTGTTCCTAAGCAAGGACTGCTTTTCAATGAATTAGGCCGCATTTTACAATCTTTCTTGCCATGGTTGTTAAGTGAATTACTGCAGTTCATTGAAGTTAGGAACACGGTTGTTAAATGAAGCCGGCTTCCCCATTGACTTTGCTTGTCAGAAGGTTGCAAAAATGGGATCACGTCACACACACACACACACACACACACACACACACACACACGGGGACACTGCAACTGTCATAAATATGAGTGGGTTGCCCAGCATCTGAATGTCGCAACTTCAAACGGTCACTAAATGAGGTACTGAAAGTCGGAGACTACTTGTATTTGTTCCTCAGGTCGACAGGGATGAAGACAAAGAGCTACGTAGAAATTTGTTAAATAAATAATGCCCTCCCTGAAAAGGGCTGATCGTTCGTTCAACTAGGAAAACCCGAAGAGAAACAATATATTAGCAATAATAATTATTCGGCAAGCCTCTAATCAGTTGGCCATCCACAAGCATATGCAAATTCCCAGCTTCATTTCTTGGGCTTAATTGAGATATAAATTTTGCTTTCTCCATTCTCCGCTTGTCCCCAGAGTCCGTGCTGGATTCCTGGGCATCTGCCAAGATCTGATTGCAGTTCACTACAAAGCGTTCCATCAAACCTCAGGTTCAGAATAACAAGAGTGGGAAGGGACCTTGGAGGTCTTCTAGTCCAGCCCCCTGCTCGAGCAAGGAACCCTATACCATTGCAGATAAATGGTTGTCCAATCTCTCCAGCGATGGAGCAGCCACAACTTCTGGAGGCAGGTTGTTAAACTGGTTAATTGTTCTCACTTTAGGAAATTCCTCCTTAGTTCTAGGTTGCTTCTCTCCTGGATTAGCTTCCATCCGTTGCTTCTTGTCCTGCCTTCTGGTCCTTTGGAGAAGAGGTGGACCCCCTCTTCTTTGGGGCAGCTCCTCAAATATTGGAAGACTGCTATCCTGTCACCCCCTAATCCTTCTTTACATTAAACTGGATATACCCAATTCCTGCAACTGTTCTTCATATGTTTTGGCGTCCAGTCCCCTAATCATCTTTGTTGCTCTTCTCTGCACTCTTTCCGGAGTCTCAACATCTTTATTCTTATCTTTATCGGTGGAACTACCTGCCTCCAGAAGTTTTGAATGCTCCAACACTGGAAGTTTTTAAGAAGAGACTGGACAGCCATTTGCCTGAAATGGTATAGGACAGGGGTCTGCAACCTTGACAACTTTAAGACTTCAGCTCCCAGAATTCATAACTGCATTAAAGTTGTCAAGGTTGCAGACCCCTGGTATAGGGTTTCCTGCCTGAGCAGGGGGTTGGACTAGATCACCTCCAAGGTCCCTTCCAACTTTTATTATTATTGATCATCGCACAGTCAGCCAGAAGTTCAGACTGGATTGGGCATTTTTGTCGACCTATCGAGTCCTTACCAAGGACCCGGGATAGGCAGATGTGGATGTTTGATGGCATTACAGATCTCGTCGCAGGATGGAAGCAGTTCCTAGTAAGGCCGTTTTTTGCAATTGACTAATGGCGAATTTGTCAATGCCGATGATGGTGTTCAAGTGGTGCTCCAGTTGTTTTGGGATTGCACCCAAGGCGCCTATGACTTGCCTTTGCCACAGTCTTTCTATTTCTATTTGTAGGTCTTTGTATTTTATTATCTTCTCCAGTTCTTTCTCATCTATTCTGCAGTCTCCAGGCACTGCCAGGTCCACTATCCAGACTTTTTTGTCTTTCTTATCGACAATTGTTATGTCCGGGGTGTTATGTTGCAGGTGCTTGTCTGTTTGAATTCTGAAGTCCCAGAGCGGTTTAAACTTTATCATTTTCTATGACTTTCTCTATTTTATGATCCCACCAGTTCTTGCTTACTGGCAAATGATATTTCTTGCAGATCTTCCAATGCACCATTGTTGCTACTTTGTCATGCCGCTGCTTGTAGTCAATCTGTGCGATATTATTATTATTATTATATAATTTTTATTCATAAACATGAAACTCAGTCAACTGAACACTCAAATTGACTGGCGCTGATGGTTGACAACGGGTTGCTGCCAGCATCCTAGGTATCAACCAGGTATCTCCTTAAAATGTAAGATGTTCCGAGTAGCGCAGTTTTTTTTGTAGCTTTGCTGGAGTGATTGCAGGAAGCTGCAATTTCTTCATGTATTTTGCAGAGTTTTTGGACATCGTTCCCAGTGCCCCGATGACAATGGGTATCACTGTTACACGTTTCATCCATAATCGCGCAGTTTCGATGGCCAGGTTGCGGTATTTCGTAATTTTTCCCAGTTCTTTTTCTTCGACTCTGGCATCTCCTGGTACAGCGATATCAGTCTGCTGTATGCTTTGGTTCTCTACGACTGCGATATCTGGCGTGTTGTGTTCCAAATGGCGATCTGTCTGTATTCGGAAGTCCCACAAGATCTTCACCCTCTCATTCTCCACCCTATGTTCCCACGACTTTTTTTTTATTATTACATTTATATCCCGCCCTTCTCCGAAGACTCAGGGCGGCTTACAAGCTTAGCAGTAGCCTTCATTCTATGTATATGCCTGCTTATTAGGGCTTTCACACACACCCGAAGCGGCATTATTACAAAGTCAGCTTATTGCCCCCAACAATCTGGGTCCTCATTTTACCTACCTCGGAAGGATGGAAGGCTGAGTCAACCTTGAGCCTGGTGGGACTCGAACCTGCACTAATGCCAGGCAGCTGGTGTTACTTAAGGAGGCATTAGCCCTCTGCTCCACCAAGGCTTTATTATTATTATTACTATTAGTAGTAGTAGTAGTAGTGGTGGTAGTGGTAGTAATAGTATTTACAATATGGCAACCAGTATTCCAAGTGTGGCTTTACCAAGGCGTTATAAAGTGGTTTTAACACTTCACGTGATCGTGATTCTATCCCTCAAGATCAGGTGAAGTGTTAATACCACTTTATAATGCCTTGGTAAGGCCACACTTGGAATAGCGTAGATTCATTGCTAACCCAACCCAACTTCTCTTGCCAGTGTTCATCAGGGCTCCCCAGAAAGCGAGAACTGAGGGCGCAACCTTAAACCAGATTCCAGAGGTTGGACATGCAGGTATTCCTCAACTTACGACCACAATTATCAAATTTCCATTGCTAAGCAAGGGAGTTGTTCAATGAGCTTTTCCCCCCCACAGCTGTTAAGTGAATCACTGCAGTCGTTAAGCGAATCATCCTGTCGTTAAGTGAATCTGGCTTCCCTCCCCTCCCCTCCCCCATTGGGTTTGCTTATTGGAAGCCAGCTGGGAAGGTTGCAAATGGTGATCACACGAGCCCAAGACATGCAACCGTCATATGTACATGTCAGTTGCCAAGGCACCCAAATTTGGATCATGTGACTGCAACAGTTGTAAGTGTGAAAAACGGACGTAAGTCGCTGTTTGCATTGTAACTTCGAATGATCGCTAAAGGAATGGTCATAAGTCGGGGACTATCGGTATACATCTGAATGTAAATCACAAGACCCTGGGGATGCTGCAACATTCCAGCTGATCGGCGCTTCCTCTGGGCTCACAAGAAGCGCCAGGATCAGCGCCGAGCTCCAGCTGGAGCCTGATGCTGATCCTGGCGCTTCCGCTGAGCCCTGACAGCCCTGCAGTTCCAGCCGTCTCTCGCTCAGGCTTGTGCGGTGCTGCCACCAGTTCAGTTCATTACCTTTCCCCGCTACCACTTTTCTGGGATGGTTGCGTACCACCTGCCAGCTGCCAATGTACCACAGGTGGTACCTGTACCACTGGTTGAAAAGCCCTGCTTTAAAGGAATCAATGCAGTTGCTAAGTGAATCATGCAGTTGTTAAATAAATCCGGCTACCCCCACTTAATTTTGCGTGTCTGAAGCCAGCTGGGAAGGTTACATATGGTGACCCTGAGATGCTGCAACCATCATAAATACGTGCTCTGTTGCCAAATGCCCAAATTTTGATCAGGTCATTGTGGGGATACTGCAACAGTTGTAAGTGTGAGGACCAGTCGTAACTTACTTTTTTTCCGTAGCGTTGCAGCTTTGAACGGTCCCTAAAAAGAAAGTTCCGCTGATTACAGGTAGTTCTCTACTTACGACCACAATTCAGCCCCAAATTTTTGTTGCTAAGTGAGACATTTGTTAAGTGAATTCTGCCCCATTTCACGACCTTCCTTGCCACCGTTGTTAAGCGAATCACTGCAGTTATGAAATTAATGACACGGTTGTTAAGTGAATCTGGCTTCCACACGGACTTTGCTTGTCAGAAAGTTACAAAAGGGGATCCTGTGACCCCGGGACACTGCGACCGTCGTAAATATGAGCCAGTTGCCAAGTGCCTAAATTTTGATCACGTGATCCTGGGGAATTTTTTTTAAAATCCCATTTATATCCCGCCCTTCTCCGAAGATTCAGTGCGGCTTACAATCTAAGAAGCACAAATCAATGTGCTTAGGAATGCTGCAACGGTCGCCCTAAGGGGCAAAAAGTCTCTCTTTTTTCAGTGTCGTCGTAACTTCGAACGGTGACTAAACGAATGGTGGTAAATCAAGGACTAGCTCCACGTAGGATTGATGCTGTATTATAGTTTTGTCTCTTGCTCTGATATTACTTGCACAGGGGATATTTTTAGTTTTTTCGCCCGTGCGAGGAAGGGAAGCTAGTAAAGACAGGCCTCATACTGAGCTAGGATGAGGTATTAAAGTGGGGGATTAAATTGGTTTTGCGCCCAGATGAAGGGATTCGTTTTATCTGTTGGGGTGCAATCAGACTAGCTCAGTGCTCACGCTTACACACACGGCAACCTGCACGCTTACCACCCCTCTGACTTAATTGCATGGGTGGAAATGTGTCTTCCTGTGCCAGAATTAAAGCTGCCTTAGGGTTTAGGTTAACCGTGGTTTTTCCCCCCTCTCCTTAATTCAGGAACAGGCAAAAAATAAAATGTAGGGAGGGGGGAGGGAAGAGAAATGTAATATACATGGTTTTTGCCTGCAGATACATTTTCCCCATCTTTCTCATGAACACACACATACACGCCCTCTTCAAAGGGACCAAAACAAGGAAGCGTCTGAAGTAGCTAAATTTTTCAGCCGAAGGCCAACTCTTTCTTGCAAAGCCTGCAGATAAATAAAATAAATAAAAAAGAAAAGATCGTATTTGTTCCACTGTTACTCATTTACTTTCTCTCTTTTTGTTCCTAGGGCTGTTTTGTTTTGTTTTTAACAAAAATCTAATTGCCCTTGCGCCTGACCCATTCTGAAGCTTCTAGTCCCTATGATAAGGAAACCAGCATTTATTTTGTTTTTGTTGGAACACATTTATTTATTTTGATTTATTTATTTATTTATTTTTGGGACTTATATGCCGCCCTATCTCCCGAAGGACTCAGGGTGGCTAACAACAATAAAAATACAGCAATGTAAAAGTTAAAAAGAATTAAACTAACAGCCCCAATAAAATAATTAAAATTAATAAATTAAAATTTAAAAACATTTTAAAAATCCCTATCGTCAGTCCAGGTCAGCCTGATGGAAAAGGAAGGTTTTAAGGCCACGGCGAAAGGACCGGAGATCCGGGGCCGTCCAAAGCTCAAGGGGGAGTTGGTTCCACAGGGCTGGCGCTCCCACAGAGAAGACCCTTCCCCTGGGGGGTCGCCAGCCGACATTGTCTGGCCGACAGCACCCTGAGGAGGCCCTCTCTGTGTGAGCGCACTGGGCGATGGGAAGTCGTTCCCAGCAGCAGGCGGTCCTGCAAGTATCCCGGGCCTAAGCCATGTAGGGCTTTAAAGGTAAGTACCAGCACCTTAAATCTCATCCGGAGGACAAACGGTAACCAATGCAGCTCACGCAGGAGGGGTGTAATATGGGAGTATCGGGATTCTCCCATCACTACCCGCATGGCTGCATTCTGCACCAGCTGGAGCCTCCGGGTGGTCTTCAAGGGCAGCCCCATGTAGAGACCATTGTAGTACTCTATACGGGAGGTAACGAGTGCGTGGGTGACCGTACGTAAGGCATCTCGGTCCAGATAGGGGCGCAACTGTCGCACCAGGCGAACAGTTTATACAGCCACCCAACTCACCCTCAGTGACTCTGTTTTTATTAAGTCAGATTATATTTTTTTTCCTGGATTGGCTTTGATTCGTGGCATCTCAGAGATTTGTACTGTATGTGTTCATTCCCTTACCTTTTCTTTGCAGTTTCTGGAATATAAGTAGATTATTCTGACCAAGAGTGAAGGGAAATGGTTTGCCCAGGATTTCATCCAGTTTTTAATTTCTGGAGAAGAAAGTCAGATTGCAGAAAGTCCTGAAGGGAGAAAGAAGATCTCAGTAGTTTCTCAACCTTGGCAACTTTAAGATGGGTGGACTTCAACTCCCAGAATTCCCCAGCCAACAATTCTGGGAGATGAAGTCCATCTATTTTAAAGTTGTCAAGTTTTGGGAAAACACTGGTTTGTTTCAGAGTTTCTCTGTTGAATACCGAACCTATTGACAGGAAGTTCCAGAAAGTTCCCTGCTAGCTGGAAAATTCTGGGAATTGAAGTCCCCATATCTTAAAATTGTCAAGTTGCGAAACACTGTTTTAGTTCCAGAATGCTCTGTGGAATATGAATCTAGTGTCAGGTGGTTCCAGGGACCTTGCCAAATTCTGGGAAGTGAAGTCCACCCATCTTAGAAGTGCCAAGTTGGAAAGTCCAAGGTTGAGAAACCCTGAACTGGATTCTCCTCAGGCTTTCGTGTACAATGGAGATGAGATTGATCTTGATTGTTGAGGACCTCTGTGGAGCATAGAAAGTGGCGATGGTGCTTCTGTTCTGGTTCTTCTCAGTCCTTCAGCACCATTTTTGATCCAGGTAGTCCCTGACCTCAAACCAACATGGGGACTGGAATTTCCATTGCTAACTGAGGTGGCTGTGAAGTGCTCAATTTTACAACCTGTTTCCCCCCCCCCCTGCGGTCGTTAGTTTGGAACGGGTTTGCGTTCCCTGGATGAGAACGGAGGCGCCATTTTGCCAGATTCCCCTGGTATATCAGTTGCGCTCTTTCCTAAAATGGCAGCTTCTTGTCATAGTGCACAGGCGTCTCTCTCCCTCTCGCTCTCTCTTTCCATAGTTACTCCATCCATCCTTCTCTATCATATATCTACTATCTGTATATCATCCATCTACATCAGGGGTCTTCAAACTTGGCCCTTTTATGACTGGTGGACTTCAACTCCCAGAATTCCTCAGCCAGGCATGAATAGAATAGAATAGAATAGAATAGAATAGAATAGAATAGAATAGAATAGAATAGAATAGAATAGAATAGAATAGAATAGAATGTTTATTGAGAATAGAATAGAATAGAATTCTTTATTGAGAATAGAATAGAATGGAATGGAATAGAATTAGAAGAATGGAATGGAAGAATAGAATAGTATGGAATGGAAGAATAGAATAGAATAGAATAGAATTAGAAGAATAGAATAGAATAGAATAGAATAGAATAGAATAGAATAGAATAGAATAGAATAGAATAGAATAGGAAGAATGGAAAAATAGAATGGAAGGAATGGAATGGAATAGAATAGAATAAAAGAATAGAATAGAATTAGAAGAATATAGAATAGAATAGAATAGAATTAGAAGAAAATAGAATAGAATAGAATAGAATAGAATAGAATAGAATTAGAAGAAAATAGAATAGAATAGAATAGAATAGAATTAGAAGAAAATAGAATAGAATAGAATAGAATAGAATAGAATAGAATAGAATAGAATAGAATTAGAAAAATGGAATGGAAGAATAGAATAGAATAGAATAGAATAGAATAGAATAGAATAGAATAGAATAGAATTAGAAGAAAATAGAATAGAATAGAATAGAATAGAATAGAATAGAATAGAATAGAATAGAATAGAATAGAATAGAATCTTTATTGAGAATAGACTAGAATGGAATGGAATCGAATAGAATTAGAATATTTTTTTTTTAAAAAATTCCCATCCCTCTACATGCAATAATTCTTTTTTTAAAAAAAAAAATCGGGTACTCTCGTTTGGCCAACTCGATTGCCTGGACCTTTTCCGCGCCTCCTTCAACTCCCTCCCCCCCCCTCTTTTCCCCGATTTCTGCCCCTCCTCCCCGGCTGTTCCCCTCCCTCTCCCTCCCCCCCCTCGCCCCCCTTCTCCGTGGGGCCCCCTCCAAGCTCCTCCCCCTGGCTGCGCCTTCCAAAGTTGGACGAAGCCAGGACTACATCGGAGCCTCTTTGCTTCGCTGCGCGGCTGGAGGGCAGCGAGGCGGGGGGGGGGAAGACCCCCGGGCTCTGCGGCTGGATGGGTAAATCGGAGCTTAAGTTACTTTTTGTTTTTGCTTTGTTTTGGGGGGAAAAGATAAAAATTAAAAAAAGAGGTAACATTGTGTCCGGGAGATGGCTTAGATCTCTGCAAAAGAGGAGAGAATGGGAGGGGGGGGGCGAAGATCCTTCTGGCTTTGGGGGGGGGGGTGCTTGAACCATCCCGAGTGGGTTGAAATGTGATTTATTGATTTATTTTAGTTTGAATGTATAATGTATTTATTTGTTCTTCCTGCTTTAATCCTGCTACTTTCTGCACCCCCCCCTTCTACATCGTCCCGTTTCTCCCTTCCAAAAAAATAATAATAATAATTATTTATTTATTTAAAAAAAAACTGGGCTTCTCCCCTCGAGTCAAATCGGATTGTTAAAAAAAGAGTCCCCGGTCCTGTCCGTTCAATCCGGGATCTCGTTTTTTCTTTTGGAAATTGGGGAAGGATTTTTTGCTCTAATTGGAAGCAGATGGACTCCCCCCCCCAGGGTGTGCAAAAAGGGGGGGTTTTCTCCCCTTTCCACCCCCTCCCCGCCTTTCTTTGGGGGTTCAGGGGACACCCCCACCCCAGACATGGGGAACTCTGCCCTCCCCCGACCCTCTTTCTTTTTTTTTCTTCCCAGTTGGGTTGCAAACTTTTCGGATTTTCCGTTGGGAAATTGAAAGGATCATCCGGGCGAAAGTGCTCTGCCGCCTTTCTCCGTGCAAAGAACACGTTTCAAAATACTTTTTCTTAAAAAAATAATAATAATAATTCTCTTTTGTCTTTTCGCTTCTTTTTCTCACCAACTGGCTCTTTCCCACTGGGGAAGAAGATGCAAAAAAAAAATCTTTGCAACTTTCCCTTCTCTCTCTCTCTCTCTCTCTCTCTCTCTCTCTCTCTCTCTCTCTCTCTCTTTCTCTCTCTCTCTCTTTCGCTTTTGCGCAATTCCAGCCCTCTCCTCCCCTTGTGTGTGTGTGTTTCCAGTTTTTCCTCCATTCCTTCTCTCATCCCATTTTTTTCTTGTTTTCTTTTAAACCAATCCCCTGCTTTCAGAAAGGAGAAAAGAGACGGTTAACATTTTGCATATGTGTGGGGAGGGGGAGGAGCCGGCTGCCCCCCCCTTCCGTGGACTCACCCTAGAAATCAAAATACGATTTTTGCAGAAAATAAAATCCGAGGATTGGTCTGCAGGAATTCTGCGGCCCGTTTTTTATTTTCTTTTACTTGTTTCGTGATTGTTTTTTTCTTCTTCTTCTTCTTTTCAATTTTTTTTTCTTATCTTTTTTTTTTCCTTCTCCTTCTTTCCTTTTTTCTTTCTCTTTTCTTCTCTTCAGTTAAGGGGGAAAAAAATGGGTTCTCTTTGGAAAAATCCATGCGTGGCAGCTGGGTTTTTGTTGTTGTTGTTGTTGTTTGTTTGTTTTTGGGTTGTTGTTGTTCCCTTTTGTCTGGTTTATCCCAAATTCCAGGAAACAAAAGAGGTTTTGCAACCAAGTGGAGAAAAAAAAAACTTTTGAATTTTGATTGCAGGGTTTGTATTCCAGTGCAGTGTGTGTGTGTGTGTGTGTGTGTGTGTCTTTTCTTTCTTCGTTTCTTTTTTTTTCTTTTTCTTTTTTTTTTACAAAATCACAACGGTTTGTTCCAGGGTACTGGGGTTTTGTTGCGAAACATATTAGCAACAACAAGAACAACAAAAATGAATTTGACCCTTTGGGTGTATTTGAAGTGGGCTGAAATAAATTTCCAGCAAAGCTTAGAAGGGGGTGTGGGTGTGCAAATGAAATTTTGGAATTTTTTCTTAAAATCTAGAGACATCACTGATTCTCCCCCCCTTCCCTTTGTCCCTTCCAGCCAGCATCTCAAATTCTTCCTGTTATATAATAATAATTAATAATAATAATAATAATAATAATAATAATAATAATAATAATAATAATAATAATAATAATAATAGAGTTGGAAGGGAACTTGGAAGCAATTTGGTGCAAATTGTTAGCAAATGAAACTCTTAACAGAATAGCAGAGATAAAGGGGACCTCAGAGGTCATCTAGTCCAACCCCCTGCTCAGGCGGGAAACCCCATACCATTTCAGACAAATGGTTGTCCAGTCTCTTCTTAAAAAGTTCCAGTGTTTATTTATTCAGCTATTAATGAACAAAAAGATGGTTGATCGCTCTATAACAGAGGCCCCCAACCTTTGGGGCACCAGGGACCGGTTCCATGAAGAAAGGTTTTTTCCGCGGACCGGAAGGTGTGTTTTTGTGTGCTGCCTGCATCTCACGGATGGGGCTTTTGCTTGTTTGTGCGGACCGGTTGCTGGCATGCCACGGCCTGGTACCGGTCCACAGACCAGGGGTTGGGGACCCTTGCTCTATAGCAGGGGTAGGCAACCTCGGCTCTTTTATGACTCATGGACTTCAACTCCCAGAATTCCTGAGCCAGCTTGGCTGGCTCAGGAATTCTGGGAGTTGAAGTCCATGAGTCATAAAAGAGCCGAGGTTGCCTACCCCTGCTCTATAGGGATTTAAACTGGTGCTTCTCAATCTTGGCAACTTGTGGACTTCAACTCCCAGAATTCCCTAGCCAGCCTGGAATTCTGGGAATTGAAGTCCACCCATCTCAAAAGTGGTCATGGTTGAGAAGCACTGATTTAAACACTAGAAGTGAGTAATTGAAGGCGAGATGAAATCCAGCTTGCTTTCCGAATGTTGATGGGTCTGGGCAAACGGGAACCGCTGCTTGCAATCAAAGCCCTTTCAGCTTTTGAATGCAAAGCTTGTTCTGTGTCATGCTCCACAAAATCACAAATATTTCGGCAACCAAGAAGGGGGTGGGGGGGGGAGATACAGTTACCACGATTTGAACTCACCAACAGATGTTTAAATGTTACAAGGAAGAGTTTTCTGGGGGGGGGACACTTTTCCAGAGTGCTGTGTTCCCACCACTCCGTAGCCAGCCACCCTTTGGCTCTGTGGGACTATAGTTTCCATCATCCCCAGGCACAAAAGCCACCTCGGTTGGGAATGAGGGGGAGATTTTATCCAACCGTTTTGTTTAGTGCAGGGGGTCTTCAAACTTGGCCCTGCCTTTTATGACTTGTGGACTTCAACTCCCAGAATGCTGGCTGAGGAATTCTGGGAGTTGAAGTCCAGAAGTCATAAAAGGGCCAAGTTTGAAGACCCCCCTGGGTCTGGACCCAAGCCCGCAGTTTTTATCAAAATGGCTGTAAAGAAACTTTCTTGTGGTTGTGCAAACCGCAATAAATTGTGGTTTGTTTTCACCGGTATTGGGTGGAAATGAACAGATAACATGCCTTTCAAATTAGATTGTATTTGTGTGTGTGTGTGAGAGAGAGAGAGAGGGAAAGGGAGAGAGAGAGAGAGGAGAGAGAGAGAGAGAGAGAGAGAGAGAGAGAGGAAGAAAGAGAAGGAGAGATAGAGGGAGAGGGAAAGAAGGAGAAGAGAAGGGGAGAAGAGGAGAGGGGGAGAAGGAGGGGGGAGAGAGAGGGAGAGAAGGAAAGAGCGAGAAGGAGAGGGGGAAGAGGAAGAGAAAGAAGGAGAGAGAGGGAGAGAGAAGGAGAAAGAGGGACAGGAGGGGGGAGAAGAAGAGAGGGAGAAGAGAGATGAAAAGAGGGAGAAAGGGGGGGGAGAGGGAGAGAAGGAGAGATAGAAGGAGAGGAGAGAGGAGAGAAAGAGAAGGAGGGAGCAAGAAGGAGGGGGAGAGAGAGGGAGAAAAGGAGAGAGCGAGAAGGAGAGGGGGAAGAGGAAGAGAAGGAGAGGGAGAAGGAGAAGGAGAGAGAGAGGGAGAGAGAGAAGGAGAAATAGGGACAGGAGGGGGGAGAAGAAGAGAGAGGGAGAAGAGAGATGGAGAGAGGGAGAAAGGGGGGAGAGAGGGAGAGGGGGAAGAGAGGGAGAGAAAGAGGGAGAGAAGGAGAGATAGAAGTAGAGGGCAAGAAGGAGAAAGGGAGAGAAGGAGAGGAGAGAAAGAGGAGGGAGCGAGAAGGAGAGTGGGAGAGAGAAGGAGAAAGAGACAGGGAGAGAAGGAGAGGGAGAGGGAGAGATGGAGGCAGAGAAAGAGAGAGAGAGAGAGAGAGAGAGAGAGAGAGAGAGAGAGAGAGAGAGAGAGAGAGAGAGAGAGAGAGAGAGAGATGCAGGACTGGGGGTGCCTGGGATTGCTGGTCACCGATCTTCAGTTTCCTGCCCTTTCGTGGCAGGAAACAGATAAAAATGGGAGGCCGGGTCCTTAAACAGCCCCTTCGGAAATGCCGGCTTCTGGCCCTTGGCGCTTCTTGGGTGCTTGGGGCGTCCTTCGGTGGGGCGGGGCGGTTCTTGCGCAGGGCCAGGTTGGCTTCCCAAGCAGAGAAGGGAGGGAGGCCAATCTTGTCTGCAGGAAGGGTTGAGACTCAGCCAGGTCCGGGGGGGGGGGGGTCTTCCTCCAAGTCCTGCAATGACCCTGGGGGAGAATTCGTTTTTTTTCCGTGGGGATCCTTGCACACACACACACACACACACACACACACATGCACACACGCACACACAGAGGGGGGGGGCTGTGGGCAAGGGGGGTTGTTTACAGAGTTGTGATGGATGAGTTTGGTTGCCCGGCCTTCAGCCCTGCTGTCTTTGTTCGGGGAGGGAGAGGAGGGAGAGTCACCCAAGGTTGGAGGGAGCAAGAGAGGAGGGACGAAGGAGGCACATTCAGAAGGGTGGTTCTTTCAAAGCAGCCTTTTCCCTTTTTCCCCTTTTTTTTTCTCCGTGTTCGGATGGGGTTTCATCCCTCCCGGGGGTTGAGTCTTTGAGCCAAAGAGGGCTACTCTACTCTCCATCCTTTCTTCCATCCTTCCCTTCCCTTCTTTCCTTTTATCTATCCATCCCTTGCTTCTTCCCTGCCCATCAAACAGTCTCCACTCTTCCTCCCCTTCTTTTATCTATCCATTCCTTTCTTCCCGACCCCTCCCTGCCTCATCAGACTCCTTCCTTCCTTCCTTCCCCCTTCCTCCCTTCACTCTCCTTCCTTCTTTCTCTTCTCTGCCTTTCTCTCCTTCTTCCCTTTTTACTTCCTCCTGTTTTCCTTCCTCCCTTCAATCCTTCCTTCTTTCTCTTCTCTGCCTTTCTCTCCTTCTTCCCTTTTTACTTCCTGTTTTCCTTCCTTCTTTTTCTCCTTCCTTCCTCCCTTCAATCTCCTTCCTTCTTTCTCTTCTCTGCCTTTCTCTCCTTCCTCCCTTTTTACTTCCTGTTTTCCTTCCTCCCTTCAATCCTTCCCTTTCTCTTCTCTGCCTTTCTCTCCTTCTTCCCTTTTTACTTCCTGTTTTCCTTCCTCCCTTCAATCCTTCCCTTTCTCTTCTCTGTCTTTCTCTCCTTTTTCCCTTTTTACTTCCTGTTTTCCTTCCTTCTTTTTCTCCTTCCTTCCTCCCTTCAATCCTTCCTTCTTTCTCTTCTCTGCCTTTCTTGCCTTCCTCCCTTTTTACTTCCTCCTGTTTTCCTTCCTTCCTCCCTTCAATCCTTTCCTCTTTCTCTTCTCTGCCTTTCTCTCCTTCTTCCCTTTTTACTTCCTCCTGTTTTCCTTCCTTCTTTTTCTCCTTCCTTCCTCCCTTCAATCCTTTCCTCTTTCTCTTCTCTGCCTTTCTTGCCTTCCTCCCTTTTTACTTCCTCCTGTTTTCCTTCCTTCCTCCCTTCAATCCTTTCCTCTTTCTCTTCTCTGCCTTTCTTGCCTTCCTCCCTTTTTACTTCCTCCTGTTTTCCTTCCTTCTTTTTCTCCTTCCTTCCTCCCTTCAATCTCCTTCCTTCTTTCTCTTCTCTGCATTTCTTGCCTTCCTCCCTTTTTACTTCCTCCTGTTTTCCTTCCTTCCTCCCTTCAATCCTTTCCTCTTTCTCTTCTCTGCCTTTCTTGCCTTCCTCCCTTTTTACTTCCTCCTGTTTTCCTTCCTTCTTTTTCTCCTTCCTTCCTCCCTTCAATCCTTTCCTCTTTCTCTTCTCTGCCTTTCTTGCCTTCCTCCCTTTTTACTTCCTCCTGTTTTCCTTCCTTCCTCCCTTCAATCCTTTCCTCTTTCTCTTCTCTGCCTTTCTTGCCTTCCTCCCTTTTTACTTCCTCCTGTTTTCCTTCCTTCCTCCCTTCAATCCTTTCCTCTTTCTCTTCTCTGCCTTTCTTGCCTTCCTCCCTTTTTACTTCCTCCTGTTTTCCTTCCTTCTTTTTCTCCTTCCTTCCTCCCTTCAATCCTTTCCTCTTTCTCTTCTCTGCCTTTCTTGCCTTCCTCCCTTTTTACTTCCTCCTGTTTTCCTTCCTTCCTCCCTTCAATCCTTTCCTCTTTCTCTTCTCTGCCTTTCTTGCCTTCCTCCCTTTTTACTTCCTCCTGTTTTCCTTCCTTCTTTTTCTCCTTCCTTCCTCCCTTCAATCTCCTTCCTTCTTTCTCTTCTCTGCCTTTCTTGCCTTCCTCCCTTTTTACTTCCTCCTGTTTTCCTTCCTTCCTCCCTTCAATCCTTTCCTCTTTCTCTTCTCTGCCTTTCTTGCCTTCCTCCCTTTTTACTTCCTCCTGTTTTCCTTCCTTCTTTTTCTCCTTCCTTCCTCCCTTCAATCCTTTCCTCTTTCTCTTCTCTGCCTTTCTTGCCTTCCTCCCTTTTTACTTCCTCCTGTTTTCCTTCCTTCCTCCCTTCAATCCTTTCCTCTTTCTCTTCTCTGCCTTTCTTGCCTTCCTCCCTTTTTACTTCCTCCTGTTTTCCTTCCTTCCTCCCTTCAATCCTTTCCTCTTTCTCTTCTCTGCCTTTCTTGCCTTCCTCCCTTTTTACTTCCTCCTGTTTTCCTTCCTTCCTCCCTTCAATCCTTTCCTCTTTCTCTTCTCTGCCTTTCTTGCCTTCCTCCCTTTTTACTTCCTCCTGTTTTCCTTCCTTCCTCCCTTCAATCCTTTCCTCTTTCTCTTCTCTGCCTTTCTTGCCTTCCTCCCTTTTTACTTCCTCCTGTTTTCCTTCCTTCTTTTTCTCCTTCCTTCCTCCCTTCAATCCTTTCCTCTTTCTCTTCTCTGCCTTTCTTGCCTTCCTCCCTTTTTACTTCCTCCTGTTTTCCTTCCTTCCTCCCTTCAATCCTTTCCTCTTTCTCTTCTCTGCCTTTCTTGCCTTCCTCCCTTTTTACTTCCTCCTGTTTTCCTTCCTTCCTCCCTTCAATCCTTTCCTCTTTCTCTTCTCTGCCTTTCTTGCCTTCCTCCCTTTTTACTTCCTCCTGTTTTCCTTCCTTCTTTTTCTCCTTCCTTCCTCCCTTCAATCCTTTCCTCTTTCTCTTCTCTGCCTTTCTTGCCTTCCTCCCTTTTTACTTCCTCCTGTTTTCCTTCCTTCCTCCCTTCAATCCTTTCCTCTTTCTCTTCTCTGCCTTTCTCTCCTTCTTCCCTTTTTACTTCCTCCTGTTTTCCTTCCTTCTTTTTCTCCTTCCTTCCTCCCTTCAATCCTTTCCTCTTTCTCTTCTCTGCCTTTCTTGCCTTCCTCCCTTTTTACTTCCTCCTGTTTTCCTTCCTTCCTCCCTTCAATCCTTTCCTCTTTCTCTTCTCTGCCTTTCTTGCCTTCCTCCCTTTTTACTTCCTCCTGTTTTCCTTCCTTCTTTTTCTCCTTCCTTCCTCCCTTCAATCCTTTCCTCTTTCTCTTCTCTGCCTTTCTTGCCTTCCTCCCTTTTTACTTCCTCCTGTTTTCCTTCCTTCCTCCCTTCAATCCTTTCCTCTTTCTCTTCTCTGCCTTTCTTGCCTTCCTCCCTTTTTACTTCCTCCTGTTTTCCTTCCTTCTTTTTCTCCTTCCTTCCTCCCTTCAATCCTTTCCTCTTTCTCTTCTCTGCCTTTCTTGCCTTCCTCCCTTTTTACTTCCTCCTGTTTTCCTTCCTTCCTCCCTTCAATCCTTTCCTCTTTCTCTTCTCTGCCTTTCTTGCCTTCCTCCCTTTTTACTTCCTCCTGTTTTCCTTCCTTCCTCCCTTCAATCCTTTCCTCTTTCTCTTCTCTGCCTTTCTTGCCTTCCTCCCTTTTTACTTCCTCCTGTTTTCCTTCCTTCTTTTTCTCCTTCCTTCCTCCCTTCAATCCTTTCCTCTTTCTCTTCTCTGCCTTTCTTGCCTTCCTCCCTTTTTACTTCCTCCTGTTTTCCTTCCTTCCTCCCTTCAATCCTTTCCTCTTTCTCTTCTCTGCCTTTCTCTCCTTCTTCCCTTTTTACTTCCTCCTGTTTTCCTTCCTTCTTTTTCTCCTTCCTTCCTCCCTTCAATCCTTTCCTCTTTCTCTTCTCTGCCTTTCTTGCCTTCCTCCCTTTTTACTTCCTCCTGTTTTCCTTCCTTCCTCCCTTCAATCCTTTCCTCTTTCTCTTCTCTGCCTTTCTTGCCTTCCTCCCTTTTTACTTCCTCCTGTTTTCCTTCCTTCTTTTTCTCCTTCCTTCCTCCCTTCAATCCTTTCCTCTTTCTCTTCTCTGCCTTTCTTGCCTTCCTCCCTTTTTACTTCCTCCTGTTTTCCTTCCTTCCTCCCTTCAATCCTTTCCTCTTTCTCTTCTCTGCCTTTCTTGCCTTCCTCCCTTTTTACTTCCTCCTGTTTTCCTTCCTTCCTCCCTTCAATCCTTTCCTCTTTCTCTTCTCTGCCTTTCTTGCCTTCCTCCCTTTTTACTTCCTCCTGTTTTCCTTCCTTCTTTTTCTCCTTCCTTCCTCCCTTCAATCCTTTCCTCTTTCTCTTCTCTGCCTTTCTTGCCTTCCTCCCTTTTTACTTCCTCCTGTTTTCCTTCCTTCCTCCCTTCAATCCTTTCCTCTTTCTCTTCTCTGCCTTTCTTGCCTTCCTCCCTTTTTACTTCCTCCTGTTTTCCTTCCTTCCTCCCTTCAATCCTTTCCTCTTTCTCTTCTCTGCCTTTCTTGCCTTCCTCCCTTTTTACTTCCTCCTGTTTTCCTTCCTTCTTTTTCTCCTTCCTTCCTCCCTTCAATCCTTTCCTCTTTCTCTTCTCTGCCTTTCTTGCCTTCCTCCCTTTTTACTTCCTCCTGTTTTCCTTCCTTCCTCCCTTCAATCCTTTCCTCTTTCTCTTCTCTGCCTTTCTCTCCTTCTTCCCTTTTTACTTCCTCCTGTTTTCCTTCCTTCTTTTTCTCCTTCCTTCCTCCCTTCAATCCTTTCCTCTTTCTCTTCTCTGCCTTTCTTGCCTTCCTCCCTTTTTACTTCCTCCTGTTTTCCTTCCTTCCTCCCTTCAATCCTTTCCTCTTTCTCTTCTCTGCCTTTCTTGCCTTCCTCCCTTTTTACTTCCTCCTGTTTTCCTTCCTTCTTTTTCTCCTTCCTTCCTCCCTTCAATCCTTTCCTCTTTCTCTTCTCTGCCTTTCTTGCCTTCCTCCCTTTTTACTTCCTCCTGTTTTCCTTCCTTCCTCCCTTCAATCCTTTCCTCTTTCTCTTCTCTGCCTTTCTTGCCTTCCTCCCTTTTTACTTCCTCCTGTTTTCCTTCCTTCTTTTTCTCCTTCCTTCCTCCCTTCAATCCTTTCCTCTTTCTCTTCTCTGCCTTTCTTGCCTTCCTCCCTTTTTACTTCCTCCTGTTTTCCTTCCTTCCTCCCTTCAATCCTTTCCTCTTTCTCTTCTCTGCCTTTCTTGCCTTCCTCCCTTTTTACTTCCTCCTGTTTTCCTTCCTTCCTCCCTTCAATCCTTTCCTCTTTCTCTTCTCTGCCTTTCTTGCCTTCCTCCCTTTTTACTTCCTCCTGTTTTCCTTCCTTCTTTTTCTCCTTCCTTCCTCCCTTCAATCCTTTCCTCTTTCTCTTCTCTGCCTTTCTTGCCTTCCTCCCTTTTTACTTCCTCCTGTTTTCCTTCCTTCCTCCCTTCAATCCTTTCCTCTTTCTCTTCTCTGCCTTTCTCTCCTTCTTCCCTTTTTACTTCCTCCTGTTTTCCTTCCTTCTTTTTCTCCTTCCTTCCTCCCTTCAATCCTTTCCTCTTTCTCTTCTCTGCCTTTCTTGCCTTCCTCCCTTTTTACTTCCTCCTGTTTTCCTTCCTTCCTCCCTTCAATCCTTTCCTCTTTCTCTTCTCTGCCTTTCTTGCCTTCCTCCCTTTTTACTTCCTCCTGTTTTCCTTCCTTCCTCCCTTCAATCCTTTCCTCTTTCTCTTCTCTGCCTTTCTTGCCTTCCTCCCTTTTTACTTCCTCCTGTTTTCCTTCCTTCTTTTTCTCCTTCCTTCCTCCCTTCAATCCTTTCCTCTTTCTCTTCTCTGCCTTTCTTGCCTTCCTCCCTTTTTACTTCCTCCTGTTTTCCTTCCTTCCTCCCTTCAATCCTTTCCTCTTTCTCTTCTCTGCCTTTCTTGCCTTCCTCCCTTTTTACTTCCTCCTGTTTTCCTTCCTTCCTCCCTTCAATCCTTTCCTCTTTCTCTTCTCTGCCTTTCTTGCCTTCCTCCCTTTTTACTTCCTCCTGTTTTCCTTCCTTCTTTTTCTCCTTCCTTCCTCCCTTCAATCCTTTCCTCTTTCTCTTCTCTGCCTTTCTTGCCTTCCTCCCTTTTTACTTCCTCCTGTTTTCCTTCCTTCCTCCCTTCAATCCTTTCCTCTTTCTCTTCTCTGCCTTTCTTGCCTTCCTCCCTTTTTACTTCCTCCTGTTTTCCTTCCTTCTTTTTCTCCTTCCTTCCTCCCTTCAATCCTTTCCTCTTTCTCTTCTCTGCCTTTCTTGCCTTCCTCCCTTTTTACTTCCTCCTGTTTTCCTTCCTTCCTCCCTTCAATCCTTTCCTCTTTCTCTTCTCTGCCTTTCTTGCCTTCCTCCCTTTTTACTTCCTCCTGTTTTCCTTCCTTCTTTTTCTCCTTCCTTCCTCCCTTCAATCCTTTCCTCTTTCTCTTCTCTGCCTTTCTTGCCTTCCTCCCTTTTTACTTCCTCCTGTTTTCCTTCCTTCTTTTTCTCCTTCCTTCCTCCCTTCAATCCTTTCCTCTTTCTCTTCTCTGCCTTTCTTGCCTTCCTCCCTTTTTACTTCCTCCTGTTTTCCTTCCTTCCTCCCTTCAATCCTTTCCTCTTTCTCTTCTCTGCCTTTCTTGCCTTCCTCCCTTTTTACTTCCTCCTGTTTTCCTTCCTTCCTCCCTTCAATCCTTTCCTCTTTCTCTTCTCTGCCTTTCTCTCCTTCTTCCCTTTTTACTTCCTCCTGTTTTCCTTCCTTCTTTTTCTCCTTCCTTCCTCCCTTCAATCCTTTCCTCTTTCTCTTCTCTGCCTTTCTTGCCTTCCTCCCTTTTTACTTCCTCCTGTTTTCCTTCCTTCCTCCCTTCAATCCTTTCCTCTTTCTCTTCTCTGCCTTTCTTGCCTTCCTCCCTTTTTACTTCCTCCTGTTTTCCTTCCTTCCTCCCTTCAATCCTTTCCTCTTTCTCTTCTCTGCCTTTCTTGCCTTCCTCCCTTTTTACTTCCTCCTGTTTTCCTTCCTTCTTTTTCTCCTTCCTTCCTCCCTTCAATCCTTTCCTCTTTCTCTTCTCTGCCTTTCTTGCCTTCCTCCCTTTTTACTTCCTCCTGTTTTCCTTCCTTCCTCCCTTCAATCCTTTCCTCTTTCTCTTCTCTGCCTTTCTTGCCTTCCTCCCTTTTTACTTCCTCCTGTTTTCCTTCCTTCTTTTTCTCCTTCCTTCCTCCCTTCAATCTCCTTCCTTCTTTCTCTTCTCTGCCTTTCTCGCCTTCTTCCCTTTTTACTTCCTCCTGTTTTCCTTCCTTCCTTTTTCTCTTTCCTTCCATCCTTTTTCCCTTCGCTCCATCCTCTTTCCTTCCTTCCCTCTTTCTCTTTCTTTCTCTCCTTCCTCCGTTTTTACTTTCTCCTGTTTTCCTTCCTTCTTTCTCTCCTTCCTTCCTCCCTTTCCCCTTCCTTTTTTACTTCCCTCCTTCCTTCCTTCCTTCCTTCTTCCCTTTCCTTTTCCCCACCTATTTCTGTCCCTCCCTTTTTCCCTTCCCTCCTTCTTCCCTCTGCCATCAACCTCCTTCCTTCTTTCCTTCCTCAAATTAGGCCGCTGGCCCTCTGTGAAAGCCATATTCATCCTCAAACACAGAATTTTCTGTCAATTTTTCTTAACGGTTTGATATTTATAGCCCAGCCCTGCTCGGCTGCTTGTGGGAAAAGAGGAGGAGTGGGGGGGGGAGGGAAGGGGGCGTGCAAAATAGAAGCTTTTACATAAGAATTAATTTAGTTTGTTCAAAATGTGTCAGTGTGGGGTGCGCATTGCGCACCTTTGCTTACCCGAGTCCCTTCAATCTCTTCCTTTTTAAAATAGACAAATTTCTCACTTGTTTGGGTTTTAGGGGGGGGTTTGTAAAGTAGACAGACACGAAATGGTCCCTTGGGAAAGAGAGGGAGAGAAAAAAGAGAGAAGAGGCGCGTGTACAATTTTCTCCGCCTCATAGCAATACTTGGGGTAAACACTGCATTTCTCTCTCCTTAAATTATGCACGGAGTAGATCTTCAAACTAGCCATCATGTTGCAGGTTTGGGAACAAAAAATTAGACGCAGGGTTAATAGTTGAGCTAGGTTTCTTCTTCCCCCCCCTCCTCCGGGGTCCCCTGACAAAGACTAACAAGCCCTGATACCTTTTGGCATATAGATAACCCTACTTAAAAACAGAAACAAGAAGTTTCTAGTCCTCATGGTTCCGAGTTAAAAGAGAAATGCATGCAATTCTTTTATATCATCAGCCCTGTGGCTTTCTTAAATCCACTGGTAGGATCTAGGGCGGGGGTAGGCAACCTTGGCGCTTTTTTGACTTGTGGACTTCAACTCCCAGAATTCCTGAGCCAGCCACGCTGAGGGGAAAGGGAGAGGTTTCCACGCTGAGCCATGCTGGCTCAGGAATTCTGGGAGTTGAAGTCCATGAGTCACAAAGGGGCCAAGGTTTCCCCCATGCTGGCTCAGGAATTCTGGGAGTTGAAGTCCACCAGTCATAAAAGATCCAAGGTTGCCTACCCCTGGCCTAGGCCTAGGCTGCTTTATGACTCGTGGACTTCAACTCCCAGAATTCCTGAGCCAGCCACGCTGAGGGGAAAGGGAGAGGTTTCCATGCTGAGCCATGCTGGCTCAGGAATTCTGGGAGTTGAAGTCCACCAGTCATGAAGGGGCCATAGTTCCCTCATGCTGGCTCAGGAATTCTGGGAGTTGAAGTCCACGAGTTGTAAAAGAGCCAAGGTTGCCTACCCCTGGCCTAGGCCTAGGCTGCTTTATGACTCGTGGACTTCAACTCCCAGAATTCCTGAGCCAGCCGTGCTGAGGGGAAAGGGAGAGGTTTCCATGCTGAGCCATGCTGGCTCAGGAATTCTGGGAGTTGAAGTCCACCAGTCATGAAGGGGCCATAGTTCCCTCATGCTGGCTCAGGAATTCTGGGAGTTGAAGTCCACGAGTTGTAAAAGAGCCAAGGTTGCCGACCCCTGATGTAGGGAATGTTTCTTTAATCCAGTGCTTCCCAAACTTTTTCCTTTACAAATGGCGTACAAGCAATTGTTTAGTGACCGAAGCTAACCGTGGCATTGATAAAAGTGAGTTATGACTGTTTTCCACACTTACCACCGCTGCAGCATCCCCCACAGTCACGTGATTATTATTCAGAGGCTTGGCAACGGATTCATATTTATGACGGTCGCAGTGTCCCGGGTACAAGCGATCTCCTTTTGCGACCAAGCAAAAGTCAACGGGGAAGGCAGTTTCGCTTAACAACCTTGGTACTGACTTAACAACTGCAGTGATTCGCTTAACAGCGGTGGCAAGAAAGGTCGTAAAATAGGGCAAAATTCACTTAACAACCGTCTTGCTTAGCAGCAGAAATGTTGGACTAAATTGTGGCCGTAAGCCGAGGACTACGTGCATTACCCAAACCACTTCTCACAAAGTCTGATCAAACTTTGAGGACGGGCTATGTGTCTTTTCATTCAGCATCGTCGTAACTTTGAAAAGTCGGTGAACGAGCGGTCATAACTCAAGGACGGCCTGTATTGTAAAAATGAATGCCACTGAAGGATCCTGGTGACAGTTCAAGAAGTTATCATGGCTAATGTCATCGATTTCCGCCATTAATGCAAATACTTAGGGAGATTTCCATGTATATATATATTCGTAGACGTGGCAATTTGAAGTCAATTTAAGTCTCCCTGTGGTGATGGCTAATGGGTTCGTGCGTCATTTTCCAATGGAAAAAAATGCACTTTTATTCAATTTTGGATAATTTAGCCGCGTTTGGAAAGCACTGCTTTAATGCTTCCCATAGATTATACACCCGGTTTTTTATTTTATTTTATTTTTGCCTGCAAAGCAGACGTTTTAAGAAAGAGCTTTGAGACATGTTTAGCCTCCTTCCTGCATAACCACAGGAGTTATCAGATCAGATACACCGGGTGGGCAAGAATAAAATTTGAGAGTGGGCTCTTCTGTGCTGTGGGTATGTCTCTGTACGAGTAGTCCTCAACTTACAATCGCAATTGTAAGTGAGACATTTGTTAATAACCATAGCACTTAGACTTATATACCCCTTCACAGAGCTTTATTGCCCTCTCTTAAGCGATTTACAGAATCAACAATCTGGGTCCTCTTTTTACCGACTTCGGAAGGATGGAAGGCTGAGTCAACCTTGAGCTGGTCAGGATCGAACTCCAGGCTGTGGGCAGAGTCAGCCTGCAATACTGCATTCTAACCACTGTGCCACCAGGGCTCTTCAGAGAGAGACAGAGACAGATATTGTAGATAGAAGAGAGATGATTGATAGATAGATAGATAGATAGATAGATAGATAGATAGATAGATAGATAGATAGATAGATAGATAGATAGATAATATAGACAGACAGAAAGTGATAGATATTGTAGATAGAAGAGAGATGATAGATGATAGAGAGAGAGAGAGAGCAAATATAGACAGAAAGTGATAGACAGATATTGTAGATAAAGAGAGATGATAGATAGCGAATATAGACACAGATAGAAAGTGATAGATATTGTAGATAGAAGAGAGAGAGATGATAGATAGATAGATAGATAGATAGATAGATAGATAGATAGAGAATATAGACAGAGATAGAAAGTGATAGACAGATATTGTAGATAGAGATAGATAGATAGCGAATATAGACACAGATAGAGATAGATATTGTAGATAGAAGATAGATAGATAGATAGATAGATAGATAGATAGATGATAGATAGATAGATAGATAGATAGATAGATAGATAGATAGATAATATAGACAGACAGATAGAAAGTGATAGACAGATATTGTAGATAGAAGAGAGAGAGAGATAATAGATAGAAAGAGGAAGCTTCAGCCATCTCCAGGGAAGAAAGTATGATGGAATCGGCTTGCTTAATGCAAGAAGATAATGCTCAGCTTGTTAAATCATACGGAGTTGCATTGGGGAACCTCTTTGCATTTTCACTGGTCAGTTTTAACTCATTTTTATTTATTTATTTATCAGATTTTTACCCCGCCCTTTTCACTATGTATAGGTAGCTCAAGGGAGCAAACGTTCCAACTTTGTTGTTGTTGTTGTTATTTGGCAATTGACCCACACTTATGACAGTTGTAGTGTCCCCGGGGGTCACGTGATCCCCTTTTGTGACCTTCTGCCAAGCAAAGCCAATGGGGAAGCCAGATTCACTTAACAACCAGGTTACCAACTTAACAACTGTGGTGATTTGCTTAACAACTGGGCAAAACTGTCGTAAAATGGGGCAATGCTCACTTAAAAATTGTCTTGCTTAGCAACACAACTTTGGGGGGGTGTCAGTTGTGGTCATAAGCGAAGGACTACTTGCAATTTTATACACATTTGCCTCTAGCCACTTCCAGCTTTAATTTTATTTTAAAGCAATCTAAAATAAACCACAGTAAATTCATAGAGATTTCAAGGGAAGGAGAGACTATGCAAAAGGGTTGGACTGGATGACCTCTTGAGTTTTTCTGCAGAATGGTGATTCGGTGACCCCGTGTCTTTCCTAGGGAAGAAAATAGGGGCATTCAGCTGAGCTGCTCTGTATCATTGTAATCAAAAGAAATAAAGTCCGTGCACGCCAAACTTGAAGGAATGTAAATAGTATAATTGACCCGGAGGATTGTTTATTTATTTATTTATTTATTTATTTATTTATTTGTTTTTATAAACCGCCCTTCTCCCGAGGGACTCAGGGCGGTGTACAGAATAAGATAGGCATACAGAATGAACCGTAGTGAAAAACAAACAATAGTAAAATACAAACTGGGACCCCAATAAGAGCTATCAGGCCAGGCCGGACTGCTGGAACAGGTAAGTTTTTAATTCTCGCCGGAAGGTGCGGAGGTCGGGGGCCATCCGGATTTCGGTTGGCAAGCTGTTCCAGAGGGCTGGCGCACCCACTGAGAATGCCCTCCCCCTGGGGGCCACCAGCCGACATTCCTTGAGCGGTGGCACCCTGAGGAGGCCCTCTCTGTGGGAGCGCACAGGGCGGTGGGGCGCTGACATTGGCAGAAGGTGCTCCCGCAGGTAGTCCGGACCCATGCCATGTAGGGCTTTGTATGTCATTGTCAGCACCTTGAACTTCACACGGAAGGCAACTGGAAGCCAGTGCAGCGCACGGAGGAGAGGTGTGATATGGGAGTATCGGGAGGCTCCCAAGAGTGTCCGCGCCGCTGCACTTTGCACCAGTTGAAGCTTCCGAGTGGATCTCAAGGGCAGCCCCAAGTAGAGAGCGTTACAGTAGTCTAGGCGAGAGGTCACAAGAGCATGGGTGACTGTACGTAAGGCATCCAGGTCCAGATAAGGCCGTAATTGGCGAACTAGTCGAACCCGGGAGAAGGCCCCCTTGGTCACAGCTCCTATGTGATCTTCCAGGGAGAGCTGCGAGTCAAGGAGGACACCCAGGTTGCGGGCCCTATCAACAGGGGGTAGTAACTCGTCCCCGATGTTAAGGGATGGGATGTTCTGAGTATCCTGGCTAGCCGGTACGTACAGCCATTCAGTCTTGTCCGGGTTCAGTTGAAGCCTGTTCCTCCCCATCCATTCCCGGACCGCTTTCAGGCAGCGGGACATCACGTCGAGGGCATCACTGATGTTGTTTGGAGTTGAGATGAAAAGCTGGGTGTCATCAGCATACTGATGGTACCCTACTCCAAAGCTGCGAATGATCTCGCCCAGCGGTTTCATGTAGATGTTGAACAGGAGAGGCGAGAGGACCGACCCCTGAGGTACTCCGCAAGCGAGAGGCCTCGGGGTCGACCTCTGTCCTCCTGCCAACACCGACTGCGAGCGACCCTGGAGAAAGGAGGAGAACCAGCGCAGAACCGTGCCTCCCACTCCCAGTCCCCTGAGGCGTCGCAGCAAGATACCATGGTCGATGGTATCGAAAGCCGCCGAGAGGTCTAATAAGACTAGGACAGAGGAATGGCCCCTGTCCCGGGCTCTCCAGAGATCATTTATCAGAGCGACCAATGCCGTCTCCGTGCTGTACCCCGGCCTGAAGCCCGATTGGTACGGGTCTAGATAAACCGCTTCATCCAGGATCTGAGGGAGTTGGTGCGCCACCACGCTCTCAACAACCTTCGCAAGGAAGCGAAGATTGGAGACTGGACGAAAGTTATTCAATGAGGATGGGTCCAAGGTGGGCTTCTTGAGAAGAGGTCTCACCACCGCCTCCTTCAAGGCGGTGGGGAAGTGACCCTCACTCAGAGAAGCGGAGATGACCGCCAGGAACCAGCCTCGTGTCCCCTCTCGAGCTGCATATGCCAGCCATGAAGGGCACGGGTCCAGTAAGCATGTGGAGGAGCTCAGCCTCCTCATAATCCTGTCCACTTCCTTGGGAGTCACAGGATCAAATTCCTCCCAGGTGACGTCGACAAGACTGTCCATGCCTTGTTCTTCCAACTCAGCCCAGTTGGAGTCCAGGCCGGTTCGGATCCGAGCAATTTTATCCAGCAGATATTGACCGAATTCCTCGGCTCGACCCTGCAAGGGTTCCTCCCTCACCTCTTGGTTCAGTAGGGAGCGAGTCACCCTGAACAAGGCAGCCGGGCGGTTATCTGCGGACGCGATGAGGGTGGAAAAGTAGTTGGATTTTGCCACCCTTATCGCAGCGAGATAAGACCTGGTGAGGCTTCTTAATCGCAATCGGTCGGATTCGGATCGACTGGATCTCCAATGGCTCTCTAGGCCCCGTCTCCGACGCTTCATTTCCCGGAGCTCCGCGGTGAACCATGGGGCTCGCTGGGATCTGCGCCGGGTCAGAGGCCGCATGGGTGCAACTCGGTCCAGAGCCTCCGTGGCTGCCTTCTCCCAGGCTTCCACTAAGGCATCCGCCGAGCTGTGAGCAGGGAGTGCATGTACGTCCCCCAGCGCTGCCTGGAACCTATCAGGGTCCATTAGGTGCCTAGGGCGGTACCATCTGGTTGGCACCGTGCACCCACGGCGGGGGGTGGCAAAGGGGAAGTCTAGCCGCACGAGGTGATGATCGGTCCATGACAGGGGCATAACAGTCGTGGCACCCCCACCGATATCATCGCGCCACCGTCCAGACAAGAACACTAAGTCTGGGGTGTGGCCTCTCTCATGAGTCGGTCCAGAAATTATTTGCGACAGGTCCATGGCCGTCATGGAAGCCATGAACTCCCGAGCCAGATCGGACGATCCTCCCAGGGACGGTAGGTTAAAGTCGCCCAAGACCATGAGTCTTGGGAATTCAACCACCAACCCTGAGAGGACATCGAGTAGCTCAGGCAGGGCTGCTGCTGCACGATTAGGTGGTAGGTATGCTAGTACTTGCCTAATGGTAGCATCATAGGAGAGAACGCTGGTTAAAATTAGAGTTTTAATTTGAGCAGCTGCAAATGAAAAGGCCGTACCCACCTTGTCAGGGATATGACAGACAAGGGAAGTGTTTTTCAGCCTGAGTTGCTTTAAGATGTGTGGACCTCAACTCCCAGAATTCTCCAGTCAGCAAATCTGCCTAGGGGAATTCTGGGAGTTGAAATCTCCCCATCTTAAAATATATTGGTGGAGAAATTTGGGGAGTTGAAGTCCACATATCTTAAAGCATGCTGGCAGGAGAATTCTAGGAGTTTAAAATCTGCACCTTTTAAAACATGGCGGTTGAGGAATTCTGGGAGTTGAAGTCCACCCTTCTCAAAGCACGCTGGCTGAAGAAGAAATTCTGGGAGTTGAAGTCCACTCTTCTCAAAGCACTCTGGCTGAAGAAGAAATTCTGGGAGTTGAAGTCCACCTATCCCAGGGGTAGGCAACCTTGGCTCTTTTATGACTCATGGACTTCAACTCCCAGAATTCCTGAGCCGGCATGGCTCAGCTTGGAAACCTCTCCCTTTCCCCTCAGCGTGGCTGGCTCAGGAATTCTGGGAATTGAAGTCCACGACTCGTAAAAGAGCCAAGGTTGCCTACCCCTGGCCTAGGCCGCTTTATGACTTCTGGACTTCAACTCCCAGAATTCCTGAGCCAGCCACGCTGAGGGGAAAGGGAGAGGTTTCCAAGCTGAGCCAGGCTGGCTGGGGAATTCTGGGAGTTGAAGTCCACGAGTCGTAAAAGAGCCAAGGTTGCCTAACCCTGGGCTAGGCCAACCTTGGCATCTCTATGATTCACGGACTTCAACTCCCAGAATTCCTGAGCCAGCCACGCTGAGGGGAAAGGGAGAGGTTTCCAAGCTGAGCCAGGCTGGCTGGGGAATTCTGGGAGTTGAAGTCCACGAGTCGTAAAAGAGCCAAGGTTGCCCGCCCCTGACCTATCCTAAAATGTACTGATCATGGGATCACCATTCGCGACCTTCCCAGCCGGCTTCCAACAGGCAGCATCAATGGGGGTACTCGGATTCGCTTAACGACCAAAATCAGCCATGAGTCACTTAATAAATGTTTGCTTAACGATGCAAACTCTGCTCCCCACTGTGGTGATAAGTCAAGGACCACCTGTATTTTGTGGATGGCTGCGGCTATTTTCCCCCCTTTTTTTTAAAAAAAACTTAACCAGTCTTGTATCCACCCCAATTTTTTTTTTTTAGTTTGTTAGTTTGCAGGGTGTGAAAAATTTGATTTTTGGGGAGTGGCGGGGTGTGGGGGGAAGAATAAATAGAGAGGTCTCTGCCAGATAATACCGTTTTGTTTTTTGTTTTTTTTTTCTTCATCCACCCGGATGAGTGTGGGAAAACATCTGTCCAAGTTTCTTTCTTTCTCTCTCTTTTTTGTCTTTTTCTTTCGGGTTTGTGTGTGTCTGTGTGAGTTTTTGAAGGCACCCTTTGGAAAGCTGATGGGATATTGTGGGTTATGGCCCTACTCAGTTGTGTAGCTGAAGGGCTGTCTCTTCTGCACAGCTTGTCCTGTTTTTTTCTGAATGCCGGAATCCATGTTGTAGAACCTCCACATTCAGGAGCAGTTAACCTCGGTGAGTTGGAGACTTGAGGCAGGCACACAGCAGAGGCGAGCATTTATTTGCCCTGCTATTTGAGGCACTTTTAAACCAAATTTAGTTGGGCTTCGGCCTTCTCGTTGCCAGGGAAGAGATGCAAAAGGCTGTCTTAAAATTATTTTTAAAAACTTTAAATGGGATCACAATGCTGACAAGAATGCAGGTTTGCATTTTTGAACTTTGTTTATTTTGGGAGGGGATTGGAAGCAGCAACCCAAGTAGATGTTTTATAGGCCCTGGTGTGCTTTGAAGTTCTTTTCAATAGTAATAAATTAATAAAAAAAGAGAGTGTGGTTTAGTGGTTAAGGCACGAGGTTAAAAAGCAGGAGATGCTGAGTTCTAGTCTTACCTCAGGCAGAAAGCCAGCTGGGTGATTTTGAGCCAATCACCAATAGATGGGAGTTCTAGTTCCACCTTTGGTATGAAAGCCGGATGGGTGATTTGGGTCAATCACCAGGAAACAGTGAATTCTAGTCCTGCCTTGAGCATGAAAGCCAGCTAAGTATCTGTGGTGGGCCAATCACTAGGAGACAGTGAGTTCTAGTAGTCCTGCCTTGAGCATGAAAGCCAGCTAGGTGACTATGGTGGGCCAATCACCAGCAGACGGTGAGTTCTAGTCCTGCCTTGAGCATGAAAGCCAGCTAGGTGTATATGGTGGGCCAATCACCAGGCGACGGTGAGTTCTAGTAATTCTGCCTTGAGCATGAAAGCCAGCTAGGTGTCTGTGGTGGGCCAATCACCAGGAGACGGTGAGTTCTAGTCCTGCCTTGAGCATGAAAGCCAGCTAGGTGTCTGTGGTGGGCCAATCACCAGGAGACGGTGAGTTCTAGTCCTGCCTTGAGCATGAAAGCCAGCTAGGTGTCTATGGTGGGCCAATCACCAGGCGACGGTGAGTTCTAGTAATTCTGTCTTGAGCATGAAAGCCAGCTAGGTGTCTGTGGTGGGCCAATCACCAGGAGACGGTGAGTTCTAGTCCTGCCTTGAGCATGAAAGCCAGCTAGGTGTCTGTGGTAGGCCAATCACCAGGAGACGGTGAGTTCTAGTCCTGCCATGGGCACGAAAGCCAACAGAGTGATTTTCTGCCAATCACTAGGAGGTAGTGAGTTCTTTATAATAATGGGCAGAGTCCAAAGCAATTGGCATACAGATAGTCCTCAACTTATGACCACAAGTCAGCCCAGGATTTATGTTGCTAAGTGAAAAATGTGTTAAATGAGTCTTGTCCCAATTTAAGACTTTTCTTGCCATAGTTCTTAAGTGAATCACCGCAGTTATTAAATGAGTAACAACGGTCGTTAAATGAACCTACCTCCCCCCCCCCTTTGACTTTGCTTGTTAGAAGGTCGCAAAAGGGGATCACGTGAACCCCGGGGACACTGCAACCGTCATAAATACGAGCCAGTCGCCAAGCATCCGAATGTAAATCGCGTGACCGGGGGAACGCCACAGCAGTCGTAAGTGTGAAAAATGGTCCTAAGTCGCTTTTTTTCATTGCCGTTGTAACTCCGAACAGTCCCTAGCTGAACTGTCATAAGTCAAGGACTACGTGTATTATATGAACACCCTCGGCATTGACAAAGTCGCCAGCGGTCAATTGCAGCAGACAGTTTTGCTGCAATCCTTGAGTTATAACAGTTCATTTCGTGGCCATCCGAAGTTGCAATAGCACCGACGGCCGTATCAGCCTCCTCACGGGTCACATGATCAAAATTCAGCCGCTTGGCAACGGATTCATATTTATGACGGTCGCAGCGTCCCCGGGCGGGCGTCACGTGATCCCCTTTTTTGCAACCTTTCTGACGAGCAAAGTCCACAGGGAAAGCCAGATTCTCTTCACAATCCTGTCGCTCACTTCACAACTGCGCTGATTCGCTTTACAACCGTGCCAAGCCAGGTCATAAAACGGGGCAAAACTCGCTTCACGACTGCCTCGCTGACCCACAGACCATTCGGGCTTCATTGCGGTCGTAAGTTGAGGATTGCCTGTCAACGCCATCGACCTATCCTTGGGAACGTGGGAGCAATAAATAAATAAATAAAATAACCCCCGCCAGATCCAGTCGGAACATCTGGCCGTGCGCCGAACCATAGCAATCGTATTAATGGGGAACGATAATAGGGAAATTTGGACCGTCTCCTCCTGCGTGTTTCCGACAGCTGGGGAGCCGTTTGGCAAACAGTTGCATTTTTTTCTTTTTTCTTTCCTTTTTCCAGCCGGCAAAAAACAACTGCCCTACTTTGCCACTTTATGGGACCCCGAAATTGGCGGTCAGTTAAATAAACAACTGCGACAGCTGAAAATCAGTGCTGGAGGGGATATAGGGCTGGGCATGTGGGTTTGTGTCGTGTGTGTGTGTGTGTGTGTGTGTGTGTGTGTGTGTGTGTGTGTACAAGGTGCCTTGAATCCCTGATCCCAGTGTGTGTGTGTGTGTGTGTGTGTGTGTATACAAGGTGCCTTGAATCCCTGATCCCAGTGTGTGTGTGTGTGTGTGTATACAAGGTGCCTTGAATCCCTGATCCCAGTGTGTGTGTGTGTGTGTGTGTGTGTGTGTGTATGCAAGGTGCCTTGAATCCCTGATCCCAGTGTGTGTGTGTGTGTGTGTGTGTGTGCGCGTGTGTGTGTGTATACAAGGTGCCTTGAATCCCTGATCCCAGTGTGTGTGTGTGTGTGTGTGTGTGTGTGTACAAGGTGCCTTGAATCCCTGATCCCAGTGTGTGTGTGTGTGTGTGTGTATACAAGGTGCCTTGAATCCCTGATCCCAGTGTGTGTGTGTGTGTGTATACAAGGTGCCTTGAATCCCTGATCCCAGTATAAGCCTCCAGGTTTTAGTGTGCTTAAGTGTGCTTCTTAGCACTGCAAGGCATTTTCCGGCTTGGTTTTGACTTGGTTGTCTCAGCAGGTTAGAAATGTCTTGGCTTGGAGTTGTTGAGTTGTGTAGGTTTTTGCTTGCAACAAATTGTTGCAGTGGTTGTGGGGGGAATGCTTCGGCGTGCTGCCCGTGGCCTTTTCTAGCCCATTCTGGGGTTCCTTGTCCTACAATCCCTGTTTGGGAGCTTTCCTTGATGGCGTTTCGATGCTGCCTCGATCGCTGAGGGTGTTTTACAGACTATAGCAGGAAAGGAGGCCACCAGGAGATCTTAGCAGGGGAAGCTGAACCGGAAAATTAAACACGGATCTCAGAAGGAGGACCATGGTAGTCCACTTCTATCATGCTAAGGAAATTAGAGGCAGGTAGTCCTCGACTTACGACAACAACCAAGCCCAAAATTTATGTGGCCAAGTGAGACATTTGTTAAGTGAATTTTGCTTAAGACCTTTCTTGTCACCGTTGTTCAATGGATCACTGCAGTTGTTAGGCAAATCTGGCCTCCCCATCGATTTTGCTTGTCAAAAAGGTTGCCAAAGATGACCTCGGGACATAGCAACGGTCATAAGTACGAGTCCTTTGCCAAGCATTCGAGTTTTGATCACATGATCGTGGGGATGCTACAAAGGTCGTAAGTGTGAAAAACGGTCCCTAAGTCCTTTTTTTCAGTGCTGTTGTAACTTTGAACAGTCACTAAATGAGGACTACCTGTGGTCAGTCTGGCTTGGAATTCTGGGACTTGTAGTTCCCACACATCAGAGGCCGCCTCCTGGGGGAGGATTTTAATTTTTAAATGTTTTAAATGGCAAGCCATCTTGGAAGGCCTGCCTGGACCACAAGGCCGGTGGTCCGAATCTTCAGCGGAGAAGTACAGAGACAGCAACGTGGCTCAAAATATATATATATATATTTTTAAAAAATACATAACTAAAATCAGTAGTTTTCAAAATATTCTCCCCCTTGTTGTTTGGAGCCCATCAGTCAAAATGTGGGGCTTGTTTGATCCTCCGATCTCAGGGGCTTTTATTTTCGGCTTTTGAAAACAATGATGGTCTATCTTTTGCCTCAGCATAAAGTCAGATCTAGCCTGAAATGGCGATTGGCCTTGTTGCGGCTTCCTACGTCAGCAAACTGGGCTGGTGTGACTTTTCAGGCCCAGTTTCGGGTGTTCTGCATGGCAGAAGCTGCTTTGACGTTTTCCAATTGTGGCTTGTGTGATCCTTTTGTGTTTTCAGGAGGCTTAAGCTGAAGCAGCGGAGTGATTTTTCCCCCCCCTGGGGTGGAATGAAAAATGAATACAAAGAAGGATGGGAAGATTTTATTTTTTTTTTTGTCTGTGCGAAAGCGCTGTAAAGCAGGGGTATCCAGCCTTGGCAACATTTAAGACCTGTGGACTTTAACTCCCAGAATTCCCCAGCCGGCAGTTAAAGTTAATAAGGTTGGACACCTCTATGTAAAGCAGGGGCCTTCAAACTTGGCCCTTTTATGACTTGTGGACTTCAACTCCCAGAATCCCTCAGCCAGCATGCATAGCTGAGGAATTCTGGGAGTTGAAGTTTACAAGGAGGACTAGTTAGTTATAAAGGATTCCTGGCCCTTTTATGACTTGTGGACTTCAACTCCCAGAATTCCTCAGCCAGCGTGCCTAGCTGAGGAATTCTGGGAGTCGAAGTCCACAAGCAGGGGTCTTCAAACTTGGCCCTTATGACTTGTGGACCTCAACTCCCAGAATTCCTCAGCCATCGTGCCTAGGTGAGGAATTCTGGGAGTTGAAGTCCGCAAGTCGTAAAAGGGCCAAGTTTGAAGACCCCTGATGTAAAGGATGTTGTGGAGTTTGCATTGTGGTTGCACAGTCAAATCTTGTTCTGGCATGCGAAGCTAAACAGAATTCATGGTGGATAGTGAGAATGTCAGAATCAAAGTTCACAGCAATCCAACTTAATTCACATATAAACGTAATGAATATTCAAAACGTATACTAGAATAATTTACCTGCTGCGGAGTCCTTTTTCATCATTTCCACCTTTGTGTTCTGTGGTAAACAGCAGGGAGGGTTGCAGACATGATGGCGTTATCACACAACTTGTCGTCCTAAACTTGCAGGGTTTCTCGAGTTTGGTCACTTTAAGAGAGGGGTGGACTTCAACTCCCAGCATCCCCCAGCCAGCATGGGTAGCTTCCAACGCACCAAGTCAGTGAGGGGGAGCTGGATTCACTTAATGACTGCTTGTTTCATTGAACAACTGCAGTGATTCACTTCCCCATGGCAAGAAAGGTTGCAAAGTTGGGTGCGACTCAACTTAATATCTGTGTTGCTTAGCAATGGAAATTCTGGTTCCCAACGGTGGTCATAAGTCAAGGACTCCCTTTTATGGGTAGAAGCTTCCACCAAAATTGATGGGTCCAGCAATAGGGTTCCCAGACTCTTGATTTTAAACCCAGGTTAAAGAAACACCACAGTTCTGTTCACATAATGGATTAGACTCATATTAAGGCTTCCTGCCCAGGTTACAATTCTTGTTAAGGCCAGCTTGTTCTCACAACAACCGAGTCCCAGTTCAGCTACGTTAAGTATGTTGTCCAAACCCAGCCATAGTTTTATAAAGTTTGCAACGTGTGTGTATGTATGTTTGTTTAATTCAGGGGTCTTCAAACTTGGCCCTTTTATGACTTGTAGATTTCAGAAACTCCCAGAATTCCTCACCCAGGCACGCTGGCTGAGGAATTCTGGGAGTTGAAGTCCACAAGTTATAAAAGGGCCAAGTGTGAAGACCCCTGGTTTAATCCCTTGGGAATCTGCTTTTCCTTGGGTTCTCCCTGGAGTTGGGAAAAGGGACAAGTTTCTAGTTCTCATTGAGACAGAGAGCTCAGAGTGACACTGTAATAACAGGGCTCCAGTAGAGATTCTCATGTCTTGCTTGTGGGGATTACATTTGTTTAGCAAAGGAGAACAAGAGGGAGAGGGAGACGGAGAGAGGAAGGAAGGAAGGAAGGAAGGAAGGAAGGAAGGAAGGAAGGAAGGAAAGAAGGAAGAAAGAAAGAAAGAAAGAAAGAGAAAGAAAGAAAGGAAAGAAAGAAAGAAAGAAAGAAAGAAAGAAAGAAAGAAAGAAAGAGAAATATTGACTTGATTCACACAGCATGCTAAACCTAGATTAAGAAAACACATCAGTTATGCCAAGATTATGTGCCACATCCAAACAACCAAATATCCGCTTCTGGCTTCAATAGGATGAGCTGCTGAGGGAACAGCAAACTTAAAGGCTGCTTTTAGCCAGCTTTACAATGCACATGTGGATGCAGTCACTCATTCGTGATTCATGCCGTTAATTTAAGGATGAATTATGCCTGGTTAGCCTAACAATGTGTCATTCTTCTCCTCCTCTCTGTCTCTGCCTTACAGACACACACACACACACACACACACACACACACACACACACAAACACACATCCCGCATCTCATCTCCTTTCATTCAGAAATAAAGCCATTTTCTGAGAAGAAAAGCTAGTTATAAAGGATTCCTGGTCTTTCTTTCAGACCTGCCTTTTTTATTGTCTGCATAAATAAACTTTTGACCTGCTCAGGAATGAAAGACTTTGTGGCAAATTTTTGTTGACTGTATTTTCAAAGAGAAGAGAAGCTTAGTAATAAACCCAGAAAGATAGGCAGCAGACATTCTCTCTGTGTGTGTGTGTTTGTGTGTCTGTGCATGCATGCGTGTGGATGTGCATGCGTTTAATATCTTGGGAATCTCGTCTATTTTTTCCTGGAATCCTTTCTTGAATTCAGGGGGAAACAAGTTTCTAGTCCTCGGTAAGGCAAAAAGCCAAGTCTGAAGTTGTCGCACTTCAAGCAGCTTTACCAGAGATGCTCGGCCTACGCTTCTAGTCCTTAGTGAGACAGAGAGCAAAGTGTGAAACTGTAGCAGACCAGGGGGATTCCACGGAGATTCTATGTTTCTAGTCCTTAGTGAAACAAACAGCAAAGGGTGAAATTGTAACAGTCCTGGGTGCAAAAAAAAGGGGGGGGAGGAATGAAGAAAAATAAAAAAGAAAGAAAAAATATATTTAAAAAGTGGCTTCAGACATTCTTCGCAGCAGTTAGAAATACACGATATAGTAACGCCCGTCTCTAAAGTTATATCACTCCTCTATCATTTTTCCTGCCCAGCCATCAAAAGCAGAGATCACGAAATCCTTTTTTTTTCTTTCCCTTTCTTTATTTCAATGTTAGCAGATCGTATTGGCTTCCGGTCACCAATAAAATAGATAGATGGTCCATTTTCCTAATTAAAAAAAAAACAAACACAACAACTCAATTTATCCGTTTCAGCAAAGTCTATCAGCTTCAGCAACCATTCTTCTCCGGAGTGGTTAGTGTCAACTTTTTTGCGTATAGCAATTTTGTCGCAGTAATCATATAGCGAAAGAAGCTTCCCCGTCTTTTGCTTCTCTAGGCGTGTATTTTTAAAACAACTCAAAGCTATTTTAATCGATGAACTTTTTGCTGGGCTGGGTAAAGGTTGTTTTTTTTCTAGTTTGCCCCTTTTTCTTAAGAAAGCAACGATGTGCCAGAAATATATTTTAGATGTGGCGCTTTGTTAAGCAACGTTCAGAAGTGCACTAGAACGACCCAAAATTAAAAGGTGACCTACTGGGGTCTTGGAGGAGAGGAGAGAAAAAGAAAAACAACATTTTCTCCCTTCTTCTTCTTCTTCTCCTCCTCCTTCTTCCCATTTCTCTCTATTTCTTCTTCCTTTCTTCCTTCCTCCCTCCCTCCCTCCTTTCTCCTTCTTCCCATTTCTCTTCCCTCTATTTCTCCTTCCTCCCTCTCTCCTTTCCTCCTCTCCTTCTTCCCATTTCTCTTCCCACTATTTTTCCTTCCTTCCTTCCTTCCTTCCTTCCTTCCTTCCTTCCTTCCTTCCTCTTTCCCTCTCTTCTTCCTCTTTCTCCTCTCTATTTCTCCTCCCTCCCTCCCTCATTCCTTTCTCCTTCTTCCCATTTCTCTTCCCTCTATTTCTCCTTCCTCCTTCTCTCCTTCCCTCCTCTCCTTCTTCCCATTTCTCTTCCCTCTATTTTTCCTTCCTTCCTTCCTTCCTTCCTTCCTTCCTTCCTTCCTTCCTTCCTTCCTTCCTTCCTTCCTCTTTCCCTCTCTTCTTCCTCTTTCTCCTCTCTATTTCTCCTCCCTCCCTCCCTCATTCCTTTCTCCTTCTTCCCATTTCTCTTCCCTCTATTTCTCCTTCCTCCTTCTCTCCTTCCCTCCTCTCCTTCTTCCCATTTCTCTTCCCTCTATTTTTCCTTCCTTCCTTCCTTCCTTCCTTCCTTCCTTCCTTCCTTCCTTCCTTCCTTCCTTCCTTCCTTCCTCTTTCCCTCTCTTCTTCCTCTTTCTCCTCTCTATTTCTCCTTCCTCCCTCCCTCATTCCTTTCTCCTTCTTCCCATTTCTCTTCCCTCTATTTCTCCTTCCTCCTTCTCTCCTTCCCTCCTCTCCTTCTTCCCATTTCTCTTCTCTCTATTTTTCTTCCTTTCTTCCTCTTCCCCCCTCCCTCCCTCTGTCTCTTCTTCCTATTTCTCTTCTCTCTATTTCTCACTCCTTTCTGCTTCTTCCCATTTCTCTTCCCTCTATTTTTCTTTCTTTCTTTCCTTGCTTCCTTCCTTGCTTCCTTCCTTCCTTCCTTCCTTCCTTCCTTCCTTCCTTCCTTCCTTCCTTCCTTCCTTCCTTCCTTCCTTCCTTCCTCTCTCCCTCCCTCAACCCAAAAACCTCCTTTGCATCCTTTCTTAAGAGATACCCCCCCTTCCCCTAGAGACTCCAGAATGCAGGACACCCGGCCCCCCCAGACGCTGGTTGAGGAATTCTGGGAGTTGAAGTCCACAAGTCATAAAAGGGCCAAGTTTGAAGACCCCTGCCCTACCCCATTGTCCCTGGCTCAGGTTCTTATAGTTGCCTGTGTAAAAGGGCAGCGAGGTCGTCTCCTGCCTCTGAGTGACAGCTGACAAAATTTCTAGGAACGACTTTTGAGGATCAGCAACTTCAATTTATTTATTTATTTATTTGACTTCTATCCTGCCTTTGTTCTTGTTTACAGGTAGTCCTCAACTTACAGCCATTTCATTTAGTGACCGTTTGAAGTTACGGAGGCGCTAAAAAAATGACCTATGATCTTTTTTTTCACATTTACGACCGTCTTGGCATCCACCACCACCCCACGGTCACATGATCAAAATTGAGCCACTTGGCAACTGACTTGTAGTTATGATGGCTGCAATGTCCGTGTGTGTGTCTGTGTGTGTTTGTCATGTGATCTCCATTTGTGACCTCCTGACAAGCAATGTATGAAGATGTGTGAAGCAAACTCAAGGCGTAAATGTGTAAATTAGCAATATTTCTTAAGCTTCTGGGCCTTTATTTTACTATTCTTCTCTCATTGGTTCTCGGTAGAGGATTATTTGCATATGCCCCACCCCTTCTTCATCCTGATTTCTTGAGCCTCACTGAAATCTGATGGCATTCGAGAATTGATTGATCAGCATTTTTTTACTTGGTGAACTATAGTGAGTTTGTTGTATGTTTGTGTTTAGGACTAGAATGACTTGTCTCCAGAAGTTGTGGGTGCTCCAACGCTGGAAGTTTTTAAGAAGAGACTGGACAGCCATTTGTCTGAAATGGTATAGGGTTTCCTGCCTGAGCAGGGGGTTGGACTAGAAGATCTCTGAGGTCCCCCATATCTCGGTTGTTCTGTTAAGAGTTTCATTTTCTAACAATTTGCACCAAATTGCTTCCTTTCTCCCCACCCGTGCGCAGAGCGGATCCTTAGTCCAGAGGCAAATATATTTCAATAATGCACTAAAGTTTATAGAGCTTTTTTCTTTACTGCCACTAATTTTTTTTCTGTTTACGAAGTTGCTTCTTAGCATTAAAGAACAGAGAATGTGTCTTTTTTAAAAAATCTCTCCGGAGTCTAAATTTTAATGAGATGCAACTTTTTAATAAAATCACACTAAAATATCCCAGCTGGTGACTGGGGTGGAAATGTGATTTGGTTAGCATTGCAAGAAATTTCAATATATATGTATATACTGTGTGTATGTATATGTATATCTATCTATCTATCTATCTATCTATCTATCTATCTATCTATCTATCTATCTATCTATATTCCTTGAGCAGTAAAAAAAACTTTAAATAATTTTAATTTTCTGGTCATAGAAAATTTAGAGAATTTGGTTGAAATAGCTAAGTTGACAAAGGCGAACAGATTTTTTTTTTCCCCTAAGGCGAACATTAAGAATACAGGTAGTTTTTCAATTTACGACAACGGCTGAGCTCAAAATTTCTGCTACTAAGTGAGATTTGATCTATTTAACAACCATTCTTACCACAGTTGTTAAGTGAATCACTGCCCTTGTCAAAAGGTCGGAAAAGGGATCACATGATCGCCGGGACACTGAAACCGTCATAAGTATGAGTCAGTTGCCCAGCGTCTGAATTTTTGATCATGTGAGCACGGAGTGTGTGTGTGTGTGTGCTGCAACGGTCGTAAGTGTGAAACATGATCATAAGTAGCTTTTTTAGTGCTGTTGTAACTTTGAACAGTCACTGTTGTAAATTAGGTAGTCTTTGACTTACAAGAGTCTGTTTAGTGATCATTTGATGTTACAGCAGCACTGTAACTTAAGCCAAAGTACTTATGAACCTTTTTCACGCTTATGACTGTCGCAGCATCCCCATCGTAGTCACGTGAGCAAAATTCAGACACTTGGCAACTGACTCATATTTATGACGGTTGCAGTGTCCCGGGGTCACAGGATCCCCTTTTGCAGCCTTCCGACAAGCAAAGGCAATTGGGGAAGCCAGGTAGACTTCAGAACCGTGTTACTGACTTAAGTACTGCAGTGATTCACTTAAAACAGGGGTTTTCAAACTCGGCCCTTTTATGTCTTATGGACTTCAACTCCCAGAATTCCTCAGCCAGCGTGTCTGGCTGAGGAATTCTGGGAGTTGAAGTCCATAAGACATAAAAGGGCCGAGTTTGAAGACCCCTGACTTAAAACAACTGTGGCAAGGAAGAAAGGTCACAAAATGGGGCCAAATTCACGTAACATCTGTCTCCCTTAGCCACAGAAATAAATGTTGTGTCTCAACTGTGGTCGTACGTCGAGGACTTACCTCTAGAGGAGGCCAACGCTGCTATCTATCCTAGCCAGAAAGAATTAAAAATTTCCATAGAAAGCTTAAGAGTCAAATAAAGAAAGCTTTTTTTCTTCTTCTTGCATTTCTCTGCTGCTCATTCTGACATAATCCTTTGTGGTTCAGCTTTATTTCTGACGCCCGCAGGCAGAGATTTAATCTACCACTCTCCATAAAATCATAGATTACATACGCAACTAAATCTGGACGGTAATTATACGTATGCGGGGAAAGCACCTTTAATTAGCATTTGCCCAGCCTGCTGTTGTCCAGATGTGTGTGTATAAATCCGAATCCCACATCAATGTCCTCCTTTGTTTTATCTACCAGGCCTGGTTTAAACCTTTGAGATGAAAGGGATGGGACTTGGAGTCCTTTTGAACGGCAGCCAAAAAAGAAACAGCTGCTTTTTGCGAACTATCAGGGCAACCCTTGGATCTGAAAACCTTCTACAGGTAGTCCTTGACTTATAAAAGTTCATTTAGTGACTGCTCAAAGTTACAACGGCAGTGGAAAAAGCGACTTATGACCATTTTTCGCTAAACAAAATTCATTGTGGATAGCAAGGATGTCAGAATCAAAGTTCACAGCAATCCAACTTAATTCACATATAAACGTATAATGAATATTCGAAACGTATACTAGAATAATTTACCTGCTGCAGAGTCCTTTTTCATCATTTCCACCTTTGTGTTGTGTGGTAAACAGCAGGGAGGGTTGCAGACATGATGGCGTTTTCACACAACTTGTCCTAAACTTGCAGGGTTTCTCGAGTTTGGTCACTTTAAGAGGGGTGGACTTCAACTCCCAGCATCCCCTAGCCAGCGTGGGTAGCTTCCAACGCGCCAAGTCAGTGAGGGGGAGCTGGATTCACTTAATGACTGCTTGTTTCATTGAACAACTGCAGTGATTCACTTCCCCATGGCAAGAAAGGTTGCAAAGTCGGGTGCGACTCAACTTAATATCTGTGTTGCTTAGCAATGGAAATTCTGGTTTCCAACAGTGGTCATAAGTCAAGGACTCCCTTTTACGGGTAGAAGCTTCCACCAAAATTGATGGGTCCAGCAATAGGGTTCCCATTTTTCGCCCTTTCGACCGTTGTAGCCTCCCCATACTCGCGTGAATTACATTCGGAGGCTTGACAACCGACTCACATTTATGACGGTTGCAGTGTCCCAGGATCACGTGATCTCCTTTTGAGGCCAGCCAAGTCCATGGGGGAAGCCAGATTCACTTAACAACCATGTTGCTCATTTAACAACTGCAGGGGTTCGCTTAGCAAATGTGGCAAGAAAAGTAATAAAATTCATTTGACAAATTTCTCACTGTGAACAGCATCAATGTTGGGCTCAATTTTGGTCATAAGTTGAGGACTACCTGCATTGAATTACAAGTAGTTCCCAACTTACAACTGTGTGTGCAGTCACACTGAAAACGGCACATGGGACCAGTTGGCACAATTAAGGACAGTTGCAATATCCTTCTGGTCATCTGGTCAAAATTCAGCTCATGGGAACTGACATGAACTTATGACAGTTGCGCTGTCCTGGGGTCCTGTGGTGGCCATTTGTGCTCTTCCCAGCCGGCCTCCAGCAAGCAAACTCAGTGAGGGAAGCTGGATTTGCTTAACGACTGCACAATTCATTTAACAACAGCAGTGATCCCTCTGACAACTGTGGCAAAAAAAAGGCTGGAAAAATCAACCGTCTTGCTTTTCAATAGAAATTCTGCTCCTAATTGTGGCCATAAGCTGAGGACTACCTATACATCACCCAGAGTCGCCTTATACAGGAAGATGGGCAGCGTAAAAATGTAATAAATCCAGTCAATCAATTTTAAAATGTTATATGCCTGGGTTGTCATCTTCCAAGTGGCCACAAGGGGCAGCAGAGAGACGCAAACCACCACCCCTCCTCTTTGCTGCCCTCTGGCAGCCCAGGAGATTTTGACACTTGATTTAACAGTTCTAAATTGGTACGGCATGTTTTTACAGGACAAAACAAATCCAGAGGAAGAATTATTGGCTGATCGATAAGTCCTATCTAATGCAGGTGACCCAGCCTTTTTCCTGACCCATCCAATCCGGATACCCATTTGTTTGGGAGAGTGGGAGGGCTTGCCACGAAGGGTTAAATAAAATGCAGGGGATGCAATTCCAAGAATGTCTTCTTAAAATAAATTGGAGGAGGAAATTTAATCTAGTTAGGGGCCCCTTGGTGTTTGCATGGAGAGGGTGATGAATTTCTCTGAAGCAAGGGGGCTTTCCGGGAGTTTTTTTCCAAAAGAAAACCTCCATCCGGTCTGCAGGAATTCATTCATTCATTCATTCATTCATTCATTCATTCATTCATTATTTCTCTAGCTGCCCAACGTGGACCCATGGACTCTGGGTGACTTGCAATTCTAAAATTCTAAAACAATTTAAAAGAAACAGGTAGATACAGTTCATTTAATGACCGTTCAAAGTTGCAACGGCACTGAAAAAGAGTGACACATGACCATTTTTCACACTTACAACTGTTGCAGCATCCCTATGGCCACCTGATCAAAATTTGGCCACTTAGCAACGGCCTTATGTTTATGACGGTTGCCGTGTCCCGGGGTAACGCAATCCTCTTTTGCGACCGTCTGACAAGCAAAGTCAGATTTGCTTAACAACCGTGTTGCCAACGTAACAACTGCAGCGGTTCACTTAACCACGCTGGCAGGAGGGGTCGTAAAATGGGGCTGAAACTCACTTAACGACTGTCTCGCTTAGCGGCAGATACGTTGGGCTCAGTTGTGGCCATAAGTCGAGGACCACGTGTATTCGCGTTTGCCTTGTGGGATGTGTCTGATTTGGGCTTGGCGGCAAGATGCCCGCTTTTAAGGGAGAGGGGTGGGTTTCCGGACCCCCACAGGTTTTGTTGTTGCTGTTGTTGTTTTTGTTGCCTTGACAGTTGCTTGCGTGTTGTGTAATGAAATGGGTAGGTATCAATTCCATAGGCGATCAGTGCCTCAGGCTAGGAGTTGTATATCTGCTTTGATTTATTTCGCTCTGAATGTGTGCCAAATCTGGAATTGGGAAGGAGACTTTGTGAGGCCGCAGGGAATCATGGGAGGCAAAAAGTCAACATGTCCTTCCAAAATTAGGGGAGGATGGAGGGTATTGGAAGAGAGGCAATTTGAAATGTTCGTGTATTTATTTATTTGTATCCTGCCTTTATTATGTTTACAAATTATAACTCAAGGTGGCGAACATAGCTAATACTCCTTCCTCCTCCTCTTTCCCCCCAAATAACAACCCTGTGAGGTAGGTTGTGAGGAATTGACCCAGAATGACTCTGTTGGCTTTCCTGCCTAAGGCGGGACTAGAATTCACTGTCTCCTGGTGATTGGCCCAAAGTCACTCAGCTGTTTTCCCCCCTCTAAGGTGGGACTAGAATTCACTGTCCTGGTGATTGGCCCAAAGTCACCCAGCTGTTTTCCCCCCCTAAGGTGGGACTAGAATTCACTGTCTCCTGGTGATTGGCCCAAAGTCACCCAGCTGTTTTTCCCCCCCTAAGGTGGGACTAGAATTCACTGTCTCCCGGTGATTGGCCCAAAGTCACCCAGCTGTTTTTCCCCCCTAAGGTGGGACTAGAATTCACTGTCCTGGTGATTGGCCCAAAGTCACCCAGCTGTTTTCCCCCCCCTAAGGTGGGACTAGAATTCACTGTCTCCTGGTGATTGGCCCAAAGTTACCCAGCTGTGTTTTCCCCCCTAAGGTGGGACTAGAATTCACTGTCTCCTGGTGATTGGCCCAAAGTCACCCAGCTGTTTTCCCCCCCTAAGGTGGGACTAGAATTCACTGTCTCCTGGTGATTGGCCCAAAGTCACCCAGCTGTTTTCCCCCCCTAAGGTGGGACTAGAATTCACTGTCTCCTGGTGATTGGCCCAAAGTCACCCAGCTGTTTTTCCCCCCCTAAGGTGGGACTAGAATTCACTGTCCTGGTGATTGGCCCAAAGTCACCCAGCTGTGTTTTCCCCCCTAAGGTGGGACTAGAATTCACTGTCTCCCGGTGATTGGCCCAAAGTCACCCAGCTGTTTTTCCCCCCTAAGGTGGGACTAGAATTCACTGTCCTGGTGATTGGCCCAAAGTCACCCAGCTGTTTCCCCCCCCCTAAGGTGGGACTAGAATTCACTGTCTCCTGGTGATTGGCCCAAAGTCACCCAGCTGTTTTTTCCCCCCTAAGGTGGGACTAGAATTCACTGTCCTGGTGATTGGCCCAAAGTCACCCAGCTGTGTTTTCCCCCCTAAGGTGGGACTAGAATTCACTGTCTCCCGGTGATTGGCCCAAAGTCACCCAGCTGTTTTTCCCCCCTAAGGTGGGACTAGAATTCACTGTCCTGGTGATTGGCCCAAAGTCACCCAGCTGTTTCCCCCCCCCTAAGGTGGGACTAGAATTCACTGTCTCCTGGTGATTGGCCCAAAGTTACCCAGCTGTGTTTTCCCCCCTAAGGTGGGACTAGAATTCACTGTCTCCCGGTGATTGGCCCAAAGTCACCCAGCTGTTTTTCCCCCCTAAGGTGGGACTAGAATTCACTGTCCTGGTGATTGGCCCAAAGTCACCCAGCTGTTTCCCCCCCCCTAAGGTGGGACTAGAATTCACTGTCTCCTGGTGATTGGCCCAAAGTTACCCAGCTGTGTTTTCCCCCCTAAGGTGGGACTAGAATTCACTGTCTCCTGGTGATTGGCCCAAAGTCACCCAGCTGTTTCCCCCCCCCCTAAGATGGGACTAGAATTCACTGTCTCCTGGTGATTGGCCCAAAGTCACCCAGCTGGCTTTCCTTGAACTATGGGTTATCGCAGTTCTCTCAGCTGGGCCATTTTCCCATTGTTACCAGGCTTGGCAACGTCATCAGGGCAAGGAGGAGTACAGTTTGCCTGTGGCTTATATAGAGGTAGTCCTCATCTTACAACCACAATTGAGATTGAAATTTCAGTCGTGGGTCGGTGTGTGTGTGGTCCTAAGCCTAAGCCCAGTCATTGTATGGCCATCCCAGATTTTATGGCCATTTTTACCATAGTCGTAAAGTGAATGACTGTATTGTTAACTAAGCCCTGTGGTCGTTAAGTGAATCCAGCTTCCCTAATGGACTTTTTTCGCCAGAAAGTTTGCAACTTGCAGTTGTGTGACTGCAGGACACTGCAACTTGATGCTCATAAAAGCGAGCCAGTTGCCAAGTAATCATGTGATCACAGTGCAAGATCATGGAATGGAACGGAATAGAATAGAATAGAATATAGAATGGAAGGAATAGAATGGAATGAGAATGGAATGAGAATAGAATAGAATAGAATAGAATAGAATAGAATAGAATAGAATAGAATAGAATAGAATAGAATAGAGTTAGAAGGGACCTTGGAGGTCTTCTAGTCCAGCCCTCTGCTCGAGCAGGAGAACCTATGCCATGTCAGACAGATGACTGTCTAGTCTCGTAACTTTGAATCATTGTTAAATGCTTCATTGGGGTGGGTTTATTCCTTGATCGTCCCTTGATTTGGATAGTCTTTCTTCCCTGATGTAGGTAGTCCTCACCTTACAACCATTTCTTTAGTGGCCGTTTAAAATTATGACGGCACTAAAAAAAAGCCACAACTGCTTTTCACACATATGACCGTCAAAGCATGCCTGTGGCCATGTAATCAGAATTCAGACGCTTGGCAACTGACTCGTATTTATGACAGTTGCAGCGTCCCAGAGGGTCACGTGACCCCCTTTTGCCACCTCCTGACAAGCGAAGTCAGTGAGGAAGCCAGATTCATTTAACGACCATGTGACTCATTAACAACTGCAGCGATTCACTTAGCCACTGTGGCAAGAAAGGTCGCCAAAATGGGGCAGAACTCACTTAGCTGTGTCGCTTAGCAACAGAAATGTTGGGCTCAGTTGTGACCGTAAGTCGTGTAGTGTATCTAGCGCTGTTTCCTACTTCTCCGAGTGCGGCTTATTGTGTTGTATTTTATTTTTGCTTTGCTAATCAAAGCAAGAGCTTTGGAAACTCGCTCATCAATAATATACAGGTAGTCCTCAACTTAGAGCAGTTCGTTTAGCGACCATTCAAAGTTACATGATCAATTTTCACAGTTACCACCTTTCCAGCATCCTCACGATCCTATGGTTCAGATGCTTGGCAACCGATTCATATTTATGACCACTGCTGTGTCCCAAGGTCGCGTGATTCTCTTTTGTGACCTTCTGACAAGCAAAGTCAATGGGGAAGGCAGATGTACTTAACCACTGGGTTACTAATTTTATCAACTGCAGTGATTCACTTAACTGAGGCCAGGGAGGTCATAAAACGGGACAAAATTAACAACCGTCTCAGTTAGCGACAGAAATGTTGGGCTAAACTGTGGTCATAAGTCAAGGAGTACCTATATTCTCCAGCCATGTTTGGCTTCCGAAATAGTCCTTCAACAATGGCTTTTTTCCTGCAATATCCGCTCTTAAATTGTCAGGCGTCCAGTGGTCATCCAGCTAACAGGTGCTTTATGTTATTCTGTGTGTGTGTGTGTGTGTGTGTGTGTGTGTGTGTGTGTGTGTAAGTCATTAAGAGAGCTCAAGGGCCCTTTTTTCCTTCTCCTTTTTTTTCACCTATATTTTGCAATCGCCGGCGGGCACATTTTGTTGGCAGTTTCAACTCCTAGCCAACCTTTTTCTCAGTTCGGGGCAGGTTGAGATTTGCCGGCGTCTGGCTGTTCCCAGCCATGCGCCTGGTGAGATTTGACACGCTTTCATGGAGCACTGGAAAACGGGTTCAAGGGCTCTGAATTGAGGGAGCTTGGAGGGGATCCCGACCCCCTACTCCAGGCTGGGAAGGAGAGAATTTTTAGCAGCTTGGAAGGTAAGTCGGAGAACTTTGGAGCTAGCAAAAAAATCAAGAGATGGAATTAATTTTCTGTCCCCGTTTCCCTGCCTCTCCCAAAACCTTTCTCTTGAAAAAAGAAAATGCCTGTGCATTTGCAAAGGACTTTTACTTAGGTGTGTATACTTGTTCTAAGGATGTGATTCATCAAACCAAGCCTGGCTTTTTACAGAGATTTTGGAAAAGATGGAGGAAGAGCTGGTGGCCCGGTCATCGTTCCCTGGAGTCCAGCCCTCTTGGCTAAATCCCCAGCAACTCTTCTATACTAAGGCTTGCCTGCCTTTCTTTCTTTCTTTCTTTCTTTCTTTCTTTCTTTCTTTCTTTCTTTCTTTCTTTCTTTCTTTCTTTCTTTCTTTCCTTCTTTCCTTCCTTCCTTCCTTCCTTCCTTCCTTCCTTCCTTCCTTCCTTCCTTCCTTCCTCTCTTCTCCTTTTTCTCTTCTTTCTTTCTTTACTTACTTACTTACTTACAAAATTTATTTGTTTTCATGTGTACAGAAGGCCTAGAACTCACAATCACCTAATAGCTTTCTTTTTTTTTTAATTATATACGTACGGTTAAACTTTATTACCTCTGAACTCCACTAAGCTGAGGTCTGTTAAGTCAAGCGTTTTTTGATATTTATTTATACACACAGACATCGCCGCTACCTTGAACAAAAATGGGGAAAAAAATAATTGCAGGTAGCCTTTGACTTAACAACAATTCATGTAGTGACTGTTCAAAGTTACAACGTCACTGAAAAAAGGGACCCGTGACCGTTTTTCACACTTGCGACCCTTGCAGTATCGCCAGGGTCACATGTTCAGAATTTGGATGCTTGGTTCATATTTATGACGGTCGCAGTGTCCCAGGGTCATGTGATCCCCTTTTGCCACCTTTTGACCAGCAAAGCCAATGGGGGAAGCCAGATTCACTTAACAACCTTGTTACTTAACCGCTGCAGTGACTCGCTTAAACAACTGTGGCAAGAAAGCAGTCACTCAATGAAAGGTTGTAAGTCAAGGGCTACCTGTATTCACTCAAAACAGTTAGTCAAGTTTTGGTTTCCCAGTGTGCAAGATCAGTCGATATTATAGACTGTGCATACACACAGAGAGAGAAAGAGAGAGGAATTGAGAGAGAGAGAGAGTGAAGGAGGGAGAGAAAAAGAGAGAGAGTGAAGGAGAGAGAAAGAGAGCGACAGGGAAAGGGAGAGAGAAATTGAGAGAGAGAGTAAAGGAGAGAAAAAGAGGTAAAGAGAGAGAAAGAGAGAGAAGGAGAGAGAGAAAGAGAGAGAAAAAGAGCACAACAGGGGAAGAGAGAAATTGAGAGAGTGAAGGAGAGAGAGAGAGGAGGAGAGAGAGCGACAGGGAAAGAGAGAAATTGAGAGAGAGTAAAGGAGCGAGAAAAAGAGAGGTAAAGAGAGAAATTGAGAGAGAGAAAGAGAGAGCGAAGGAGAGAAAGAGAGCGACAGGGAAAGAGAAATAGAGAGAGAGAGAGTAAAGGAGAGAGAAAGAGAGAGAGAGAGAGAGAAAAGGGGGTTGCCTCCTTGCTCACTCCTGCCAAATCCTCAGTGGAGGAGGGGCTGAATGACGTGGAGCCCCCTCCCCGAGGCTGCCCCACTTCCACCACCCCCTGGAAAGCCCGGTTTCCTATGCCGGGAGGCAATCACAGCTGTTGAGCGAATGTTCGGATAATAGTAGTTTATTATGGAATAATTATAGAGTGGGTTATTGAATTAGCAGCACTGGAAACGGCTGGTAAATCCTGAAGGCAGGGGGAGGAGGGAGGGGGAAAAAAGAGAGAGAGAAGAGAGAGAAATGCAGAGGAGGCAATTGAAGTCAATGCTGTTTCCTCCCCACCCCCCCACCCGCAAATTTAATCTCTCTGACTCTCTTTTTCCCCTCCCCACCCAAGTCAGGGTCTTTATCTCTTCCCCCAGATCGAGAAAATAGAGGCAGGCAGCCCAAAGCCAACCCTGATTAATAAATCATTTTGCAGAGGGGCAGCAACAGAAGGAGGTGATAATTAAGAAGGGGGGGAGCACAAAATCAAATCTGCACACACACACACACACACACACACTCCAATTTGTTTGGGGCTGTGCAGCAGCGATAAGCAGTCCATGTTGCAGAGCTGGGGGGCTCAAGGTGTGGACAGAAGAAGGACCTGGGGGAATTGGGTGGAAATTGATTTGGGGCGCAAAATCTGTCTCCATTTCTCATTCCTCCCCACCCCCCCACAGACACACACACACACACACACACACACACACACACACACTCCGTGGGCTAATGGCCTGCATCTTTTGTTGGTCTCTTTTCAATCTAGTGAGACAATAAGGTCTGAGTGTAGATTAATCAACTCAAACCTGAGAGTTGATTAATTGGCAGGGAAGCCAGCTGCAAGCTGGGAAGATGAAAGCCGAGATCTAGCAGGCGCTTCCTCGCCGAAGGGTGTGTTTGACTCGAACTCAAAGCTTGAAACTAACAGTGTTCCTCTGGTTGAGTTTGGGGTCCTTTTATACAGGGTGCCCTCGACTTATAACCATCCATTTAGTGATCAAAGTTACAGCGGCACAGAAAAAAGTGACTTATGACTGCATCCCCATGGTCAACATTTGCATGCTTGGCAAATGACTCTTATTTATGACGGTTGCAGTGTCCCAGGGTCCTGTGATCACTTTGTGCGGCCATCTGACAAGCAAAGTCAATGGGGAAGTCAGATTCACTTAACAACCATGTTACTAACTTAAAAACTGCAGCCATTCGCTTAGAGACCGTGGCAAGAAAGGTCATAGAATGGGGCTCACTTCGCTGTCTGCCATGGATGCTGCAGTGATCATAAGTGTGAAAAATGGTCTTAAGTGTGAAAAAGGAGACTTTGGAAGAAAGGAATCAGAAAATAATAGCAATTATCATACTGGCCATGCTAGCAATCATGTCTGTTTTTGTGAATAAACTGCGCCCCAAAGATGTTATTGAAGAAATGTCAGATGCAGAACAAATTTTATCTGACAAGTTAGAGATAGTATTAAAGTGGATTTACAACTGACAGGATAAGATAATGATTTAGAAAAGGATGTTTCACTGGATCTGCAGAAGAAATTGGCAGAGGTTTTAACATTTTAAAAGGAAATACAAATGATAAAATCAAGATCATTTTTTCCCTACTGGATTTACAAAAAAGGCTGTGCTGTGGGACAAAAAAGGAGACATCTTAGGACAATATTTGAATGAGTTTAAGGTTTTTAGAAGGAAAAGAAAGGAATACAAACTTGGTTTATCTGATCAATGTTAAAATATGTTGTTACTTCTGGCTACCTTTTATGGACTTTCTGCTAACACCAGGACTAAAAAGATACCGTTTGATGGATTTTCCTACAGATATAGATGACATGGGAAGAAGAAGAGATAAATGTTTGTAACTTTAAAGAGGGTGAAGAGTTACTAAATTTATTTATACTTATGATGAAGGTTGGAAGTCACTTCATATATTTACTTTCTCTTTATTTCTTTTTCTTCTGGTTTTTTTGCTCGTTTCTTACTTTTTTCTGGAACGTTTTTATTTTTTGTCCCTTCTCTCCCTTTGACTTTAGTTTGTATTAGATTTTAGTGTTATAATCAAAATTCTTAGTAAAAAATTTTATATATGTGCACTTGTGTGTGTATGTTAGGATATTAAATTTAACAGGTAAAATAGTAAAATGTACAATAGTTGTACACTTGTAGTTGATTAATTAGAGCAGGGATCTTTAAACTTAGCCCTTTTATGACATGTGGACTTCAACTCCCAGAATTCCTCAGCCAGCTGGCTGAGGAATTCTGGGAGTTGAAGTCCACAAGTCATAAAAGGGCCAAGTTTGAAGACCCCTGAATTACAGAGTGCTGACTCATGCATGTGGCAATCTACTGTGGGTATGAAGGGGGCGTTTCCCTTTTTTCCCGCCTTTTTTCCTCTGGGTGTTCTGTATACTGTTTGATTTACCTCAGGATATTCCTACTGTATGTGCCTGACTATCTTGTGTTCTTCCTTTCTGGATGATGATAAAAATGTAAATTTAAATGTTAAATATATTTATATAAAGCTACAACTTTGGTCTCAGTGTCCCCGACTTCATCTGGACAGTTGCTGCCCAATTCCTTGACAATATATCTATATATCTATATCTCGATCTCGATACGTTTCAAGGTTAAATCTCCCTCTGCACAACTTCCAACCACTGACTATTTTCCTGTCTTTGGCCATTGTAGAGAATAAATCGACACCTCCTTCTTTGTAACCCTTTGAGGAAAGATTATAATCACAGAACTTGCTATTGTGCTTGGAAAAGAAATTAGAGCTAGCCCTTGATTTGTGCCCGGAATTACGGTCATAAATTGTGATAGTCATTAAGTGGTTCATCGCATGACCGACCCGATTTTACATTTTTGCAATGGTCATTAAGTGAACCACCACTGTCAATAGTGAATCCACGGTCATTAAGCAAACCTGTTGTCCTCAATGGGCATTCCCCCCCCCAAAAAAACCCCAAACAAACTGGAAGTAACCACTGGTTTCTGGCAAAACGCAACATAAATTGCAGTCACAGGATATTGCAAGTGGTTATAAGTCATGGCGGTCGTTAATGACCTTGTTTGCAGGAGTTGTTAAACCAACACCCGGTTGTTAAGCAAACATCTGGGTCATTAAATGAATCCATTTTATCCAAAGGGGCAACAAACCGAAAATAAGCACTGAATATCGGGGGAGGGGGGCGGGGAACACTGAAAATCATGGTCATGTGAATGTGGAATGCCGGAAAAGGTTGTAAAATGCAAGCCTGGTTGCCAAGCTGTCCACAATGAAGGTGTTTGTGTGTTTGTTTGTTTATTTGTTTGCCTTTGTGGCGGTAAGATCTCTGGAACCAGACTGAAAACACCATTTTGGGAGAGCATTGTAACTTCGAATGGTTGCTAAGCAACCAGTCATTGAACGAGGACTGGTTGGGAAGAAGAAGTCAGGATAACATCATACTTCTTATTTATTTATTAGGCAAATGTACAGAGCCATTCTCCAGGTTGAGAATGGTTAAATTTCTCCAGGTTGATAAACGCTTGTTTGTGTGTGTGTGTGTATTTGTCGTTTGTTTCATCTATCCGCCTGATAACAATTGCATTTTTAATTCCGCTCAGCTTGCCTTGCCTTATTTCATTTGGGATTTATTATCCTGATTGCCCTCGCTGAAAACGGTTGCTGGCCCTAGGGATCCAAGCAAAACTTTAAATAAAATTGCTCAGATGCCGATAGAAGGCAATATTTGTAGCTCAGGGTTGGACTGTGGGGTCTTTAGTACTCTTCTAAGCTTTTTGGTTGTCTTGCATACATTTCAGTACCCAAATAGATAATTATATCAGTGCTGGAAGGGAATAATTGGGTTGGCTGTCTCTTTATATGGTGGCTTGCTCTGTCAGTGTTGGTGGGAGTCTTCTTGATGGTTCCTTGATAGGGTTGTTAGACCACTAGTATTAAAGGATGTCCATCCTAGAATGTACTAATTGAGGCATTCCAGGAGTTAAAATCCACCCATCATTAAAGCATGCAGCCTTTAATTCTGGGAGTTGAAGTCCACGCAGGTCATTCGGGTTTTTTCCCGCGTAGAATTGAAGGTGTAGGAGCAACGTTTCGACGGAATCCCATCCGTCATCCTCAGGCTGGTGGCTTCAGCTTCCTTCTTCTGGGAGAAGCATGTGGTAGTGGCTGTTTGTTCCTCTTTTTTAAACTGCCAGAGGGGGTGTGTTCTGTGGGTGGAGGTGTGCTCTGATTGGGTGGGAGATTGGGTGTGTTCTGATTGGGTGGGAGTGTGTTTTGAATGGTGGGTGTGTTCTGATTGGGTAGGGGTGTGTTTTGAGTGGATGGGCTGGTCTCAGCTGCCAGCCCCAGACCTGGGCTGGTGAGTTGTGCTGCTTTTGTTCGGCTTCGTGTTTGTGGTGGTGCCATGTTTTTATAGTGGGTGTCAGTTTGCTTATTGTGTGGTTTGGAGGGGTTTATACACACACACACACACACACACACACACACACACACACACACACATACATACAGTAGGAACCCATCCAATGCTGAGACCAACCCTGTATTCTCCCCTGCAAATTTTCTTGCTGACGTTTAAAGCAGCAATTTGATTTTCAGGGCCCTTACTGAAAATGATAGGTTTTTAAGCTGAAAGAGAGATTTTGTGGACCAAGGGTGCCCTTTAACCATAGACTCATATACTTTCTGGGCCAAGTCCAAAGCATCCTGCTGAAAATTAGCTTCAAAAAACTGCTGCTGTTGGAGGTTTTTCTTCTATCTGACAAAAGAAAAAGATTGGGGAATGATAGAGATAATATAATTTGGAGCAAAAAAAAGGAAGCCAGGCACAGAAGGAGTCACAATGATTATTCCTAAATAACCCCCAGCAATTTATTACATCAGCCTCTTTCCTGACTTTGCCTGGTAAACTATAATTTAGCTCCTCCTTAGCCCTTCCGTGACACAAAGCAAAACTCAGAGGCTAAAATTGCTGTTTTAATTGAGTTGAGCTAAATCTTGGCAAGCTTTACTCCCTGATTTTTGGAGGAAAAAACATTTGTTCTGGCAGCAGGGAGGTGATGAGCCAACCAGTTTAATAAAACAAATCAACTGTAGAGTTTGGGGTGTGTGAATGGGGTTGCACCGGATTGTATGGGTTGTCCTCGACTTACAGCCATCGTTTTGGTGACTGTTCCAAGTTACAACGGCACTGGAAAAAGGGACTTATAATCTGTTTTCTCACACGGTTGCAACATCCCCCCATGGTCACGTGATCAAAATTTGGCAGCTTGGCGACTGGTTCCTATTAAGATGGTTGCAATGTTCCAGAGTCATGTGATCACCTCTTGCAACCATTTCACAAGCAAAGGCAACGGGGGAGCCAGGTTCATTTAAGGACTGCATGTTTCACTTAACAACGATGGTGATTTGCTTAGCAACTGTGACAAAAATATCATAAAATGGGGCATAATTCACTTAACAGCTACCTTGCTTAGCAACGGAAATTTGGGGTTCCATTGTGGTCGTAAGTCAAGCACTACCTACGTACGATGTGTCAGATTATTTTTAAAGGATTCCTGTAGTTGGAGAGGCTTGGTGCTTAGAGAAATGCTTTCCAAATTTGGGTTGTTGTTGTTAGTTGCGAAGTCATGTCCGACCCATCGCGACCCTATGGACAACGTTCCTCCAGGCCTTCCTGTCCTCTACCATCTTCTGGAGTCCCTTTAAGCTCACGCCTCCTGCTTCAGTGACTCCATCCAGCCACCTCATTCTCTGTCGTCCCCTTCTTCTCTTGCCCTTAACCTTTCCCAGCATGAGGCTCTTCTCCAGTGAGTCCTTCCTTCTCATTAGGTGGCCAAAGGATTTAAGTTTTAGCTTCAGGATCTGGCCTTCTAAAGAGCAGTCGGGGTTGATCTCCTCTAGGACTGACCGGTTGGATCGCCTTGCAGTCCAAGGGACTCACAGGAGTCTTCTCCAGCACCATAGTTCAGAGGCCTCAATTCTTTGGCGCTCAGCCTTTCTTATGGTCCATCTTTCACCGCCATACATTGCAACTGGGAAGACCATAGCCTTGACTATACGCACTTTTGTTGGCAGGGTGATGTCTCTGCTTTTTAGTGTGCTGTCTAGATTTGCCATGGCTTTCCTCCCCAGGAGCAAGCGTCTTTTAATTTCTTGGCTGCAGTCCCCGTCTGCGGTGATCTTGGAGCCCAGGAAAATAAAATCCGTCACTACCTCCATTTCTTCCCCATCTATTTGCCAGGAATTGAGAGGGCCAGATGCCATGATCTTGGTTTTCTTAATGTTAGGTTTCAAGCCAACTTTTGCACTCTCCTTCTTCACCTGCAACAAGAGGCTTTTTAGTTTCTCTTCGCTCTTTAGTAAATTACCCCAAATAGGATAAAAGTGTTTTTCCTTTGGTATTTTTCTTTTTACATGAACCACTTTTAAGTAGCTTTCTAATCACTGGTAAAAAAGGACATTTTAATCAGTGTTTCTCAACCTTGGCAACTTGAAGACATGGTGACTTTAATTAACAGAATTCCCTGGTTGTTGCTGAGAATTCTGGGAGAGCTGAAGGAGGTTCAAGTGTATGGACTTCAACTCCCAGAATTCTCCCAACCTGCCTGGCTGCTCCTGAGGCCCTCAAAATGTGTGGACTTCAACTCCCAGAATTCCCCAGCCTAGCCAGCCTTTGCTGAGAATTCTGGGAGCTAAAGGAGGTTCAAGTGTATGGACTTCAACTCCCAGAATTCTCCCAACCTGCCTGGCTGCTCCTGAGGCCCTCAAAATGTGTGGACTTCAACTCCCAGAATTCCCCAGCCTAGCCAGTCTTTGCTGAGAATTCTGGGAGCTAAAGGAGGTTCAAGTGTATGGACTTCAACTCCCAGAATTCTCCCAACCTGTCTGGCTGCTCCTGAGGCCCTCAAAATGTGTGGACCTCAACTCCCAGAATTCCCCAGCCTAGCCGACCTTTGCTGAGAATTCTGGGAGCTGAAGGAGGGTCTCAAAGCACACAAACTTCAGTTCCCAGACTTCCTCCAGCTTTCTGGCCATTGCTTAGAATTCTGGGAGTTGAAGTCCACACTTTGAAAAGCTTTTCAGGAAAAGATTAATGGTTGGATCTTTCAAATGGTAGCCAGTGAGGATCCCTAAAGGCTGTTGTAATGTTGTGAAACATTTTGCAAGAGACCAGGCAACATGTATTGGGGGAGGGGAAAAAAAGTTGCGACGGCTTTGCAACGTGTCGGTTGTGTGATCTCCAGGATGGGTCGAGCTAGCTGAGTTGCATTTATGACCTGAATCGACAGTGCAGGTTGGAGGTCCAAGCAGACATTACGTATTTCCAGGGTCATAGCGGAGAGGTTGTCTGAAGGGAAGCCAGGCTTAGCTCCTTGGCGTGTGGGTTCAGAGAGGACCACATCAAAAGTCCATGTTTTCTGCTTGTTGGATGCACATCCGTTACTTGTCTCTTCCGAAAAATGACAGGGGAAGAGAGAGAGAGAGAGGGACAAAACAAATAAATAACTGGTGGTGCTTTTCATGCTTTGAAACCTTCTCAAGTCCCATCCGTTGTGTAAGCAAAGCGTATAATTGTGGTGGTTTTTTTCCCCCCAACAACCAAAGAGCTGCTTCTGTTCCCCTCAGCGTGCGTGCGTGTTTTTGCTAATGTACATATGCACTGAGGTTTTTTTTCTGAAACGCCAGTCGTGCTTGTTGATGGAGAAAAGAGGAATTAAAAAAGAGAGGAAACACACCTTAAAAAGCGCTTTTCTAGTCGTAAAATTCTCTGTTCAGCCAGACCTCGCATCTATGCAGGGCTGAAAGCCATTTTGAAGATAAATAGGCTTTATAGATGCTGCATGTGAGGCTGAAGGCTCTGATCTGTTCTGAGTGGGGTTCTTAGACTACTTGCTGAGTTATTTCTTTTTTTTAAAATAGTCCTGTCGTTTGGAGTTGGATATATTTTGACTTCATCGTTTTTTTATTTTGGTTGAGGCAATCAAAGAAAAAGAAAAAGAAAAAAAGGAGAACGAAGCAGAACTCCATGGGCTGCGTTGCAAAACAGTCTCTTTGTAGGAGCAGTAAAAGCTGGCAAGTTGCAAATTGTGAGCTAGTGTGCAAAAAGGCAGGAGATAAATTAATTGAGGAAAAAAAGGAAGGAATATATGGCTTGTAAAGTCAAGGCTTAAGCAGATGGCAGGTCTTAAAGAATATTTGAAACTAGACAACTGTTGGATCATTGACTTCCTGCCAGCTTCCCCACTGACTTTGTGGGAAGCTGGCAGGGAGTGTTGCCTGCTGGGAAAGTCACAGTTGGCAATCACATGACCCCAGGACATTGCAACCATTGTAAATACAAGTAGTCACCGCCTTACACCCATTGTTTAGTGACTGTTTGAAGTAAAAAAATGAATTATGACTGTTCTTCACACTTGCAACCGTTGCAGCCTCCCCCGTGGTCGCGTGATCAAAATTCAGATGCTTGGCAGCAGACTCCTATTTACGACGGTCGCAGTGTCCCAGGGTCATGTGATCCCCTCGTGTACCTTCTGACAAGCAAAGTCAATGGGATAGCCAGATTCGCTTAACAACCGTGTTGCTAACTTCACCACTGCACGACTCCCTGAACAACTGTGGCAAGACAGGTCGGAAAATGAGGAAAAACTCACTTAACAACTGTCTCAGGATAGAAATTTTGGGCCCCACTGTTGCTGTAACGCCAGTCGCCAAGCACCTGAATTTTTTTTTTTATCGTGTGACTATGGGGGTGCGGTGGTGGTTGTAAGCGCGAGGAAAGATCGTAAGTCGCTTTTTTCAGCACCGTTGTAATTTCATACAGTCCGTAAAGGAATGGTTGTAAGTCAAGGACGACCTCGACTACAGGCAACTAAGTGTACTTTCTTTAAAGTTGTTGCTTAACGAATGCATGCAGGAAAGCTTCTTAATAGCTCCTAGAGCCTCCAGTGATACTTGCAGTGTACCTTTGTTAATTGCAGTTTACGACCACACTTTCTGTTGCTAAGCGAGACAGACAATCGCTGCAGTTGTTAAACGGGTTTTGCCCCATTTCGCAACCTTTGTTGCCACCTAGCTGTTAAGGGAATCCCAGCGATTGTTAAGTTAGAAACACAGTCGTTAAGCGAATCTGGCTTCCCCATTGACTTTGCTTGTCAGAAGGTCGCAAAAGGGGGGTTTCCCCTGACCCCGGGACACTGCAACTGTCAGTTGCCAAGCGCCCAGGTTTGGATCGTGTGTCCGTGGGGGACGCTGTGACGGTCGTAAGTGTGAAGAACGCTCCTTCCTCACTTCTTCCAGTGCCGTCGTGATTTCGCTTAGTAAATGAACTGTCGTACGTCGAGGACTAGCTGCTTGGGTCCAGGAGGAAATGAAGGACTCGGGAGGAAAGAGCTCCGCCTGGCCCTGCTCTGTCTCTGCCATCTTGTGCCCCTTTTGAGGGGGAAGAAGGATCCACATCACCCAAGGGCTCCGATTTGCACACTTCCTGCTTCCTGACGGAAGACGTTGCCTGGCTCGCTGTCACTTGCTCCTTGACGCTGAAGTTGTTGCTTTTTTTTTTCATTTTTTAATCCTCCAGGCTAGGTTTTTCCTCTCCCGTCTCCCCCGCACGCCTGCGCAGGCACGCCTCTCCCCAAGCAGCTTCTCAAAAAAGGCTGCAAGAATCTTTCCCCCACCCGCCCAGACATTCGGAAACGGGCCAGTTTGAACGCTGGCAAGTTCAAGCAGGGCCCGGGAGATTGGCTTCCGTGTTTTGTCTCTTGCCAGAGCCGCCTTGTGCCAGGACCAAACAAGGGTGGTGGGCATTGCTGGGGGTCTGTTAAGGCATTCCTTCCTCCTCGTGGATCTTTTTTTTTTTCCCCTGATGTTCCATCGTGTCTCATTCAGGGATAAGTCCCTGCCGCCGTTTTCTTCGCAAGGCTTTTCAGAAAAGGTTTGCCTGCTTCGAAGGGCAGAGAGAGAGAGAAAGAGAGAGAGAGAGAGAGCGACTTGCCCAAGGTTGCCCGGCCAGCTTTGTGCCCAAGACAGGAGTAGAAATGGGTGATTGGTCTAAGTCTGCAGTCGCCCAATTGGCTTTCATGCTTAAGGTGAGACTAGAACTCATAGTCCCCTGGCAGTGGCCCAAAGTCACCCAATTGGCTTTCATGCTTAAGGTGAGACTAGAACTCATTGTCCCCTGGCGTTGGCCCAAAGTCACCCAATTGGCTTTCATGCTTAAGGTGGGACTAGAACTCATCGTCCCCTGGCGTTGGCCCAAAGTCACCCAATTGGCTTTCATGCTTAAGGTGAGACTAGAACTCATCGTCCCCTGGGGTTGGCACAAAGTCACCCAATTGGCTTTCATGCTTAAGGTGAGACTAGAACTCATCGTCCCCTGGCGTTGGCCCAAAGTCACCCAATTGGCTTTCATGCTTAAGGTGAGACTAGAACTCATCGTCCCCTGGCGTTGGCACAAAGTCACCCAATTGGCTTTCATGCTTAAGGTGAGACTAGAACTCATCGTCCCCTGGCGTTGGCCCAAAGTCACCCAATTGTCTTTCATGCTTAAGGTGAGACTAGAACTCATCGTCCCCTGGCGTTGGCCCAAAGTCACCCAATTGGCTTTCATGCTTAAGGTGAGACTAGAACTCATCGTCCCCTGGCGTTGGCCCAAAGTCACCCAATTGGCTTTCATGCTTAAGGTGAGACTAGAACTCATCATCCCCTGGCGTTGGCCCAAAGTCACCCAATTGGCTTTCATGCTTAAGGTGAGACTAGAACTCATAGTCCCCTGGCGTTGGCCGAAAGTCACCCAATTGGCTTTCATGCTTAAGGTGAGACTAGAACTCATCATCCCCTGGCGTTGGCCCAAAGTCACCCAATTGGCTTTCATGCTTAAGGTGAGACTAGAACTCATCATCCCCTGGCATTGGCCCAAAGTCACCCAATTGGCTTTCATGCTTAAGGTGAGACTAGAACTCATAGTCCCCTGGCGTTGGCCCAAAGTCACCCAATTGGCTTTCATGCTTAAGGTGAGACTAGAACTCATCGTCCCCTGGCAGTGGCCCAAAGTCACCCAATTGGCTTTCATGCTTAAGGTGGGACTAGAACTCACCATCTCCCAGTTTCTAGCTTGATGACTTGACCGCTAGAGTTGTCCTCGACTTATAACCATTCATTTAGTGACTATTTAATAATAGTAATAATAATAATAATAATTATAATAATAATAACAACAACAACAACAATAACACAGTTGGAAGGGACCTTGGAGGTCCTCTAGCCCAACCCCCTGCTCTGGCAGGAAACCCTATACCATTTCAGACAAATGGCTGTCCAGTCTCTTCTTTAAAACTTCCAGTGTTGGAGCATTCAAAGCTTCTGGAGGCAGGTAGTTCCCCTGGTTAATTGTTCTAACTGTCAGGAAGTTTCTCCTTAGTTCTAGGTTGCTTCTCTCCTTGACTAGTTTCCATCCGTTGCTTCTTGTCCTGCCTTCAGGCGCTTTGAAGAGCTTGACTCCCTCTTCTTTGGGGCAGCCCCTGAGATACTGGAAGACGGCTATCATGTCCCCCCCCCCCCTCGTCCTTCTCTTCGTTAAAATAGACATTCCCAATTCCAGCAACCGTTCCCTATATGTTTTAGTCTCCAGTCCCCTGATCATCTTTGTTGAAGTTACAGCGGCACTAAAAAGGAGTTCTGACTGCTTTTTACACTTTGTGCCCCTTGTAGCATCCCCACGTGTCAAAATTCAGATGCTTGGCAAGTGGCTCACATTTATCATGGTTGCAGCGTGCCGGGGGATCACGTCATCCCCTTTTGCGACCTTCGGACAAGCAAAATCAACGGGGAACGCCAGATTCACTTAACTTAACCGGGTTACAAACTTAACAGCAGCAGCGATTTCCCCTAACTACCGTACTATGGCCAGAAACGTTGTTCAGGTAGGCAAAACTCAATTAACAACTGTCTCGTTTAAGCGACAGAAACGTCGGGCTCAGTTTTGGTCGTAAGTTGAGAACTACCTGTATATTTTTCGCCCTGATGAAGAGGGCCATGGCGGCAGGGCTGGCCAGGAGACGGAAGGGGTGAATCCGAAGAAAGGAGATAAAAGATAATCTCGGTTCCAGGCAGCCGAGAGGCTCTTCTTTTTTTAATTCTGTCTCTGGCTAGGAAAATTAGGTTGGTTTCTGGAGCGTAAAGAGGGATCCGAGGGGAAGATAATTGTGCCTCAGGGTGTAGATTATCCGGTAATCGAGCAGGAGGGGAAGAAGGCAGTCCGTCCGCAAAGCTCCCTTGCAAACCTGCAAGTTTGCAGGAGGCAAAAAAAAAAAAAGGCAGCAGCGCTATTTCGGGACTTCCTTCTCTCCTCCTCCTTGTGGTTGCCGAAGCTAAACCTGTTGGGCAGCGGCCTTTCCCTGCTTCCCGCCCCCTGTCCATGGAGAAGTGCCAGCGCCGAAGCTGATCAGGCAGATAGATGCACTTGGCACCATGTTGAAGTTGCTGGCAGGTGCTTTGGTCTTCACCCCCATGCCTGGCAGGGATTCTGGGTATTACAGAGCATCGGGGGGAGGGGGAGGAAGTGGGGTGCCCCCACGAAGCCCCTTCTTTGCAGTGTTTTTGGGGGGCAGGAATTTGGAAGGGGCAAGAGCAGGTCAAAGAGGACCTTTCTGGGCTGTGGGGAGAAGGAGACTAAGGGTGGGAGAAGGCCGCAATACCAACAAAGATGATTAGAGGTCCGGAGAGTAAGACATATAAGGAACGGCTGCTGGAATTGGGGATGTCTAGTTTAAAGGGACGCGGTGGCTCAGTGGGTTAGGACGCTGAGCTTGTCGATCAGAAGGTCGGCAGTTTGGCGGGTTGAATCCCGAGTGCCGCGTAACAGAGTGAGCGCCTGTTACTCGTCCCAGCTTCTGCCAACCTAGCAGTTCGAAAGCACGTAAAAATGCAAGTAGAAAAATAGGGACCACTCCGGTGGGAAGGTAACAGCGTTCCGTGCGCCTTTGGTGTCTAGTCATGCCGGCCACATGACCACGGAGACGTCCTCGGACAAGCGCTGGCTCTTCGGCTTTGAAACGGAGATGAGCACCGGCCCCTAGAGTCGGAAACGACTAGCACGCATGTGCGGGGGAACCTTTACCTTTACCTTTTTAGTTTAATGAAGGACGAGGGGGGACACGGACAGCAGTCTTCCAGTATCTCAGGGGCTGCCCTAAAGAAGAGGGAGTCAAGCTATTCTCCGAAGCGCCCGAAGGCAGGACAAGAAGCAATGGATGGAAACCAATCAAGGAGAGAAGCAACCTGGAACTAAGGAGAAACTTAGTTTCTCTGACAGTTAGAACAATTAACCAGTGGAACAACCTGCCTCCAGAGGTGGTGAATGCTCCAACACTGGAAGTTTTTAAGAAGAGACTGGACAGCCATTTGTCTGAAATGGTATAGGGTTTCCTGCCTGAGCAGGGGGTTGGACTAGATGACCTCCAAGGTCCCTTCCAACTTATTATTATTATTACCAGCCCCCCCGCCCCGAGATAAAAGGGCCAAGTTTGAAGACCTCTGGTCTATATTCTAAGACTATCTGTATTCATAAGGAGCAGACAGAATTGCAAAGAATAGAGAGTATCCAGCTGAAATATTAGGATCAGACCTCTTTTTGACTGCCAATGAGGACTGGTCTGATGCCGGAATAAAATCAAACAAAAGAAACTCTTTTTTTTAATTTGAAACAAAATAATACTTGGCAAGGCATACTTTGCTTCCAAAGGAAAAAATATTTTTTTCTTTGAAGATCCCCAGGGCCTCCCCCTCTTTCCAATGCCATACCTGAATCACCCGCAAAACTCAATGCAGGTAGTCCTCAGATTATAACAGTTCATTTAATGGCTGTTTGAAGTTATAAGGGCACTGAATAAAGTCACCTTGCGATTGTTTCCCAAACTTGCGACCGTTGCAGCATCCCCCGTGGTCAAAATCCAGCCACTTGGCAACCGACCGGCGAAGTCCGTCGGCGAAGTCAGATTCACCTAACAGCTGCAGTGATTCACTTAACAGCCATGGCGAGGAAGGTCTTAAAAAGGGGCAAAACTCACTTAACCACCGGAATGGAAATTTGGGCCTCAATTGTGGTCGTACGTCGAGGCCTACCTGCAACCGGAGAACCCGCCCTGCTCCCTTCTAGCTCTGATCACATTACCTAGTTGGCTTACGAAAGGAAGGTCGCAAAGGGGGATCACGTGACCCCAGGACGCCGCAAGCGTCATAAAGATGAATCGGTTGCCAAGCTTTTGAATTGTGATCACGTGACCCGAAGGGGTTGCTGCTGCAACTGGACGTAAGTGTGAACACCAGCGCTCCGTCACTTTTTCCAGTGCCTTTATAAGTTTTGAACCGTCACTAAACAAAAGGGTTGTCAAGTCAAGGACTGCACGTATCGCTGCTGTTGTGGTTTCACTGGTGCAGCCAACAATTCTGCGTGGGGTTTCTTTGGAGCGTTCTTGTGCAGTTGAAAACCTTTGCGTTTCGTTTCTGCTGGGGTGTGACGGTGGGTGGTGTGCATTTGTTTTAATTTCTTGATTAGATTTCTAAGCCGTCCCAATCTGGCCGCCGGAGAGACCACAACATTTAAACTGAAAGTGCGAAGCCATCAAACTCGGGCTGTCGTTAATTTAAATGTCAATCTGTCTCTGAGTGACCATTAGTCCTGATGGTGCTGACTTCATTGATTAATTCAAAGACCTGGGGAGTTGTTGAGGTTGGATGTGCATTCGAAACAGGAGCGGAGACCGACAAGCTGAACGACCTGTGGAAAGCCATTGCCCAAAACAGCGAGGCTTGAAACAGGGAGGCAGTTTGATTGCTTTTCAGTTGGAGGAGTGGGGGCCAGCCAGCGATTTTTCTGAGCAATTATAGAAGGAGCATGATGGCGGAAGCCGATGAAAACTTTTGCATTGAATAAAATTGGCTACCTTTGGGGGGGGGGTTGCCATCCTAAATAGTCTTTCTCAGTCTCAGCATCATTATGATGTATGGACTTCAGAGGAACTCTGGGAGTTGAAGTCCTTGCATGCTGGCTGGGGAGTTTGGGTTTTTGAAGTCCACAAATGCTGGTTAGGGGATTTTGGGAGTTGAAGTCCACATATCCTGGCTGGGGAATTCTGGGAGTTGACGTCCACACATTCAGGCTAGAAAATCTAAGGCAGGGGTCTTCAAACCTGGCGACTTTAAGACATGTGGACTTCAATTCCCAGAATTTCTCAGCCAGCCCTGGCTGGCTGAGGAATTCTAGGAGTTGAAGTCCACAAGTCGTAAAATTGCCAAGTTTGAAGACCCCTGTTCTAAATGTTGAAGTCCATGCCTGGTTGCTGAGGAATTCTGGATCTTGAAGTCCACAAATGCTGGCTGGGGAATTCTGATCTTAGTCTTTAAACGCTAGCTGGGGAATTCTGGGAGTTGAAATCCACGCAGGTTAAGGCTAGCGGGATTGAGAAACACTGCTTCAGATGTTGGTCAGAGATGGCCGTTCTTAAATGGCAGCGCATCTGGAAGGGGAATGATATTTTCAGCAGAGATGGACAAGCGTCTCCCATTTTTGAAAGAAATTGATACGGATCAATCAAAATAAATGCAAATAGACATTCTAAAACGTTGCTTCCTGCAGTCAATTAATCAACCTGCACGCTCCCTACATGCACTTAGGATCGGAGACCACTATTCTAGAGTCATCCAGCTACTCACTCTTACGCACAGTTAAGGATAATTCTTCAACAATGGTTTGGGGATGCTACAAAGACATGAGAATTGTGGTTTGTTTTTTTCAACCTTGGCGATTTGAAGGTGAACATAGAACAAAGAATAATAGAATTGGAAGGGACCTTGGCAGTCTTCTGGTCCAACCGCCTGCTTGAACGGGAGACCCTATATCATTTCAGATAAATGGTTGTCCGGTCTCTTCTTAATAGCCTCCAGTGATGCAACAGCCACAATTACTGCAAGCAAACCATTCCGTTGATTGATTGTTCTCACTGTTAGGAAATTACTCCTTAGTTCCAGGTTGCTTCTCTCCTTGATTAGTTTCCATCCGTTGCTTCTTGATGCCTTGGGAAATAGTTTGACCCCCCTCGTCTTTGTAGGATCCCCTCAAATATTGGAACACTGCTATCGCGTCTCCCCTAATCCTTCTTTTCGTTAGACTAGCCAGGGGTAGGCAACCTTGGCTCTTTTATGACTAGTGGACTTCAACTCCCAGAATTCCTGAGCCAGCATGGCTCAGCTTGGAAACCTCTCCCTTTCCCCTCAGCGTGGCTGGCTCAGGAATTCTGGGAGCTGAAGTCCACGAGTCATCAAAAGAGCCAAGGTGGCCTACCCCTGAACTAGACATTCGCAATTCCCATAACCGTTCTTCGTATGTTTTAGCCTCAATTCTAACTTCAACTCCCAGAACTCCACAAGCTGACTGGGGGAATTCTGGGAGTTGAAGTCCACCCGTCTTTGAATTGCTAAGGTTGAGAAACACTGCTCTACGCTGGCAATATGTCCCAGTTTGGATGATAAATTAAATGATGGTCACCCTGATTAGATCTGGAGTTGATGTCCCTCTAACCATGACATACTTGTGTCCTGGAAACTTTCTTTTTTAAACTGTTTTCCTCTTTGCTGCCTCCATCTCACCCCCAGTTAGACGCCTGGAAGTTGTCCTTAGCTGCACCAAAGCGATGATTTTACTCAGGGGAAGGATGGTGTGATTATGTCTGAATCTTGCCGTAATATAACGGGACCTTCTGGGATGTGGGACCTCTTAAAGCGGTGACTCATTTCTTCCTTGTCTCGCACTTAAACGGCTGTGGCCCACTTTAAATGAGGTTGCCTGTAAGGATTGGTTCCCAGAGTGGTGGAGATTCTGGAAACAGCCACTTGCAAGCTTTCCTGCGATCAGCAAACAGACCAACATCCCAGAAGACTGTTAAAAAGAAGATCAGGAAGTCTGGGATCTAATACGCATGAGGATATATTGGCTTTAAGTGGAAATGAGTTCAGTTGCTGCAGTTCTCGTAAGTTTATTCCTCCTGGCTCAATAAATCTTGCTAAAGAAGACTCTGGAAGAATCGTGACTCTGGAAAAGAATCATGTTGGATTTTAGGTAGCTGCTCCAAAGTCTGGAAGTTGGTTTGTTTTCTAGGTCTGATCATGTTCCCAGCTGGCTGGTTTGATAAAAGAAGAGGTGGTTCTTGATGGAGATTGACCATTCAGGAGATGGTCATTATTACTATTATTTTGATTGATTGATTAGGCCTTGGGCCATAACAAAGTGCAAAGTTCCAGAAACAAATTATTACTAAAATTTGATGAAAGCAATTTAAAATGGAATTAGATAGAGCCATTCGGTAACCCCGAGGTGCTGCAACGGTGATAAATCCATGCCAGTTGCCCTAAGCACTGAACCTTGTTTACATGACCGTGGAGATGTTGTGAGAGGACTGCTCGTCAGTCACTTTTTTCAGTGCTGTCATATCTTCAAACGGTCACTAAATGAATGTTTGTAAGTCAAGGACTACCTGTAGAGTCAACATTGCTAGTGTCTTAGCTCTCCCTGTATTTTGTTCAGGAGCCTTTTACGATAGGCCTAAGTCTTTTAACATAGTTTCAATGTGGCCATTTTAAAATATATGGATTTCAACTCCCAGAATTCCCCAGCCAGCAGTGAAGGACATGGTGTACACACGTCTAATCTTTTCTCCAAATTGAAAGCTTAAAACTCATAACCTTTCCTGATAAGGACAGTTGCAGTCAGCTCCTCCACCAGCTCAAAAGATTAGAGGTCTGTTTGCCTTGTTGCTATTTCTGGCAGGGGAATTCTGGGAGTTGAAGTCCACACATCTTAAAGCAGGCGTCTTCAAATTTGGCAACTTTAAGACTTGTGGACTTCAACTCCCAGAAATCCCCTGCCAGAAATAGCAACATGTTTTGCACGCTGGCTGAGGAATTCTGGGAGTTGAAATCCATGAGTCATAAAAGGGCCGGGTTTGAAGACCCCTAGTCTTAAAGCAGAATTCCAGAGAATAGCTAGAAGAGATAAGAATGCCTTCTTAAATGAACAGTGCAAAGAAATAGAAGAAAACAATAGAATAGGGAGGACCAGAGATCTTTTCAAGAAAACTGGAGAGATGAAGAGAACGTTCAATGCAAAAATGGGCATGATAAAGGACCAAAACGGCAGGGACCTAACAGAGGCAGAAGAGATTAAGAAGAGGTGGCAAAATTACACAGAAGAACTATACAAGAATGAGCTTAACGTCCCTGATAATCACAATGAGGTGGTCACTGACCTTGAGCCAGACATCCTAGAAAGTGAAGTGGGCCTTAGAAAAGCTGAGCAGCAGCAAAGCTAGTGGAGGTGACAGTATTCCAGCTGAGCTATTCAAAATCTTAAAAGACGATGCAGTAAAAGTGCTACACTCAATTTGCCAGCAAATTTGGAAAACTCAACAGTGGCCACAGGATTGGAAAAGATCAGTTTACATTCCAATTCCAAAGAAAGGCAGTGCCAAAGAATGTTCAGACTATCGCACCATTGCACTCATTTCTCATGCTAGTAAAGTTATGCTTAAAATCCTACAAGCTAGACTCCAGCAGTATGTGGATTGAGAACTACCAGAAGTACAGGCAGGATTTTGAAGAGGCAGAAGAACTAGAGATCAAATTGCCAACATACGCTGGATCATGGAGAAAGCTAGAGAGTTCCAGAAAAGCATCTACTTCTGCTTCATTGACTGTGCTAAAGCCTTTGATTGTGTGGATCATAACAAACTCTGGCAAGTTATTAAAGAGATGGGCGTACCAGACCATCTTATTTGTCTCTTGAGAAACCTATATGCGGGCCAAGAAGCAACAGTGAGAACTGGACACGGAACCACTGATTGGTTCAAAATTGGGAAAGGAGTCCGGCAAGGCTGTATACTGTCGCCTTGCCTATTTAACTTATATGCAGAGCACTTCATGAGAAAGGCAGGGCTAGATGAATCAAAAGTTGGAATTAAGATTGCCGAGAGAAATATCAACAACCTAAGATATGCAGATGATACCACTCTAATGGCAGAAAGTGAAGAAGAACTAAAGAGCCTCTTGTTGCGGGTGAAAAAGGAGAGTGCAAAAGTTGGCTTGAAACTTAACATTAAGAAAACCAAGATCATGGCATCCGGTCCTCTCAATTCCTGGCAAATAGATGGGGAAGAAATGGAGGTAGTGACAGATTTTATTTTCCTGGGCTCCAAGATCACCGTAGATGGGGACTGCAGCCAAGAAATTAAAAGACGCTTGCTCCTGGGGAGGAAAGCCATGGCAAATCTAGACAGCACACTAAAAAGCAGAGATGTCACCCTGCCAACAAAAGTGCGTATAGTCAAGGCTGTGGTCTTCCCAGTTGCAATGTATGGCAGTGAAAGCTGGACCATAAGAAAGGCTGAGCGCCAAAGAATTGAAGCCTTTGAACTATGGTGCTGGAGAAGACTCCTGCGAGTCCCTTGGACTGCAAGGCGATCAAACCGGTCAGTCCTAGAGGAGATCAACCCTGACTGCTCTTTAGAAGGCCAGATCCTGAAACTCAAATACTTTGGCCACCTAATGTGAAGGAAGGACTCACTGGAGAAGAGCCTAATGCTGGGAAAGATTGAGGGCAATAGAAGAAGGGAACAACAGAGAATGAGGTGGCTGGATGGAGTCCCTGAAGCAGTAGGTGTGAGCTTAAAGGGACTCCAGAAGATAGTAGAGGACAGGAAGGCCTGGAGGAACGTTGTCCATGGGGTCGCGATGGGTCGGACACGACTTCGCAACTAACAACAACAACAGTCTTAAAGCGACCGTGATTGAAAAATACCTACAGGTAATCTTGAGCCCAAAATTTCTGTTGCTAAGAGTAACTTTTGCCGAGTGAGTTTTGCTCCACTTTACGATCTTTCTTGCCGCAGTTGTTAAGGGAATCACTGCAGTTGTTCAGTTAGTAACACGGTTGTTAAGTGAACCTGGCTTCCCCATTGAGTTTGCTTGTTAGAATGCCACAAAAGGGGATGGCATGACCCCCAGGATACTGCAACCGTCACAAATGTGAGTCAGTTGCCAAGCGTTGGAATTTTCATCACGTGACCATGGGGATGCTGTAGTGGTTGTAAGTGTGAAAAATGGTCGTAAGTCCCTTTTTCCAGTTCTGCAACTTTGAACAGTCACTAAATGAACTGTCGTAAGTTGTGATGTGTCGGTATAAAGCACCACATTGACCTTCACTGTTTCTGCCTTTCCCATGTGCAACGCTGAGAATTTTACTCTTCGTTCGAAAGTGAACAAACAACATCTGTGTTTGTGAGTGTGTGTGTGTGTGCGTCTTTGTGTCCATACAGGAGTATAGGTAATCCTTTACACATGCCATGTGAATTGATGATTTGTGCTGTTGTCACCAAAGTGGTTGTCTTCTTCCGGCATCTTCCTATATGGCAGATAGTCCTTGACTTACAACCATTTGTTTATGCCTGTTCAAAGTTACAACAGCATTGAAAAATTGAGTTACGCCCTTTTTTCACACTTACGACCATTGCAGCATCCCTGTGGTCACATGATCAAAATTTGGCGACTTGGCAACTGACATGTACTTATGACGGTTGCAGAGTCCCGGGGTCACGTGATCCCTTTTTGCAACCTTCAGACAAGCCAAATCAAAGGGGGGGGGGGGGGGAAAACCAGAATTCTAACTTAACTAACCTAACAACTACAGTGATTCGTTGAACAATTGCGGCGAGAAAGGTTGCAAAATGGAGCAAAACTCGCTGAACAATCGTCCTGCTTAGCAAAGGAAATTTTGGGCTCAGTTGCGGTCGTAAGTCGAGGACCACCTGTACGGATTTTGAAGCAGACAAGGCGGCAGGAATCAAAACTGGCAGCCTCTCCAAAACCAACATCCAGCCTGGTTGAGCTCTGGAGAGAATGTCTCAACAGCAGAATGACTTTGCTGAATTGATAAATCCCGCTATTAAAAGCTTTATGGCAAATAACCACATCTCTCATTATTGTCGAATGCATCTTGCATTATTGTGGAACACAGGAAGATGGGCGTTAATCAGGTTATGATGCGACCACATTGAATTCCTGAAATTAATTTAGAGAAAATGCAGAATATCAACCCACCCTGGGCCGGATCCCAAGCTATGAAATATCCTCCGGTTCAAATTGAGGCCAACGCATTCTTAAGTCCAATTTAGAACTGCCTTTATTTAGAATTGCCTGCTTTATTTAAGATGGTTTGTTTTGGGTTTGGCTTGAGGCTAGCGATTATTGCTGTTGATTTCTCCATTTAATTTGTGGGCTAGAAAATGTTGGCGTATCCATGTGTTAGATAAATCCATACTTTCCTGCCCGTGCGCAAATCTGGTGTGGCACCTATAGATATGTCTCTCCCATCTGATTTGATCGGATCCTTCTAATTAAACCGACATGCTGGAATGTAAAGCATCCAAACTCAAGTGTAAAATGTGATTTCTAAGAATGCCCGGAGAGCTCAAACAGAACCTAGATTTTGAAAATGAACAGGATGGGCTAGCAGGTGTTTGGCAAAAGAAATCTGTGTGACTCACTCCGAAAAAAGTCAAGTAAAAGAAAAAAAAAATTATTTTGCATTCTGGGTTTTTTTTGCTTTGCAAAACCACTTTTTTTGGGGGGAGGGAATGGCTGGGGTTTGTGGGAAGGAGGCCTCGAGAGCTGTTTGTAGGTCAGGGGTCTTCAAACGTGGCCCTTTCATGACTTGTGGACTTCAACTCCCAGAATTCCTCAGCCAGATATATGGATATATATACTGTCAAGGAATTCTGCAGCAACTGTCCAGATGAACTCGGGGACACTGACACAAAGTTGTAGTTTTATATAAATATATTTAACATTTAAATTTACATTTTTATCATCATCCAGAAAGGAAAAACACAAGATGGTCAGACACATACAGTAGGAATGTCCTGAGGTAAATCAAACAATATACAGAACACCCAGAGGGAAAAAGGCGGGAAAAAAGAGAAACGCCCCCTTCATGCCCACAGCAACCAATCACAGTGTAGATTGCCTCATGCATGAGTCAGCACTCTGTAATTCAGGGGTCTTCAAACGTGGCCCTTTTATGACTTGTGGACTTCAACTCCCAGAATTCCCTAAATGAACAGTTGTAAGTCGAGGAATACCTGGAATAGGCAAAATTCAAACTTTCCCCCCCTGAACTAGCCAATAAAACCAGGATATGATGAATATCGTGATGATGAAACATGTAAGGCCCCGAAACGGTGTGAATGCCCCATCGCAGTTCAGTCAACCACCCACAGAAGGAAAACAGCAACAGAATAAGGAGAATGGTTATTATTTGGAAACAGTGGCAAAGTAGACAGATTAACCACAATAGTTTCTTTCTTTCTTTCCTTCCTTCCTTCCTTCCTTCCTTCCTTCCTTCCTTCCTTCCTTCCTTCCTTCCTTCCTTCCTTCTTTCTTTCTTTCTTTCTTTCTTTCTTTCTTTCTTTCTTTCTTTCTTTCTTTTCTTTCTTCTCATCTCACCACCTCATGGCTCTGGGCAGCTTACAACATGATTAAAATGGTAAAACAATAAATATGACATTAAAGTTTACAGAGAAATAGCTCAGATGCAGGGGGTACACAATGGGGCAGAAGCAGGATCTTCTATTTAATCCAGTGACCACCTTCAGAACTGATTTATTGATTACATTTCTATATCTCCTGTTTCACCAGGTAACTGGGTAGTTTACAACAGCATATTAAAATGCTACAAACATCTGAATGAAACAATATCAGCGTGAATAAAAACACAGCTTTAGGGCAGAATTAAGAACAAGTTAATGTTTACCCTTATAAAGCTAAATCCTGTGCGCATTGCAGATGTCTCTTTGGCTGTGGCCCTTTTCTTAAAAAGCAACCTAAGATTCTAGTCCTCATGGTTTCTAAGCAAAAGAATAGCACGGGTAGGAATATGGAAGGCAGGCCTGTTCCTTACTGGTCCCTCCCAGTTCAGTGTGATGACTTTCCAGTTGTGGTTTCAAAAGCTAAAAATGTTCACGGTCAGAGTTTCCCAGATAAACTGGCGTTGCATATGGCTTTTTTTTTAAAAAAAGCCTTTAATTCAATTCCTCTTTTTCTGATCAAGAAAGAGAAATGCAGCCGGGAGGCACCCAGATGGCAGGAAAAAACAGCCTCGGTTGCCAATTGTTCCTCCCCCAGTCCAGCTTCGGCTTTCTCTCTGTGGGCTCTGTGCCAGCTTGAGGACGGCTTTCTTTCTTTCTTTCTTTCTTTCTTTCTTTCTTTCTTTCTTTCTTTCTTTCTTTCTTTCTTTCTTTCTTCCTTTCTCCCTCCCCTTCCTTCTTCTATTCCTTCCTTTCTTTCTTTCTTTCTTTCTTTCTTTCTTTCTTTCTTTCTTTCTTTCTTTCTTTCTTTCTTTCGTCTGTCTGTCTTTCTGTCTTTCCTTTCTTTCTCTTGTCTCTCTTTTTCTTCCTTTCTTTATCTATTTCTTTTTCTTAATATTTTTTGTTTTGTCTTTCTCTTTCTTTCTCTCGCTCTTTCCATCTCTCCATCTCTTTCTTTGATCTTCTTTTATAATAATAATAATAATAATAATAATAATAATAATAATAATAATAATAATAATAATAATAATAATAATAATAATAGAGTTCTAAGGGACCTTAGAGCAGGGCTTTTCAACCAGTGGTACGGGTACCACCTGTGGTACATGGGCACCTGGCAGGTGGTACACGACCATCCTAGAAAAGTGGTAGCGGGGGAGGGGAAGGAGCTGAACCGGTGGCAGACTGAAAGTTATAAGAAAAAAACATATAGGAAGGTAGACCAGTGGCAGAGAGTAAATATGGATAGATAAACCACATATAAAATTTGTTATGTTCCAATATACACTGCAGAATTAATTGGCTCCTTTCCCTAAACCAAACCCAAATGTCCCTAGGGAACTTTAAGTTAAACCTCCTCAGTTAACACCGGACATCACTAACAAAACTACCCACCATTTAAGCACTACTCAAGTCGTAAGCCAACTTAGAAGGTAACCCTGTGCATAAAAGAACCCACATTTTAGCACAAATTTGAATATGAAGTTACGATCCAAGAAGGATTTCCAATTAAATTTAAATTCTACAACAGATTTGTTTTTAAAATACAACATTATTCTGGGCAACGAAGCATATACTCCTACAGTTTGCTGAGGCACTCTTCCGAAGAAAATGTTAAAAAGATCTTTTCCGGTAAAAAGCATATGGTATTGCTTTTTTTTTTCTCTCCCTCGTACGTGTGGCGTGCATTGTCTTTGCATTTTGAGATTCTTGCAAATAGCCTTTCCTGCATTACGGTTTGCATTAACCACCAATCCCCCCTTCTCTTATGCTCTGGGGATATAGTTGTCACTCATCCTGCCCAGCTAGAAAATGGAATAAGAAATCAAAGCAACATCTTAATGTCGTTTCAGTTTGGCTGTGAACACAGCATGGAAAGTTCTCTCAAGCCAACTTTATTGTCTGAATTTTTACTGTTTGCCATTTCTAGTTAGGGGCCCGATCAGGGTTTCTCGAATTTTCCCCCCAGACTTGCTGGCTGGGGAATTCTGGGAGTTGAAGTCCACGCAGCTTAAAGTTGCCAAAGTTGATAGATACATTCTGATATATACAGGTAGTCCTTGATTTATGAGCACAATTAAGCCCCAAATTTCCATTTGCTAAGCAAGGCGGTTGTTAAGTAAGCTTTGCCCCATTTTGCCACTTGTTTGCCACCCCTTGATAAATGAGTCACCGCCGTTTTTAAGTGAACCATGCAGTCATTAAGGGAAGCTGGCCTTCCCCATTTGACTCTTATTTCTACTCTCCAGCCTTTTCCCACCAGCCTGGTTGTGCTCTTTAATGAAACCATAAAGGCTGGTGTCAAATAAAGGAATTGTGTGTGAAGGATGGCTGGACACGCATCGCCAGGCATCCATTCTTGGTCACTCATTCTGATACGGTACATCAAAATTACCCTTCAGAGAAAGAGTCAGATAGCCCTCTGTAAACTGACAGCTGGCGAACGGCCTGATTGATTGCAATTGCCCTGGGCCGGGCGGAAGAGAATTCTCTCCTGTTTGCTTGCTTAAACGGGTGGTCCTCGACTTAGGACTTACGGTTTCACAAACGATTTTTGTTGTTGCCTCGGTCATTAAGTGAGTCCTGTGGTCCTTAAGCGAATCCCTCTCCCGCACCCCTATTGACTTTGCTTGTCAAAAGCCGCCTGGGAAGGTCAAAAATAATGAGGATGTGTCCCAAGGAGGCTGCAATCATAATCATAATAGTAAAGTTGGAAGGGACCTTGGAGGTCATCTAGTCCAACCCCCTGCTAAGGCAGGAAACCCTATACCGTTTCAGACAAATGGCTGTCCAGTCTCTTCTTAAAAACTTCCAGTGTTGGAGCATTCACCACTTCTGGAGGCAGGTTGTTCCACTGATTAATTATTCTAACTGTCAGGAAGTTTCTCCTTAGTTCTAGGTTGCTTCTCTCCTTGACTAGTTTCCATCCATTGCTTCTTCTCCTGCCCTCAGGCGCCCTGGAGAACAGCTTGACTCCCTCTTCTTTGGGGCAGCCCCTGAGATACTGGAACACTGCTATCATGTCACCCCTCACCCTTCTCTTCGTTAAACTACACATACCCAATTCCAGCAACCGTTCCCTATATGTTTTAGCCTCCAGTCCCCCAATCATCTTTGTTGCCCTTCTCTGTACTCTTTCTAGAGTCTCCACATCTTTTTTACATCGTGATGACCAAAACTGGATGCAGTATTCCAGGTGTGACCTTACCAAAGCATTGTATAGTGGTATTAGTACTTGACTTGATCTTGATTCTGTCCCTCTGTTAATGCAGCCTAGCACTGTGTTGGCTTTTTTGGCAGCTGCAGCACACGGCTGGCTCATATTGAAGTGATTGTCCACTAGGACTTCGAGATCCCTGTCACAGTTACTACTATCGAGCAAGGTACTGCCTATACTACTCCGGATGGCGCCTGACCTCCGCTCCTTCCGGCGTGATCTCAAAACCTACCTTTTTGAACAAGCTGGCCTGGCCTGATGGGATGGGGTTGGGTTTTATTAATCTGTTTTAATCTGTTTTTTAATGTGTTTTAACTTATTCATGGGCATTTGTTCAATCGTTTTTAATTTTTGTATCTTGTTTTTTAATATGTATTGCCCTGTTCACTGCCCTGAGTCCTTCGGGAGAAGGGCGGTATACAAATAAAATTAATAATAATAATAATAATAATAATAATAATAATAATAATAATAATAATAATAATGATAATAATGATAATAATGATAATGATAATAATACTATACCTGTGCATTTGATTTTTCCTGCCTAAATGCAGAACCTTACTTTTTCACAATTGAATTTCATTTTGTTAGATAGGGCCCAGTGTTCGAGTCTGTCCAGATCCTCCTGTATCTTAAGCCTGTCTTCTGGAGCGTTGGCTATTCCTGCCAGCTTGGTGTCATCTAGTCTAACCCCCTGCTCAGGCAGCAAACCCTATACCACAGGTCTGCAACCCGCGGCTCCGGAGCCACATGCGGCTCTTTCAGCGGCTCCCAGTCCTCTGCCATGTGCAGTCCAAAAAAAAAAAAAAAAAGTGGGACTAAAAAGTTCAACCAATCAATTCAAATATGCAGGGTAGGTGCATATCTCGCCTTGGCTCCACTCTTCAGTCAAACCCTGTTTTGCGCATGTACGCGCATGTGCACACATTTTTTGTGGCTCCCAGTTTTTGCTTTTGTGAGGGAACCGGTTCCGAGTGGCTCTTTCACTGTTTCAGGTTGCTGACCCCTGCCCTATACCATTTCAGACAAATGGCTGTCCAGTCTCTTCTTAGAAACTTCCAGTGTTTCACAGCTTCTGGAGGCAGGTTGTTCCACTGGTTAGTTGTTCTAACTGTCAGGAAGTTTCTCCTTAGTTCCAGGTTGCTTCTCTCCTTGATTAGTTTCCATCCGTTGCTTCTTGTCCTGCCTTCAGGTGCTTTGGAGAATAGCTTGACTCCCTCTTCTTTGGGGCAGCCCCTGAGATATCGGAACACTGCTATCATGTCACCCCTCGTCCTTCTCTTCATTAAACTAGACATATCCAATTCCAGCAGCTCTTCCTTATATGATGGTAAGTCAATTTTTCCAGGGCTGCCGTGACTTCAAACGGATGGTTTGAAGCAGTTCCCGGAAGTAAGCCGATTTCTTTTAGGGCCATTTTCAGATTTAGGGAGCTTTAGGATAACATTGCATCAGGCAACAGGTCGCCTAAAATCAGTTCCAACTCAACTTACGACTGCAGTGACTTAAGAAATTCAATTGTGAAAAAAGTAAGGTTCTACATTTAGGCAGGAAAACTCAAATGCACAGGTATAGTATAGGTGGTACATTGATCAATAGTAGTAACTGTGAGAGGGATCTCGGAGTCCTAGTGGACAATCACTTAAATATGAGCCAGCCGTGTGCTGCAGCTGCCAAAAAAGCCAACACAGTGCTAGGCTGCATTAACAGAGGGATAGAATCAAGATCAAGTGAAGTACTAATACCACTTTACAATGCTTTGGTAAGGCCACACCTGGAATACTGCATCCAGTTTTGGTCACCACGATGTAAAAAAGATGTCGAGACTCTAGAAAGGGTACAGAGAAGAGCAACAAAGATGATTAGGGGACTGGAGGCTAAAACATATAGGGAACGGTTGCTGGAATTGGGTATGTGTAGTTTAATGAAGAGAAGGACGAGGGGTGACATGATAGCAGTGTTCCGATATCTCAGGGGCTGCCCCAAAGAAGAGGGAGTCAAGCTATTCTCCAAAGCACCTGAAGGCAGGACAAGAAGCAACGGATGGAAACTAGTCAAGGAGAGAAGCAACCTAGAACTAAGGAGAAACTTCCTGACAGTCAGAACAATTAACCAGTGGAACCACCTGCCTCCAGAAGCTGTAAATGCTCCAACACTGGAGGTTTTTAAGATGGTCCCACTTGCAACCAATTGTCAAGAGAGAGGGAGAGAGAAAGAGGGAGGCAGAGAGAGATTGACTGATTTTGCTTCTGTTTGATGCTGTGTGTCTACAGTCTTGGCACATCGCCTGTTTTGATCAAAACTGAACAAAGAGACTCAGAATTGCTTGCCCACAGATGCTATTTTCTAAAAGCAGACACAGCTTTTTTTTTTAATCTTACACCCGAGTTGTCGAGAAACGGGCGTATCGAACCGTGATCCGTTCTGTTCTTGCCTCCTTTGACGCCTCTTTCACATACGACCCGCAGGTTGAATCATTTTAGGGGGTGTGTTTGTGGGCTTCAAACTTTTCCACGCTTCAAGAACCCACTAGAATAATATATAGTGAAAGAAGCGAAGCTGTAGGGCTTGAAAACTGGCTGAGTTCCCCTGGAGCTCCATCAAGGTTGGGGGGAAAAAAAAAATCTGGAGGCTTGACTAGATGATCTCTTAGGTCCCTCCGACTTCATTATTTCAGTGCTCCAAGTGTTGATTTGGCTGTTGTTGTTTTTCTATACTCTGGCCTGGCCAGGAATGGTTGGTATGGATTTCATTTGCAATTGATAATTGTAAACATATTTAAATAAATCCTGCTTAATACAGATAGCCTTTGACTTACAACCTTTCATTTAGTGGCTGTTCAAAGTTACAACCACATGGAAAAAAGGGACTTAGGACCAGTTTTCAAACTTACCACTGGGGCAGCATCCCCGTGGTCACATGATCCAAATTCGGAAGCTTGGCAACTGATTCATATTTATGATGGTAGCGGGGTCCCGGGACCACGTGATCCCCTTTGGCAACTGTCTGACAAAGTCCATGGGGAAATCAGATTCACTTAACAACCGGGTTACTAATTTATCAGTTGCAGTGATTTGCTTAACAACTGTGGCAAGAAAGGTGGCAAAAAAATGCGGCAAAAACTCACTTAACAAGTCTTAAGCTTAGCAGCAGAAATTTTGGGCTCAATTGTCGTACGCTGAGGACTACCTGTACAATAAGCAGACCCACGCGTTGTTGAATTTGTGGTGATTGTGCGTTCTTTTTTACGCAGACCGGCAAGGAATAGCTTCGGTGGCTCAATTTGTGGTGATTTTTTGCCAGGCTGCTGGTCAGTGATGTTTTATGAAAGTACGCTTATTTTTTCAGCTAATTTTATTCTGCTAAGTGAGATTTCCTCCCTCTCTCTCTCTCTCTCTGGAGCCTTTGGGCTGTGATGGAGTTGTCGATTTTTCGCATCTCCGGGGACCAATTGTGGGAGTGACAATCCCAGCTGATCAGGGTGGGATCAGCAATTTAGGGAGGGCTGCATTGCATGCGATGGTAATGGGTCATGAGCGAAACTTTGGATGATAAATAGGTCCTACACAGTGGAGTAATTGGGTGGCGGCCAGTTAGGGTGGCTCTGGCAGGACTTTCTAAGTGAGGGAAGACGATGGAAAAACTGAGGCCGAGAGAATGACTTTGGGCCTCGTCCTGTGGCCAAACTGCATTCTATCCATTTACTATTTTATTGTATTTTATTATATTTTATTATTTTTATGTTACTGTGTTTCATTATTTTATTTTATTATTTATTTTATTATTTTATTTTATTTTATTTTTTATTTTGTTTTGTTTTGTTTTATTATTTTTGTGTTTCATTATTTTATTATTTCATTTCATTATTTTATTTTATTTCATCTTATTTTATTCCATTCTATTATTTTATTATTTTACAGGCAATCCTCGATTTACAACAGTTCATTCAGGGACCATTCAAAGTTACAAGGGCGTTGAAAAAAAAGCCACTTTTGACTGTTTTTCACATTTTATTTTATTATTTTTATGTATTTCATTATTTTATTTTATATTTTTATGTTATTGTTTCATTATTTTATTTTATTTTATTATTTATTTTGTTTTGTTTTATTTATTTTATTATATTTATTTTATTATGATTTTTATCTTACTGTGTTTCAGTATTTTATTTTATTATTTCATTCCGTTAGTTTATTTCATTTTATTTTATTCCATTCTATTATTTTATTATTTTACAGGCAGTCCTCGACTTACAACAGTTCATTTAGTGAAGTTACAAGGCCGTTGGGGGAAAAAGCCACTTTTTACCATTTGACACATTTTATTTCATTATTTTATTTCATTATTTATTTTATTTTATTATTTAATTTAATTTTTATTTTATTTTATTATCATTTTTATCTTATTGTGTTTCATGATTTTACTTTATTATTTCATTTCATCATTTTATTTCATTTTATTTTATCCCATTCTATTGCTTTATTATTTTACAGGCGGTCCTCGACTTACAACAGTTCATTTAGTAACCGTTTGAAGTTACAAGGGCGTTGGGGGGAAAAAGCCACTTTTGACCATTTTTCACATTTTTTTACAACCGTTGTAGCCTCCATAAGGTCACGTGATAAAAATGCAGCAAGCTTGGCAATTAACTCGTATTTATAACGGTCGCAGCATCTGGGGGTGGGGGCTCGTGCGATCCCCTTTTCGCGACTTTGCTTGTCAGAAAGTCAAGGGGAGGGGAGCCGGATTCACATAGCGACCGTTGTTACTAACTTAACAACTGCAGTTGATTCACTTAACAGTTGTGGCAAGAAAGGTCGCGAAATACGGCAAACTTGGAACAGTTGTAAGACTATCTGTATTTTTTTAAAAAAAAAAACTATTTAAGAATCTGAGGCTCAGAAAAACCTCCTTAAAAGCAGACGCAGCTGGATTAAAACCTCTTTTTTAATGCCAATTTTTTTGCTGGTGGACTTTGGGTGCCAGAAAGAAGGCCGGGCAGCCGATAACTGGAGTGGGAAGCCACTTCTGAGAAAAGTGCCACAGATGTGGGAGGTTTGGTTTTATATTTGGAAAAACTGAGTCAAGACACAGCTGTGCTGTTCGAGGAAACTGACTCCCCTGTGCAAAAATGTGAATATGTATATATATATATATATATATACACACAGAGAGAAACATATATATCAGAATCTCCTATCTACATGTGAGAACGGAGTCAGGGAAGGTGAAGATCCCTTTACGACTTGCACTGGTGTCTTATTGCTGAGCTGTTTTTTCATCTCCCAGGCTGCAAGATTTGTATGTTTTCGCATCTCTGCTTTTATGCTGGGTTTTCGTGATTGTTAGCCAGGCGGAGTCGTGAACCCCGGGCTCCGTATCAATGGAGGCATTCAACAAAGAAGTGTGGGTTGGTGTGGTGTGGTGTTGTGTTGAGTCGAAAAGGGAGGGCGATTTAGCTGAGGTCAGAAAGAAAGGGTTAGAAATTTTGGAGCTGGGACGGGCGCGCTCCTCGGGATGTTTTCTCAAGGTGGAAAAAGTAAGAATTTTAGCTAAAGGCATAGATTGAAGCGGGGGGGACGGGGACGATGGGAGGTGGGGACTGTGCCCCATTGCCTGGCCCTCTTTGCTGTCCTCTTTTGGCTTCTCTGCACCGGCCTGACCCCCAAACTCAAAAGGGGATCAAAAAGGCAGCTTCAGGGGTTTAACAGGGAGGATGTGTGTAGAAATATCGACCAGGGTGTCTCTGAGCATGTCTTGACTGGGTGCATGGTTGTTTTTTTAACAGCCCAGATTGGATTAAGGGTTGGAGGGTAATGGGAGGTGGAGAATCTGAGCAGTGGGGGCAGAGTGTGGGGCGAGCAGATTACTAGTAGGAGATGTGGTTGAATATGGGGTAGGATATGGCCGTTTGATCTGCCTTATCTGTGATGGTGTTGATCTGTTAATGCTGTCCCGGAGACATTGTGAGATGGAGGGAAGAAGGAGAGAAGGAGGAAAGAAATATAAAAGGAAAGAGGGAGGAAGAAAAGGAGATGAAGGAGGAAGGAAGGAAGGAGAGAAGGAAGGAAGAGGGAGGGAGGAGTGGAGGAGGCAAGGAGCTAGGAAGGAAGGGACGAGGAAGAGAAAGAGGGAAGGAGAGGGAAGTCAAGAAAGGAGAGGAAGGAGGAAGAAAAGGAGAGAAGGAAGGAGGGATGGAGAAGAAGGAGAGAAAGCAAGAAAGAGGAAACAAAAAAAAAGATAAAAAAGAGAGGAAGGATGGAAAGAGAGGAAGGGAGGGAGGAGGCAAAAGAGGAAGGAAGAGAAAAGAAAGATAAAAAGGAAAGAGAGACGGGACGGAAAGAGGAAAGATCCTGGCGGGATCCGGTTAGGGAAGATGCCAGAAGGAGCTGGCCGTCTCTGACTTTGTGGGTTTCTCACACACCTTCCCCTCCCTTGCGCTCCTTTCACAAGACCTTCCGACTCACAAACCGTCTCCTTTCTCTCTGCTGCAGGTTCTGACCCGGTTCCAGAAGACCTGTAAGCCCCGGTGAGGTGGGCGGGCGGCCCAGCCGAGGCCGGAGTCCCCTGTCCGGCCCTCAGCATGAATCCCAGTTCACCGGTGTTTCTGGTCGTCCCCATCGCCAGCCTCCTCTCCTGGCTGATGACCGGCTGTGCCACCGAAAGTAAGTCCTGGCACGGCACCCGCTCCCAATTTGGCAAAAGCCGGAGCTCGCGGGCATGTTTTTCCGGTCTGTCTTTAGCTCGCTTGGCATCTGGATGCAATAGCGGGGAAGACACTCTGCACAGGTTCAGAGGTGCTCTTGTCCTCTTCTTGAAGGAGACTCCTGAGAGGATTAGTGCTGAGGGGACAGCGAAGGGGCGTTCCCGAGAACTGCCTAAAAAAGAGGGTGCTCCTTTGCTCTCTGTGGCTCCAAATGGCAAGATTAGAACCCAGGACTGGGGAAGTAAAGGGGGGTAGTCCAGGGGTAGGCAACCTTGGCCCTTTTTTATGACCTGTGGACTTCAACTCCCAGAATTCCTGAGCCAGCATAGGGGAACTATGGCCCTTTCATGACTCGTGGACTTCAACTCCCAGAATTCCTGAGCCAGCATAGGGGAACTATGGCCCTTTCATGACTCGTGGACTTCAACTCCCAGAATTCCTGAGCCAGCCGTGCTGAGGGGAAAGGGAGAGGTTTCCAAGCTGAGCCAGGCTGGCTCAGGAATTCTGGGAGTTGAAGTCCATGCGTCATAAAGGAGCTAAGGTTGCCTACCCCTGGCCTAGGCCGCTTTATGACTGGTGGACTTCAACCCCCAGAATTCCTGAGCCAGCCATGCTGAGGGAAAAGGGAGAGGTTTCCAAGCTGAGCCAGGCTGGCTCAGGGATTCTGGGAGTTGAAGTCCACAAGTCACAAAAGAGCCAAGGTTGCCTACCCCTGGGCTAGGCCTAGGCCGCTTTATGACTGGTGGACTTCAACCCCCAGAATTCCTGAGCCAGCCGTGCTGAGGGGAAAGGGAGAGGTTTCCAAGCTGAGCCAGGCTGGCTCAGGGATTCTGGGAGTTGAAGTCCACGCGTCATAAAGGAGCTAAGGTTGCCTACCCCTGGGGTAGTCCTTGATTTACAAGCGTTTGTTTATGACCCTTTCCAAGTTACAGCTGCATTGAAAAAAGTGACTTCTTATCTTGGTTAGTTATGATTGATCTGGTGTGGGTAACCTACTTGAAAAGCTTTGCTAAGGGCCAGCATATCAATTTTTTAATGAAATAACAGTTAAATAACCCTTTAACAGTTTCCAAGTGTGGGGACTTCAAATCCCAGAATTCCCCAGCCAACAAGCTGGGAAATTCTGCCGGTTGGAGAATTCTGGGAGTTGGAAGTTAACACATCTGAAAATGGAAAAGGTTGAGAAACACCAATCTAAATTCTTCCTCCTCCATTTCTTTTCTTTTTTTTTCTTTTGTTTTCAAGGACTCTGTGTGTGTGTGTGTGTGTGTGTGTTTGTATACACCATTGGTCCTCGACTTACGACAGTTCATTTAGTGACCATTCAAAGTTACAACAGCACTGAAAAAAGGGACTCGTGGCCGTTTTTCAGCCTTACGACCGTTGCAGCATCCCTTTGGTCACGGGATCAAAATTCAGACACTCGGAAACTGACTCGTATTTATGACGGTTACAGTGTCCCGGGGTCATGTGATTCCCCTTTCGCGACAAGCAAATTCAGCGGGGAAAGCCAGATTCACTTAACAACCGTGTTCCTCATTTAACAACCAAAGTGATTCGCTTAACAAGTGTGGCAAGAAAAGTCGTAAAATGGGCAAAATTCACTTTTAACCGCTGTCTTGCTTAGCGGCAGAAATTTTGGGCTCAGTTGTGGTTGTAAATCGAGGACTACTATACAGTCAGCAAATATAAAAAAATTGGTTTATTGGATTACAGGTCCCTGTTTAATTGTTCCACCTGTCAGCTTTATGAGAGACAAATAAAGTTTATCTGTGCAGAGGGCTGTACCTTTTTACCACTAGAGTCAACAAACGATTTTTTTTCCAGGCTCCTAAATCATAAATCATAAAGTATTTAAAAGTTAAATGCCTTGAAATTTTGTTGCTTTGGTTTTAAAGTGGAGTTTATCCCTTAAGTCCTTCCATTTTGCACCCTCAATCCTGACCAAGGAGTTTACTTGAGGTTGCTTGCTACGCTGATATCTCAAAATATTAAGTGGCAAAGGCTTAAAATGGATTTTTTTTCCTCTCCTGCTGGCAGCTCAAAGTGTGAGATTGTGCCAGAAATTCTGTGCTTACTAAAAGTAGGGTTTTTGTTATTAAATTTAAAGACTCCCTCAGCTCCTAATGGCTACCTCAAATTATCCTTGTAGCTTTTACAATAAAAGCTTTTTCTGAGAATTTTTTTGGGTTTTCCTTTTCTTAGGAGATTCCTTGAGGAACTGTTTTCATTGTTGTGCGCTGCCCAGACTCACATTTTGTGAGATGGGCAGCCATATAAATTTGATAAAACAAATAAACCATCTCTGGGTGGTTTCCCATCCTAGTTGGATCCAACAGGATCCAACCCTGCCTAGCCTTTCCTGAGATCAGCCATGGTCAAGTAATTGCCACCCTGTTTTGAATTAATGTTTTGTTGGCATTAACAGAATAAAAGAGTGGGAAGGGACCTTGGAGGTCATCTAGTCCAACCCCCTGCTCAGGCAGGAAACCCTATACCATTTCAGACAAATGGCTGTCCAGTTTCTTCTTAAAAACTTCCAGTGTTGGAGCATTGATAGCTTCTGGAGGCAGGTGTTTCCACTGATTAATTGTTCTAAATGTCAGGAAATTCCTCCTTAGTTCCAGGTTGCTTCTCTCCTTGATTCGTTTCCATTCGTTGCTTCTTGTCCTCCCTTCAGGTGCTTTGCAGAATAGCTTGACTCCCTCTTCTTTGGGGCAGCCCCTGAGACATTGGAAGACTGCTATGATATCCCCCTTCATCCTTCTCTTCATTAAACTGGACATTCCCAATTCCAGCAACCGTTCCTTATACGTTTTAGTCTCCAGTCCCCTAATCATCTTTGTTGCTCTTCTCTGCCCTCTTTCTAGAGTCTCAACATCTTTTTTATTTATTTTTTTATTTTTTATTAAACTTATATACCGCCCTTCTCCCGTAGGACTCAGGGCGGTTCACAAGGTTTTTTTAAAACAATGCAACAAGTTACAAAAATTAAAAACAATTAAAATAATTACACTGACCTTGAAATATAACCCAATGACAATTAAAAATACAATTAAAACCCCAGTGAATACTCTCAGTCTAGGCCAGAAAGCTCGAAGAGCCAGGTCTTCAGGTCCCGGCGGAATGAGCGAATACTGCTATCATTTACATCGTGGTGACTAAAACTGGAGGCCGGATTCCAAGTGCGGCTTTACCGAGGCCTTGTAAAGCGGTATTAACACTTCACGCGATCTTGATTCTATCCCTCTGTTAAGGCAGCCCAGCACTGTGTTGGCTTTTTTGGCAGCTGCAGCACACGGCTGGCTCCTATTGAAGTGATTGTCCACTAGGACTCCGAGATCCCTCCTTTTTAAGGGATTGTCCACTAGGACTCTCACAATTACTATTGTTGAGCCAGGTACCCACCTATACTGTACTTGTGCATTTGGTTTCTTCTTTTTTCACCCCGAAGGGATCTTGGACACTTTCTAGTGTAACCCCCTGCTCAAGCAGAAGACTTATACCATTTCAGACAAAACAGTATTTTATTATCTTCTAACAAGTTGGGCGTGTATCTTGGCAACCACATAGAGCACATAGATTTTCCCCAGCGACAGGGTTTCTCAACCGGGGCAACATCAAAGAGGCGTCCCAGAATTCCCCAGCCGCCAATTTACTAAGGAAAGTTCCGCAGCCATTAGTTTGCAATTGGGTTAAAAGCGTCTGAAGAAAAATAAACAGCAGAGGTCCAAGCTTCACTTCGGCACGAACCAGTCCCTCGCTTCGCAGCACCATTTTCTTGGCCAAAGTCTCCAGAATAACAGAGTTGGAAGGGGCCTCGGAGGTCTTGTGGTCCAACCCCCTCGAGGAAGCAGAAAACCCGATACCATTTCAGACAAATATCGGTCCAATCTCTTCTTCAAATCCTCCAGTGATGGAGTGCCCACAACTTCTGGAGGCAGGTTGTTCCACTGGTTAATTGTTCTGGAAGGGAGGGACAAAGAGAGGAAGAAGGGAGGAAGGCGAGAAGGAGAGGAGAAGAGGATGGAGAGAAGGAGGGAGGGTGGATGGAAGGAAGGGAGGGAGGGAGAAAGGAAAGGAGAGGAGGATGGATTGTGGATGGAGGGAAGGAAGAAGAGGGAGGGAAGGAAGGAGGAAGGCAAGAAGGAAGAAGGAGAGAAGAGGATGGAGAGAAGGATGGATGGAAGGGAGGGAGGAAGGGAAGGAGTGCATGGATTATGGATAGAGGGAAGGAAGAAAGGGAGGGAGGAGAGGGGGAAGAAAGGAGGAAGGAGAGGAGAATAGGATGGAGAGAAGGAAGGATGGGAGGGAGGGAGAAAGGAAAGGAGAGGAGGATGGATTATGGATGAAAGGAAGGAAGAAGAGGGAGGGAAGGAGGGAGGAAGAAGGAGAGAAGAGGATGGAGAGAAGGAGGGATGGAAGGGAGGGAGAAAGGGAAGGAGTGCATGGATTATGGATAGAGGGAAGGAAGAAAGGGAGGGAGGAGAGGGGGAAGAGAGGAGGAAGGAGAGGAGAAGAGGATGGAGAGAAGGAAGGATGGAAGGGAGGGAGAAAGGAAAGGAGAGGAGGATGGATTATGGATGAAAGGAAGGAAGAAGAGGGAGGGAAGGAGGGAGGAAGGAAGAAGGAGAGAAGAGGATGGAGAGAAAGAGGGATGGAAGGGAGGGAGAAAGGAAAGGAGTGCATGGATTATGGATAGAGGGAAGGAAGAAAGGGAGGGAGGAGAGGGGGAAGAAAGGAGGAAGGAGAGGAGAAGAGGATGGAGAGAAGGAGTAAGGAAGGATGGATGGAAGGAAGGGAGGGAGGGAGGAAAGGAGAAGAGGATGGATTATGGATGGAGGGAAGGGAGGGAGGGAGCGAGGAGAGGAGGAAGAAGAAGGTAGGAAGGAAAGAAGGAAGTGATGGGAAGGAAGATATTTGATCAGGAAGAGAGGAAGGAAGGAAGCATTTATTTCCAAATATATATATATATATATCCATGCGAATAAAATATGAATATACAGTTTTGCAGCCAGTCCTCCAACCTTCTCCCCAATAGACTCCAAAGGAAAAATTGCAAGGATTGGGGACGGAGCAAGAGAAGAAGGAGAGGGAAAGAGAGCTGTGACCTGCCATTGGAATAATTTATTATCCTTTGAAGTTGTAAAGGAAATCTCCATGGCTGGAGGGCCACGAGTTTCTAAGAGTTTGGAAACAGGTTAGCCGAGGATGGTGGCGGCTGTTAGGATTGTTATTATTGCATTTTCTGCATGATTAAGGAAAGCAGCATTTAGCGTCTGCCCCTCCCCCCCCCCGCCCTACTTTCTACATAAAACTTCCATTTCTTACTTAAAAGTTCTTCGTTGGGAAACTGGGGGAAATGGCTGTCCAATCTCTTCTTAAAAAGGTCCAGGGATGGAGCACCTTTATCTTCTGGAGGCAGGTTGTTCCACTGGTTAATTGTTCGGTTGTTAAGTGAATCTGGCTTTCTCCCCCCCCCCTTGACTTTGCTTGTCAGAAGGTCGCAAAAGGGGATCGCGTGACACACACAAACACACCCGGGAACACGGAAAACCGTCATAAATAGGAGTCGGTTGCCAAGCGTCTGAATTTTGATCATGTGAACATGGGGATGCTGCAACGGTCGAATGTGTGGAAAATGGTCGTAAGTCACCTTCTTTCAGTGCCATTCTAACTTCAAATGGACCCTAAGTGAATGGTTATAAATCGAGGCTCAGCCGTACCTTGCCCGTTGCCAAGTGGCAGAATTTTCATTATGTGACTGGGGATGTTGAAACGGTTGTAAGTATGAGGACTAGATAGAATAGAAATAAGAATAGAATAGAATAGAATAGAATAGAATAGAATTTGGAATGAAAGAATAGAATGGAATGGAATAGAATAGAATAGAATAGAATAGAATAGAATGGAATGGAATGGAATAGAATAGAATAGAATAGAATAGAATAGAATAGAATAGAATAGAATAGAATAGAATAGAATAGAATAGAATAGAATAGAATAGAATAGAATAGAATAGAATAGAATAGAATAGAATAGAATAGAATAGAATAGAATAGAATAGAATAGGAGCTGGAAGGGACCTTGGAGGTCTTCTAGTCCAGCCCCCTGATCAAGCAGGAGAACCTACACCATCTCAGACAGGTGATTGTCTAGTCTCTTCTTAAAGATCTCCAGTGATGGAGCACCCACGATTTCTGGAGGCAATTTCTGTTCCACTGGTTGACGGTCCTCACTGTCAGGAAGTTTCTCCTTAAATCCAGGTTGCTTCTCTCTTTGATCAGTTTCCAACCCTTGTTTCTCGTCCTTCCCTCTGGTGCTTTGGAGAACAACCTGGCCCCCCTCTGCCTTGTGGAAGCCCCTCAGATACTGGAATACGGCTATCATGTCTCCCCCATTTCTTCTTTTCTTTAGACTAGCCAAACCCAAGTCCTGCAGCTGTTCTTCTTATGTTTTGGTCTCCAGGCCTTTGTTCATCTTAGTTGCTCTTCTCTGAATTTTTTCCAAACTCTCAACATCTTTTTTGTGATATGGTGACCAAAATTAGCTGCAGTATTCCAGGTGTGGCCTCACTGGGGTTTTATAAAACGGTAATATTACTTGGTGTGATCTTGATTCTCTGCCTCTGTTTATACAACCCAGGATTGTATTAGCTTTTTTGGCTGCTACTGCACACGGCTGGCTCATGCTCAAATGATCGTCCACTAGGACTCCAAGGTCCCTCTCACAGTTACTAGTTTTAAGCCAAGTCTTGCCCAGTCTGTATAAGTCACTTTTTTTGTGTGTCTGTGTGCCATTGTAATTTTGAACGAGCACCGATCGAAAGTTTGTAAGTCGAGGAGGGCAAAGAAAGCAGATTTGGGGTGACAGTTGGTTTCATGAAATAACTAGAGAAAGAAAGAAAAAATCTGCTTTTTCGGCAAACTTGTCAGTTGGAAAAGGTGCTAACAGCTTCCTCCGCATTTTGGGGCCGACCCAAATTTGACACGACTCTCCTCCTACGAGGAGACAAGGAGATCAGGAGTGACTGTGTGGGTAATCTCAGTGCATGTGAGAATGCGAAGGACGTAAGGGGGAAAAAACAACTCCAGAAAGTGAGATTTTCAGGTCTGAAAATCAGCTGTCAGGGGCAGCTCAGCCTAGACTGGGGGGGGGCGATGTTTGCCAGGAAAGGCCTGGAAATCATGGCTGGCTTTTAACTGAATCAATCGCTCAGACTCAGAGGGTGGCCGGAATAAGAGGGGAAGATGGGAAGAGGATCCCCATTTGCTGCTTTGCATCTTGTTGAGGGAAAGTGGAAGGGAAATGAAAGGAATAAGGAATATGGCCCCAGTGAGGGAGGTTGAAAGGGGGGCGGGTCTGGAAACCTGGCTTTTTGTCCAGGTGAAGGTGGGGGCGTGGGGGCTCTTAGAGGTTTCAGTAATTGGCAAAGATGGTTGCCATCTGCAAACCCTCTGCTTTCCTCCGTGTCTCACGGATTTTACTGTTACACATCAGAGTCTAAATAGATGGCTAGCTAGGGAGGGAGGGAGGGAGGGAGGAAGTGGAGAGGAGAAGGAGGGGAAGGGAAGGAGGGAGAGAGGAAACACGAGGGGGAGAAGAAAGGAAGAGGGAGGGAGCAAGGAAGGAAGGAAAGAAGAGGGTGGAGAGGAGAAGGAAGGAAAGGAGGGAGGGAGGGAGGAAACAGGAGGGAGAGAAGAAAGGAAGAGGGAGGGAATGTGGGTGGGAGGGAGGAAGGAAGAGGGTGGAGAGAACAGAAGGAGGGAGAGAAGAAAAGGAGGGAGGGAGAGAGCAAGGAAAGAAGAGGGTGGAGAGGAGAAGGAAGGGAAGGAGGAAGAGAGGAAACGGGGAGAAGAAAGGAAGAGGGAGGGAGCAAGGAAGGAAGGAAGGAAGGAAAGAAGAGGGTGGAGAGGAGAAGGAAGGAAAGGAGGGAGGGAGGGAGGAAACAGGACGGAGAGAAGAAAGGAAGAGGGAGGGAATGTGGGTGGGAGGGAGGGAGGAAGGAAGAGGGTGGAGAGAACAAGGAGGGAGAGAAGAAAAGAAGAGGGAGGGAGAGAGCAAGGAAAGAAGAGGGTGGAGAGGAGAAGGAAGGGAAGGAGGGAGGGAGGAAAGAGGACGGAGAGAAGAAAGGAAGAGGAAGGAAGGGGAGAGAGGTGATGGAAGGGAAGGGGGAGAGAGGAAACAGGAGGGAGAGAAGAAAGGAAGAGGGAGGGAATGTGGGTGGGAGGGAGGAAGGAAGAGGGTGGAGAGAACAGAAGGAGGGAGAGAAGGAAATAAGAGGGAGGGAGAGAGCAAGGAAAGAAGAGGGTGGAGAGGAGAAGGAAGGGAAGGAGGAAGAGAGGAAACGGGGAGAAGAAAGGAAGAGGGAGGAAGGAAGGAAGGAAGGAAAGAAGAGGGTGGAGAGGAGAAGGAAGGAAAGGAGGGAGGGAGGGAGGAAACAGGATGGAGAGAAGAAAGGAAGAGGGAGGGAATGTGGGTGGGAGGGAGGAAGGAAGAGGGTGGAGAGAACAGAAGGAGGGAGAGAAGGAAATAAGAGGGAGGGAGAGAGCAAGGAAAGAAGAGGGTGGAGAGGAGAAGGAAGGGAAGGAGGAAGAGAGGAAATGGGGAGAAGAAAGGAAGAGGGAGGAAGGAAGGAAGGAAAGAAGAGGGTGGAGAGGAGAAGGAAGGAAAGGAGGGAGGGAGGGAGGAAACAGGATGGAGAGAAGAAAGGAAGAGGGAGGGAATGTGGGTGGGAGGGAGGAAGGAAGGAAGAGGGTGGAGAGAAGAGAAGGAGGGAGAGAGGAAACACAAGGGAGAGAAGGAAAGAAGAGGGAGGGAGAGAGCAAGAAAAGAAGAGGGTGGAGAGGAGAAGGAAGGGAAGGAGGGAGGAAACAGGACGGAGAGAAGGAGGGAGGGAGGAATGTGGGTGGGAGCGAGGAAGGAAGGAAGGAAGAGGGTGGAGAGGAGAAGGAAGGGAAGGAGGGAGGAAACAGGACGGAGAGAAGGAGGTAGGGAGGAATGTGGGTGGGAGCGAGGAAGGAAGGAAGGAAGGAAGAGGGTGGAGAGGAGAAGGAAGGGAAGGAGGGAGGAAACAGGATGGAGAGAAGGAGGGAGGGAATGTGGGTGGGAGCGAGGAAGGAAGGAAGAGGGTGGAGAGGAGAAGGAAGAGAAGGAGGGAAGAAACAGGAGGGAGAGAAGGAAGGGGGAGGGAGGAAGAAAGGGGGGAGAGAAGAAAGGAAGAGGGAGAGATTGTGGGAGGGAGGGAGGAAGGAAGGAAGAGGGTGGAGAGAAGAAGGAAAAGGGAGCGAGAAAGGAAGGAAGGAAGGGGTGGAGTGACGGAAGGGAAGGGAGGAGAGAGGAAACAGGAGGGAGAGAAGAGGGACGTAGGGAGGGAGGAAGAAAGAAAGAAAGAAGAGAGGGAGGGTGGGAAGGAAGGAAGGGGAGGAGAGGAGAGGGAGAAAAAGAAGGAGAGAGCGGAGAGCAGAGGAAAGAAAAGGAACAAAATCCCTCCTTGGCTTCCTTCAGAAAAAAAAGCAAAATGCTGTTTTCTGAGGGGGGAAAAACAAAGAAGACCAAGCGAAACTAAAGATGGAGAGGGCCATTGGGAAAATAAAAATAAAAATAAATGTAGCTTCTGTTTGGCCCGCTAGGACATCACCAGCCGGGGAGCTTTCGGCCTCTTTCTCCCCTCCGAGGGCTCCATCCCAGTCGGAGCCGGACCGTGCGCCAGGCCCTTTATGCGCTGAAGCCGCCTCTCCCGCCTGCGGGGAAAAAGCGCTGGCGGGCACGGCAAACAATTTATTCTTTCAAGCAGGGCCCGGGCAGCTGGGTGCCCCTCTGCCTCCTCCAGGAGCTAAAAGCAAATGGGGAAAAAAATAATCCTCGGGACAATGAAATGTCTGTTCGGAGGGGCTCTGAATAGCACAAAGGCTTGTAGCCATTTTCAAAGGGAGGGGGAAATAAATTGGCCTATTCTTCCCACCCGCCCCGTCCCTCCTCGGCCTCTCTCGGGGAAAACAGCCTGGCCACAGAAAAGCTCCCCTTGCAAATTTGCCGGGCCAAATGGTTGGAATTCGGCACTTAAATGCAGGCTGGGAGGGAGGAAAGAGGCTTGCTGAGTTCAAGGAAAAGCAGGAGAAATGTTTGGTGGCCTGCAGGGAGGGGAGGAATCCGCTTCTGCCTCCTGGGTTGCTGCAGAAACCTTGATTTTACCCCTCGGAACACACAACGAAGACTAGAAACTTTGTTCTTCAAGGTGAACCCGGTCAACTAACAACCACTTTGCTTAGCCCCAGAAATGTGGGTGTTTTTTCCCTTCTCCTTCCTTCCTTCCTTCCTTCCTTCCTTCCTTCCTTCCTTCCTTCCTTCCTTCTCCCACTTTTTCCTTCCTTCCCTCTCTTCCTCCCTCCCCATCCCTCACTTCTTCCTTCCTTCCTTCCCTCCCCATCCCTCCCTTCCTTCTCACTTTTTCCTTCCTTCCTTCCTTCCCCATCCCTCACTTCTTCCTTCCTTCCTTCCCTCCCCATCCCTCCCTTCCTTCTCACTTTTTCCTTCCTTCCTTCCTTCCTTCCTTCCTTCCCCATCCCTCCCTCTCTTCCTCCCTCCCCATCCCTCACTTCCTTCTTTCTTTCTTCCTTCCTTCCCTCCCTCCCTTCCTTCTCTCACTTCTTCCTTCCTTCCCTCTCTTCCTCCCTCCACATCCCTCCCTCCCTCCCTTCTTTCCTTCCTTCTCTGCCTCCCCATCCCTCCCTTCCTTTTCTCTCCCTTCCTTCCTTCCTTCCTTCCTTCCTTCCCCTGTTTTTCCTTCCCTCCCTTCCTCCCTCCCCATCCCTCACTTCTTTCTTCTTTCCCTCCCTCCCTCTCCTCCCCATCCCTTTCTTCCCTCTCTTTCTCCCTCCCCATCTCTCCCTCCCTTCTCCCACTTTTTCCTTCCTTCCTTCCTTCCTTCCTTCCTTCCTTCCTTCCTTCCTTCCTTCCTTCCCATCCCTCCCTTTTCTCATTTCTTTCTTCCTTCCCTTCCCATCCCCCCTTCCTTCTCCCACTTTTTCCTTACTTCTTTCCTTCCTTCCTTCCTTCCTTCCCTCCCTCCCTTCCCCCTCCTCTCCTCTTTAAATTCCTGAGGTTAAGAAACACTGATTTAGGCAACGCATCAGAGCTGTCATTCCAATTACAGATAGTCCTCGGCCTACAACCATTTCTTTAACAACCATTCAAAGCTATAATGGTCCCGAGAAAAAGGTGGCTTGCAACCAGTCCTCGCATTTACAACCTTCACAGTGTCCCTGCGGTCGTATGATCAGAATTCGGGCATTTGGCAACTGGCATATATTAATGACGGTAGGACCATTCCTAGGTCAGGTGATCAGCTCCCCAGCCGGCTTCCGACAAGCAAAATCAATGGGGGAAGCTTAACAGCTGTGTGCTTTACTTAATGACTGCATCACTTAGAGTGATGACTCCTCTGAACGCTTCCCCCCGGATACCTCTCCAGGTGTCAGCTGGGAGGGGGACGAACTAGTTCCGGGTGTGTCAGGAAGGGAGTGGGTCAACTTCTCTGAGCAGCCCTCTGAGAGGGAGTTGGTTCAAACACAGCTGCGGCCGGACAGCCCCGAGGCTTCAGGTGGGGAAAGCACGGAGCTGCAGCCGGTCAGTGTTGAGGAAGAGGAACTGCCTTCTGCACCTGAACCAAGAACACGTAGGGCAGAGAAAAGGCAGGAGCAGAGGAGGTCAGCCAGATTGCTCGTGAGGAGGCAGCTTCGCCCCTCTTGAAGGGCTGCACCAGAAGTTGGCCATTTAGCAGAGCAAACAGGTGGAGGCGATGCTGGGAATGGATTTGTTTTCTTGCTGTGTGTTCTTACCTTGAACTTTGGGTTGTGTCTCTTCAGCTGTTGCCTTCTTTGTCTGTGGACTGGCCATTGCCTTGGCAACTCGCTTTTGCCTAGTGGACTGGACTCGCCTTTGCCTTGAGGACTAGTAGCCCAGGGGTCTTCAAACTTGACCCTTTTATGACTCGTGGACTTCAACTCCCAGAATTCCTCAGCCAGGCACGCGTGCCTGGCTGAGGAATTCTGGGAGTTGAAGTCCACGAGTCATAAAAGGGCCAAGTTTGAAGACCCCTGGAGTAGCCTGTGGAACTCGTTGGGGTTGAGCCGGTGCCGGCTGTGTGTTTCTGTGTTCGGTGGGGGCAATTAGATTGCTTCCAGGACTGCAGGGGGGAAATCTCCGCCCTTTTCTCTCCTGAAATGTGTCCCCTGGATCTCATTTCCTTTGGTCAGGAGCTCCGATGCTTTAATTATAAACTTCCAGTAATAACATATTCTCACTCTGACCTCGGAATACAATATTTCCCTCGAGGCAAACTCCATTAATGGTGCCTCGGCCATAGAGTTCCGTCAGTTACCATAGAGACGTGGCTTGCGATTGCCTACTCAGAATCATAGAGCTGGGAGGGACCTTGGAGGTCTTCTAGTCCAACCCCCCCCTCCCCCCCTCCTTCACGGATGTCCTTTCAGCTTCCCAGCCAATCCTACTGCGCTGTACAGGTAGTCCTCGACCTACGAGCACAATTGAGTCCAACATTTCTGTTGGCGAGTGAGACGTTGGTGAAGTGAATTTCACCCCATTTTTATGACCTTGGTTGCCACAGCTGTTAAGTGAATCCCTGCAGTTGTTAGCTTAGGAAGACGGTTGTTAAGTGAACCTGGCTTCCCCATTGGCTTGTCGGAAAGTCGCAAAAGGGGATCACGTGACCCAGGGATGCTGCAACCGTCATAAATAGGAGTCAGTTACCCAGTGTCTGAATGTTGATCACATGACCATGGAGACGCTTGCAACAGTCACAAGTGTGAAAAATGGTCATAAGTTACTTTTTTCAGGGTCGTTATAACTTTGAACAGTCAACTAAACAAACTGCTGTAAGTCAAAGACTATCTGTAGTGGTGTCTCCCATCCAGCCAGCAACCAGAGTTACTCCTGCTTAGCTTTAGAAGCCCCAGCTAGGTGTCATTCAGTGCTGCCACCTGGTGGCTTACTCTGATCTTAACAATTCTCCTGTCTTAGCAGTTCCCAAGTGTAAGGAATAGAATAGAGTAGGGGTCTTCAAACTTGGCCACTTGAAGACTTGTGGACTTCAACTCCCAAACTTCCTCAGCCAACCCTGGCTGGCTGAGGAATTCTGGGAGTTGAAGTCCACAAGTCATCAAAGGGCCGAGTTTGAAGACCCCTGCTTGTGGACTTCAATTCCCAGAATTCCTCAGCCAGGCATGCTGGCTGAGGAATTTTGGGAGTTGAAGTCTGCAAGTCTTAAAGTGGCCAAGTTTGAAGACCCCCGGAATAGAGTATAGAATAGAATAGAATAGAATAGAATAGAATAGAATAGAATAGAATAGAATAGAATAGAATAGAATAGAATAGACAGAACAGAAAATGTAAAAATAATATAGAATAGAGTAGGGTAGAATAGAATAGAATAGAATAGAATAGAATAGAATAGAATAGAATAGAATAGAATAGAATAGAATAGAATAGAATAGAATAGAATAGAATAGAATAGAATAGAATAGACAGAGTTGGAAGGGACCTTGGAGATCTTCTAGTCCAACCCACCTGCTCAGGCATGAAACCCTATATCAGTTATAAGAGTTCTCTCCCAGATACTGTAGTCCTCAACCTACAAAGCCCAAAATTTCCATTGCTAAGCAAGACAGTTGTTCAATGAGTGGTGCTCCATTTTACGACCTTTTTGGACACGGAGGTTCAGTGAACTCCTGCAATTGTTAAGTCAATCTGGCTTCTCCCATTGACTTTGCTTGAGAAGGTGGACCACCTGGAGCCGAGGCCTTCCAACTTGGCCCTTTTATGACTGGCGGACTTCAACTCCCAGAATTCCTCAGCCAGGCAAGCTGGCTGAGGAATTCTGGGAGTTGAAGTCCGCCAGTCATAAAAGGGCCCCGTTGGAAGACTCCCTGCCCTGAAACCCGCCCAGATCCTAGAACCGCATCTCGCCACCCTGAGGGCTGCTCTCCCAGCCTATTCGGGGGGCTCCTGGTTGGAGAAGGCAGATTTCCCCCAGTCTGCTTGGCCAGCCCAGCCACGTCTTGCCTGAAGGAGACCAAGAACGCTCTTGAACCTGCCCCAGATCTCAGTTGGCTGAAGACGACCGTTGCCCCCCCCCCCCAAGAAATTCTTCCTGTCAAAATGGAGATTCTCAATCATCCAAGTCGGGGTTATCCCGAAGGTGCTTTTCCACAAGCCAACTAGACTTTTTTTTTTTAGGTGGTGGGGGGGCTTTGTTCCTTGAAAACATTTCAAAACGTCAGAACTGAAGAAGCTTCCTTGGGGGGGGGGGTGTGGGGTGGTGGAAATAACCAGCCAAGAAAATCCAGTTGCCTCTCGGAAAAGCACCTTCGGGGCATGTCAAATCTTTTTGCGTTCCGTTTCACGTGGCATCAATGTTTAAAAAAAAAAAAAGATTGGGTGGGGGGGAGGGCCAGAACATGCTTGGGGGTGCCAGAAGGGGTCATAACAGTGGGGGGGGGGTGTCAGGCCAGGTTTGTACATGCCCTTCCGGTCTTTTTTTTCCCCCCTCCCCAAATGATATAAAAAGAAACAGAGGCCGTTTGACTCCTTTAAATAATATCCAGAAGGGGAAAATTATAAATGGCTCTCTGGTGATCTTGAAGCCAGGGGGAGAAAAAATTACATCTCTGCTTTTTTTTTAAAGCTAAAATATTATGGATTTTGGGGTGGGGGGGTGGCTGGATTGGGAGAAAGAAACTCTTGAGGCAAAAGGCGGCCTAATGAATCAGTCCATCGAAAGAGGTGGAAACCAGCAAATGTGCTTGATGGATGCCGGCAAAAGCGGGGAGTGGGGTGGGGTGGAATATTCTGATTTATTTAGTAGTACAACGTCTTTTAAGTAGAAAGGAAGGGAAAAATACGTGCTTCAGCTTAAATGCTGGTACGATTCTCATGCTCATTCTAATGTGAGAGGAGGGCCAGGTTGGTTTTGACATCCCCGCATCAGCTTTCCAACTGGGAGGGGGAGGTCAAAAAAGTCAAGGGGTGGTCATGAATGCAATCCCTGCCACGTTTGAGGGGTCCTTGGTGGTCTCTGAGCTTCTTTGTTTCCTTGCAGACGTTTCACGACCCAGCTAGGTAACATCGTCAGTGACAGAAGAGAGTGGGGGGGTTTTCCCCCTCTGTTTATAATCAGGGGTGTCAATTTCATTGAGGGCCGCATCAGCATGGCGGTTGCCCTCAGGGGGGCGGGTGGGTGTGGCCAGGGTGGGCATGGCCTACTGGGTGGGCGTGGCTAGAGTGCGTATGGCCTACTGGGTGGGCGTGGCCAGCTCTACATCGTTGGCATCAAGGGTGCCTATGGGGGGTCCTGGGCAGGAGTGGGGCAGATCTGAGGGTCTCTGGCGGAAGGAGGGTCTCTGGGCCAGGGCCAAGGCAGTGGGGGCCGTTCCCTCACTGTTTCCAGGATGGCTTCACGGGCCACATGAAACCACTTTGCGGGCCGGATCCGGCCCCCGGGCCTTGAGTTTGACATGTCTGGTTTATATATATTAGCTTGTTCTTTCAGTGTTGGTGGGAATGTCCTTAGTGCTTCCTTGATTAGGCTGTTGCTTAGTGTCTGACTGTTTATCTGACTTGGTAGTTCCTTGATTGGGGTGTTGTTTACCGTTTGATTGTCGGTCTAAGTGTTAATCTTCAGTGTTAAACTCGGCTTACTGGGGTGTTGGTTGGTTGCTGGCAAGGAGGTGTTTTGGTGTTTTTGTTTCCTGTGTAGCTTTTTTGATGCTCTCTTTTGAATGGTGTTTAAATGAATGGCATGTAAATATAAACAAGAGAGCCAACCCCGCTGGCTCCCTTTCAGCACTCATGATGTTGCCCAGTCTGCAAGCAAACAACCAGGTTCGGAGGGCACCAAGGACTTGTGTTTTAATAACAACAACAACAACAACTGGAGCACCACTTTGAACACTATTGGCATTGACAAATTTGCCTTTAGTCAATTGCCAAAGGAGGCCTTACTAGGAGCTGCTTCCATCCTGCAACGAGATCTGTCATACCATCAAACATCCACATCTGCCTATCCCAGGTGTCCTTGGTAAGGACTCGATAGGTAGACAAAAATGCCAAATCCAGTCTGGACATCTGGCTGACTGTGCTATGATTAATAATAATAATAATAATAATAATAATAATAATAATAATAATAATAATAATAATTTTAAGGAGATACCTGGTTGATACCTAGGATGCTGGCAGCAACCTGTGTCAACCATTAGCGCCAGTCAATTTGAGTGTTCACTTGACTGAGATTCAATAATAATAATAATAATAATAATAATAATAATAATTGCTGGAAGGGACCTTGGAGGTCCTGTAGTCCAACCCCCTGCTCAGGCAGGAAACTCTATACCATTTCAGACAAATGGCTGTCCATTAAAAACTTCCCGTGTTGGAGCATTCACCACTTCTGGAGGCAGGTAGTTTCACTGGTTAATTGTTCTCCCTGTCAGGAAATTTCTCCTTAGTTCCAGGTTGCTTCTCTCCTTGATGAGTTTCCATCCGTTGCTTCTTCTCCCGCCTTCAGGCGCTTTGGAGAATAGAATAGAATAGAATAGAATAGAATAGAATAGAATAGAATAGAATAGAATAGAATAGAATAGAATAGAATAGAAAAGAAAAGAAAAGAAAAGAAAAAAAGAAAAGAAAAGAAAAGAATAGAAAAGAAAAGATTAGAATAATATCAGAATAGAAGAGAAGAGAAGAGAAGAGAAGAGAAGAGAAGAGAAAAAAGAATAGAATATTAGAATAATATCAGAATAAAATAGAGAATAGATTAGAATAATATTAGAAGAGAAGAGAAGAGAAGAGAATATGGAATAAATAGAATAAGGAATGGAAAAAAAGAATAGAATAGAATAGAATAATATCAGAATAAAATAAAATAGAATAGAATAATATTAGAATATGGAATAGAATAGAACAGAATAGGCCTTGGAGGTCTTCTTGTCTAATCTTCGAGTCTTTCTCTTTCGTTTTCAATGTCAGTTTGTCCATTTCTGCACAATCTAAAATTTTCTTAATTATCTCTTCTTCCGCTGGTGTTTCTTCATCTTTCCAATGTTGAGCAAATACAATTCTCGTTGCAGTTTAACACACGTAACATTAAATATACACATTGCTTCTCCTGATTGCCTACAGTTATACCTAACAAAAAATAATTCTGGCTTAAAATCTATGTTTGTGCGGGGGGGAAGGAAACGTACTTTCAAGACCTTTGTCAAGGGCTGATTCAGGTTGATGCTTCAAAAGATGCATCCCAGCTATGAAATTGCCTCCGCTCTGGAGAAATATTCAGGCCATCTGCGGCTCGGTGTATCGTGATGGGCGCTCTTAAGCGTGCGACGGTTCTATTCTCGCAAGCCACGATGTGGGGGAGGTGTGACTGAAGGCGCGCTGGCTGTTATTACAGGTGGCGGTTTCTAATCTAACAGTCGCATTTATTTTTAGAAGATTTAATAAGCCTTGAGTTGAGGCTAGTTTTGCTTCAGAAAGCAAGAGGGGAGAGGTCAGCTGAAGCACCAGGCAGCAGCTGCAAGACTTTGGCTGTTTTCCTTGAGAAGCCTAAGCAAGTTCAGACTCCATGCATCCTTGGAAGGGTGACCACCAGGTGATAAACAGTTAGGGCCACAGGTACTCCTTGATTTGCTTACCATCACAAATCGGGGGAGAGGTCAGCTGAGGCGCCTCACAGAAGCCACAGTACCTCGGCTGTTTTCCTTGAGAAGCCTAAGCAAGTTCAGACTCCATGCATCCTTGGAAGGGAGACCACCAGGTGATAAAACAGATAGGGCCACAGGTACTCCTTGATTTGCTTACCATCACAAATCGGGGGAGAGGTCAGCTGAGGCGCCTCACAGCAGCCACAATACCTCGGCTATTTTCCTTAAGAAGCCTAAGCAAGTTCAGACTCCATGCATCCTTGGAAGGGAGACCACCAGGTGATAAAACAGATAGGGCCACAGGTACTCCTTGATTTGCTTACCATCACAAATCGGGAGCACAATTTCCTTTGCTAGCCAAGGCAGTTATTAAGTGATCCCAATACGACCACCCTTTTTGTGCCACAGTTGTTGCGTATCTCTGCAGTTGTTAAGTGAATCACATGGTTGTTAAATGAATCTAGTCTCTCTCCCCCCCCCCCCCCCCCGTCCCAACTTTGCTTGTTACAAGCTGGCTGGGAAGGTCTCAAATGGTGATCGTGTGATTCCCCCAAGACGCTGCAACATCACAAATATATGTTGGTTGCCAAGAGCACAAATTCTGACTGTGAGGGCTGTAAGTGTGGAGCCTTTTTTTCCAGGCCTGTTGATAAAGTTGGAAGGGACCTTGGAGGTCATCTAGTCCAACCCCCTGCTCAGGCAGGAAACCCTACACCATTTCAGACAAATGGCTGTCCAGTCTCTTCTTAAAAACTTCCAGTGTTGGAGCATTCACCACTTCTGGAGGCAGGTAGTTCCACTGGTTAGTTGTTCTAGCTGTCAGGAAATTCCTCCTTATATTCTAGGTCGCTTCTCTCCTTGATTAGTTTCCACCCGTTGCTTCTTGTCCTGCCTTCGGGCGCTTTGGAGAATAGCTTGACTCCCTCTACTTTGGGGCAGCCCCTGAGATATTGGAACGCTACTATCATGTCTCCCCTAGTCCTTCTCTTCATTACACTGGACATAGCCAATTCCAGCAACTGTTCTTCATATGTTTTAGCCTCCAGTCCCCAAATCCATCTTTATTTCTCTTCTCTGCACTCTTTCTAGAGTTTCAACATCTTTTTTTACATCGTGGTGACCAAAACTGGAGGCCGTATTCCAAGTGCGGCCTTACCGAGGCGTTGTAAAGTGGTATTAGCACCTCACGCGATCTTGATTCTATCCCTCTGTTAACGCAGCCTAGCACTGTGTTGCCTTTTTTGTAGTGTCCCGTGATCCCCTTTGGGGACCTTCTGACGAGCAAAGCCGGGTTCGGTTAACAACCGGGTTACTCACTGAAGAACGGCAGTGATTCATTTTAACAGCCGGGGCAAGAAAGGTTTAAAAAACAACAAAACAACGGGGCAAAAAGTCACTTAGCAACCGTCTTGCTTTAGCTATGGAAATTTGGGGGTGAGTTGTGGTCGTAAGAGGACTGCCTGTCATTTAATCAATTTGATGTCTACGGAGATTCTCCATCATCATCATCCGGGTCATGGTTGTCCTGAAGAGGCTTTTCCAAAAGGCGACGGGACCGCCTTGGTTTGGTTTTTCCCTTGAAGAGGTTTCCCTTCTCATCCAAGAAGCTTCCTCCAGTTCTGACTGAATGGTGGAGGATGGAAGGGCTTCCATCCCTTCCAGTCATCTGGTCCTTACGTAGCGCTCTTTCTGAGGGTCGTTGAGGCCACTTGGGGGTTTTATCTGTGCCCTCGGGGTCCCCTGAATAGTGCAAACATGGCTGCGGAGCTGCCGAAAAGGACGGTTACAGCTCTAATAATCCTAATAAAATCGGTAATAAATAAATAAACGAGGAGATGGGAGTCTGCGAGGCCAACCCCTCGACTTATCTAATAACTCTGCTTTTTTTTTTGTTCCTCTTTCTCCCTCCCTCCCACTCCCCCCCCCTCCGTGGCCACAGGTCCCCCGCAGTTCGTCAAGCACCCCGTGGACCAGATCGGGGTGTCGGGAGGCGTAGCGTCCTTCGTGTGCCAAGCGACGGGAGACCCCAAGCCCCGCGTCACCTGGAACAAGAAGGGAAAGAAAGTGAACTCACAGCGGTTTGAGGTAAGGGAACGGAATCGTAGAATGATAGGCTTGGAAGGGACCATAAGAGGTCTTCTAGTCCAACCCCACCCCCCACCCTGTTTGCTGAAGCAGGTGACCCGCCTATACCGTTCCAGACAAATAACAGAATAACGGAGCTGGAAGGGACCTTGGAGGTCTTCTAGTCCAACCCCCTTCCTGAAGCAGGAGACCCCTAGCCCAAGGGTGGGCAACCTTGGCTCTTTTACGACCGGTGGACTTCAACTCCCAGAATTCCTGAGCCAGCCACGCTGAGGGAAAAGGGAGAGGTTTCCATGCTGAGCTACGCTGGCTCAGGAATTCTGGGAGTTGAAGTCCACCAGTCACAAAAGAGACAAGCTTCCCCACCCCTGCTATATCCAGTGGAATTACTCGTTTGTACTTTTAGAGCAGGGGGGGGGTCTTCGAACTTGGCTCTTTGATGACTGGTGGACTTCAACTCCCAGAATTCCTGAGCCAGCCTGGCTCAGCGTGGAAACCTCTCCCTTTTCCCTCAGTGTGGCTGGCTCAGGAATTCTGGGAGTTGAAGTCCACCAGTCCTCAAAGAGCCAAGGTTGCCTCCCCCTGCCCTATGCCATTCCAGACCAATAGCAGAATAACAGAACGGGAAGGGATCTCAGAAGTCTTCTAGTCCAACCCCTTTGCTGAACCAGGAGACCTATCTACCACCTCCACCCCCCCGAATAGCCGGAGGGAGATCTTGGGAAGATCTCCCAAGAAAGAGAGATGAGGGCAGCCAGTCCCTTCCCATAGTCAGCCGAGGCCTCTGGCACAGCTGGCTTTTCGTTTTCCCAACACTGGTTTTAGTAAAATAAACCCCTAGCCCACCAAACCCACTTCCACGAAGCTGGCTGGATGCAAAGGCTACAGTAGTCCTTCAGTTACGACACACAGTTGGGACCAGAACCTCTGTCGCTAAGTGATGAGGTCATTAAGTGAATCAGCAAGTAACCGTGCCCAATTTCATGACCTTTTTTTGTGTGTGTGCGGCTACGCTCATGAAGCGAACCCGTCTTCCCCCATCGACTTTGCTTGTCGGAAGCCAGCTGGGAAGGTCTGTTTTAAACGCAGGTAGTCCTCAATTTACAACCGTTCATTTAGTGACCATGCAAAGTTACGACAACACTGGGGGGAAAAGTGAAAAAAGGACCGTTTTTTTGCACTTACGACCGTTGCAGCATCTTGGTAAGTTACGTGATTCAAATTCAGACGCTTGGCAACTGCTTCATATTTACGATGGTTGCAGCGTCCCAGGGTCACATGACCCCCCCTTTTGCGACCTTCTGATAAGCAAAGTCAAAGGGGGGAAGCCGGTTTCATTTTGCAGCCCTGTCACTAACTGCACGACTGCAGTGATTCATTTAACGACGGGGAGAAGAATGGACGTGAAAGGGGACAAAATTCACTTAACCTCTAAGTAATGAAAAATTGAGGCTCGGTTATGGTGCTAAGTCAGCCCATTGCCAAATGCCTGCATCACAATCGCACGACTGCCAGGATGCTACGATGGTCATAAGCGTGGGGACTGGTTATAAGTCATCCTTTTTTCAGCGCCATTGTAACTTCAAACGGTTGTTAAATAAATGTTCGTAAGTCGAGAACTACCTGTATTCTATCTCAGGGGTCTTCAAACTTGGCCCTTTGATGATGTGTGAACTCCCAGAATCCCTCAGCCAGGCAGGCTGGCTGAGGAATTCTGGGAGTTCAAGTCCACACATCATCAAAGGGCCAAGTTTGAAGACCCATGCTTGTGGACTTCAACTCCCAGAATTCCTCACCTAGGCAGGCTGGCTGAGGAATTCTGGGAGTTGAAGTCCACAAGTCATCAAAGGGCCAAGTTTGAAGACCCATGCTTGTGGACTTCAACTCCCAGGATTCCTCACCTAGGCAGGCTGGCTGAGGAATTCTGGGAGTTGAAGTCCACAAGTCATCAAAGGGCCAAGTTTGAAGACCCATGCTTGTGGACTTCAACTCCCAGAATTCCTCACCTAGGCAGGCTGGCTGAGAAATTCTGGGAGTCGAAGTCCACAAGTCATGAAAGGGCCAAGTGTGAAGACCCCTGCTTGTGAACTTCAACTCCCAGATTTCTTCACCTAGGCACGCTGGCTGAGGAATTCTGGGAGTTGAAGTCCAAAAGTCATCAAAGGGGCCAAGTTTGAAGACCCCTGTTCTGTCTGGTTGGACCCCCAAGTTGGGTCTTCTCTGTCTGACTTGGCCGTCCTTTTGCAAGAGCCTTGAAGTCCTGGCTGTTTTTCCAGCTGTTTGGAGTGGGTGGTTCGGCCAGCTGTGTGCAGCCAGTGGGGTTTTATAATAGGGAGTTTTGTATTCAGTTCAGGCGCTGTCAGTTCTCTGGGAGGATGCTGTACAGGTCGTCCTCGGGTTACAACGGTCCGTTTAGCGACCGTTCAAAGTTACAACGGCACAAAAACAAGTGACTTATGATCGTTTTTCACACTTAACGGCCGTCGCAGCATCCCCAGGGTCACGTGGCCAAAATTCAGGCCCTTGGCAAACTGAGTCATATTTACGACGGTCGCCATGTCCCAGTGATTCCCTTTTGTGACCGTCTGACAAGCAAAGTCAAGGGGGGGGGAGCCAGACCCGCTTAACAACCTGGTTACCAACTTAACAACTGCAGCGATTCACTTAACAACTGCGGCAAGAAAAGTCGTAAAATGGGGCAAAAAACCTCATTTAACAAATTTCTCACTTCGCAACATAAACGTTGGGCTCGATTGCGGTTGTAAGTTGAGGACCACCTGTAGTTGGCGTTTTTGCCCTGGAGGTTCTGTGATGTGGCCATATAAATTATTTAAATAAATATAGACTTACATAAACACACAACTGGGAAGTTGGTCCTTTGTAAAAATTGTGGGGGGTTTTATGCACGTAAACACATACCTGGGAAACTAGCTCCGTTCAAAGGAATGGGTAAATAGGTAGTCACACACACACACACACACACACACACGGGAAGTCAGTCCGTTGCAAAGATTGTGCATTTTTTTATGCACACCCTTAGACACATTCCTTGGAAACTAGCTGCATGCAGACAGAGATGGGTAAATAGACACCCACACATAAACACACAGCTGTGGGAAGTTGGTCTGTTGCAAAAATTGTGGTGGTCTTTATGAGTACTTTTTTTTGTAAAAGAAAAAGGTGCCGGAACTCACACATGTCATACAACCCGCCTTGCGTATGCTACAAGGTTCCATCCAAAAAAGGTGTCAGAACTCCGTTCTGAGCGTTCTATGGGAAAAAAAGCCCTGGTCTTTATACACACACACAAACACACATCCCTAGGAAGCTGGTCTGTTGCAAAGATTGTGGGATTTTTTTTTATGCATACTTACACACATTCCTGAAAAAGCATGCAAAGAGGGATGTGTGAATAGATGTGTGGTGGTTTTCATACACACATACACACACACGTATGTTCTTGGGAAGCTGATCCGGTGCAAGGATTGGTGTTTTTTTCCAGACACACATATACATACTTAGAAAACTAGCTACATGCAAGAAGGGATGGGTAAATAGACACATAAACACACATCCCTGGGAAGTTGGCCTGTTGCAAAGATTGTGGTGGTTTTTACACACACACATCCCTGGGAAGTTGGCCTGTTGCAAAGATTGTGGGTTTTTTTTATGCAGATGCACAGACACATATTTGGGAAACTAGCTGCTTGCAAGGAGGGATGGGTAAATAGACACACAAACACACCTCCTTGGGAAGTTGGCCTGTTGCAAAGATTGTGGTGGTTTTTATACATACACAGAGAGAGGGAGAGGGAGGGAGAGAGAGACCCGGGACAATGGATGGAGCTCCTCTTTAATTGAATGGAATTAACTTCCTCTCTCTCCGATCCAGACCATCGAATTTGATGAAGGCGCAGGAGCAGTTTTGAGGATACAGCCGCTTCGGACACCCCGGGATGAAAACATTTACGAATGTGTTGCCCAGAACTCCGTGGCAGAGATCACGGTCAACGCCAAACTGACTGTTCTCAGAGGTAAAACAAAAAAAAAGAAAAAGAAAAAAACCTTGAATGATAAGAATGTTTTTGGCGGTTGCCCTTCGGAGGTGGAAAACTTGGTGTCCGAATCTGAAATTACTTCAAAATGCAAATTATCGGACTCAAGTGGAGCTGCTGCTATTTAAAGCCAACATAATCAGGACTGGTGTGAAGAGGGTTTTTTTTTACCAAAAACTAGCTGTGGTTTACATCAGAGTAAATATTTCTGTGATTGCAGCTCGAAATGGGGTATGGTAGGCTTGTAATTCGATGTCGGTTTGTCTGGGGTTGGAATCCACTTCAAAAGTTGTAATTTGCCATTATGATCCGCTCCTCCCCTTTTCTGATCCAGGGAAAAGGTAGAATAGCAAATTTGCGCAGATGAATTTTATACCGAATTGCTGCCATCAAAGACTCACCAAGATATAACAAGGGCTGTCTGCATTTATTGCCGTGTTTCTCCAGCTGGGCTGCTTTAAGATATCCCAAAGTTGGAAGGGACCTTGAAAATCATATAGTCATAGACTTCTAGGGTTGGAAAGGACGTTGGAGGCCGTACAATCATAGGTAAAGGTAAAGGTTCCCCCGCACATGCGTGCTAGTCGTTTCTGACTCTAGGGGCCGGTGCTCATCTCCGTTTCAAAGCCGAAGAGCCAGCGCTTGTCCGAGGACGTCTCCGTGGTCATGTGGCTGGCATGACTAGACGCCAAAGGCGCACGGAACACTGTTACCTTCCCACTGTAGTGGTCCCTATTTTTCTACTTGCATTTTTACGTGCTTTCGAACTGCTAGGTTGGCAGAAGCTGGGACGAGTAACAGGCGCTCACTCTTGCTACACGGCATTCGGGATTTGACCCACCAAACTGCCGACCTTCTGATCGACAAGTTCAGCATCCTAACCCGCTGAGCCACCTCGTCCCTCGTACAATCATAGACTCCTAATATTAGATGGGACCTTGGAGGTCATAGAATTTTAGATCTCTAGAGTTGGAAGGGACCTTGGAGGTCATCTAATCATAGACGTCTAGAGTTGGAAGGGACCTTGGAGGTTGTAGAATCATAGACTCCTATTAAACGGGACCTTGCAGGTCATAGGATTCTAGATCTCTAGAGTTGGAAGGGACCTTGGAGGTCATATAGTCATAGATTTCTAGGGTTGGATAGGACGTTGGAGGCCATACAATCATAGACTCCTAATATTAGATGGGACCTTGGAGGTCATAGAATTTTAGATCTCTAGAGTTGGAAGGCACCTTGGAAGTCATATAATCATAGAGGTCTAGAGTTGGAAGGGACCTTGGAGGCCATATAATCATAGACTTCTAGGGTTGGAAGGGACCTTGGAGGTTGTAGAATCATAGACTCCTAATATTAGACGGGACCTTGCAGGTCATAGAATTCTAGATCTCTAGAGTTGGAAGGGACCTTGGAAGTCATAGAAGCATAGACTTCTAGGATGGGAAAGGACCTTGGAGGTCAGAGAACCATAGACTCCTAGGGTTGGAAGAGACCATGGAGATCTTCTAAGTCAGGGGTCGGCAACCTAAAAAAGAAAAAGAGCCACTGGGAACCGGTTCCATCACAAATTAAAAAAAGAGGGAGCCGCGTGCGTGTGTCCAGGCACGCACATGCGCAAAAAGGTTTTTTGCGCATGCACGGACGCACGCGGCTGCCATTTTTTTAAAAATGAGATGGAACCGGTTCCCGGTTGCCCGATGGCGACGGCCCGTCTGCAAAGCTGCCGCTTTCGGCAGCTTTGCAGACGGGCCGTGGCAGCTTCCTCAAAGAGCGGCGCCCCTGCCCATTCCGAGAGGTGCGCGCGCACCTCTCCGAACGACCGGAGTTGCGCGCGCACCTCCCCAAACCTTTGGGGAGGTGCACGCGTACCTCCGTTCGAAGGGGCAGCGGCGCCGCTCTTTGAGGAAGCTGCCGAAAGCGGCAGCTTCCTGAAAGAGCGGCACCGCTGCCCGTTCGCGCGGAGGTACGCGCGCACCTCCCCAAAGGTTTGGGGAGGTGCGCGCGCACCTCCGGTCGTTCGGAGAGGTGCGCGCGCACCTCTCGGAATGGGCAGGGGCGCCGCTCTTTGCGGAAGCTGCCGCGGCCCGTCTGCTAAGCTGCCGCTTTCGGCAGCTTCACAGACGGGCCGCGGCGGGCTTCCTGAAAGAGCGGCACCGCTGCCCATTCGCGCGGAGGTACGCGCGCACCTCTCCAAAGGTTTGGGGAGGTGCGCGTGCACCTCCACCAATTCGGGGAGGTGCGCGTGCACCTCTCCAAACGGGCGGTGCCACTCTCCATTTGGAGAGGTGCGCGCGCACCACTGCCCGTTGGAAGAGGTGCGCGCGCACCGGGCGGCTGGGAGCCGCAAGAGACGGCTCAAAGAGCCGCATGCGGCTCCGGAGCCGCAGGTTGCCGACCTGTGTTCTAAGTCAAGAATAAACAACATGGCGACTGCTTTAGAAAGAAAGTTGCAGTTTATTGAAGAAGAGAGCCAGACAGAAAGATGGCTCTGGAAGAAAAAGAGAGAGAGAGTGAGCACGTGTAGGGAGTGGGTTTTTATACCCTCTGGAGCCTTTTGTTTGGAGTTGTTTCCTGTTCCTGTTTGAGGCTTTGTATTTCCTGTGTCATGTATTCAGACCTGAGTCCCATTGGCATCTGTGGGTTAATCCTATTATGTCCTGTCTTAGAGTTTGGGTGGGCTGTGTAGATTTTAGGTGTCTTTGTCTTCCTAATCTTCTAGCTGGAGGCCTCCAACCTTCCTGAATGGATGATCACATCTGCATTTCTACAGAGCTGGTTTCTGCTTGGGGGAGGGAGACTTGGGGCTATTAAGAAAAACTGGGCATGCTTTTCTGCCTCTTTAAGATCCTTTGAGGAAATATATTTTTCTGCCCTTTTAATATTTTCTTCTCTGGGCGGGGCTGACTTCCCACAGGCAGGATAGGTTTTGATCGCATGATCCCACTGTGATCGTGCCGTTTTCGACTCTTTGCCACAGACACCCCCTGCTTTATGCAAAAATCGAGCGTGCGAGTCCATGCTTCCCACTTGTGCCCAGAAGGTGCAATGAGGCTACGTAAAGATATGCATATCTGTGGAAGGATTGCAATCTGGGATCCGAAGCGTCATCGCCTCTCCAGCCACCTCCCACACCCGATGTTCCAGCACACGGGGGGTGGGGGGGGGTTTCCTGGTTCCCCGCGTTCACTTCTCATGTCAGATGGCAGAAGGAAGAGGAACACTGCATAAAAAATGGGGAGAAAAATCTCATGTTTGTTTTGAGATCCCTGGTTTCTTTGGCCCACACTTCGCCATTCTTATTTTATAAAGAATTCAAAGTGCCGAATATATCTAATACTCCTTTCTCTTCTGATTTTCCGTACAACAAGCAGCCCTAGGAGGTGGGATGAGCTGAGAGACAGGGACTTTGATAAGGCGGAGCTAGAGCTCCCCAGTCACCTGGTGACTGGCCCAAGGCCATCAGCCATTTTACAGGCCTAAAGCAGGCCTAGAATTCACCGTCTCCTGGTGACTGGCCCAAAGCCATCAGCCGTTTTTCAGGCCTAAAGCAGGCCTAGAATTCACCGTCTCCTGGTGACTGGCCCAAAGCCATCAGCCGTTTTTCAGGCCTAAAGCAGGCCTAGAATTCACCGTCTCCTGGTGACTGGCCCAAAGCCATCAGCCGTTTTACAGGCCTAAAGCAGGCCTAGAATTCACCGTCTCCTGGTGACTGGCCCAAAGCCATCAGCCGTTTTTCAGGCCTAAAGCAGGCCTAGAATTCACCGTCTCCTGGTGACTGGCCCAAAGTCACTCAGTTGCTTTTATGGGGATCCCAGGAGACTGCAATTGTCATAAATACGAGCCAGTTACCAAGCGTCTGAATTTTGATCACGCAACCACGGGGGATGCCGCAGCAGTCATAAGTGTGAAAAATGGTCATAAGTCATCTTTTTCAGTGCCGGTCACTAACCCAAAGTTTGTAAGTCGAGGACTACCTGTAGCAGAATTTGGCAAGTCTGAATGCGCGTGGCCCCTTTTCCTCTGTTCTCCTTAGGAGAACCTCTTGAGTCGTTTTCTCACATTACGGCTCCGTCCCAGGCTCAGGTTTCTTTTATCTGACCTTTCGGTGGTAGTTCTTCATCCTGTTGCTCAAGGAACTTCCCTCTGCCCCTTCAATCAAAAAATAGCCCCACAGTTAGCCCAGGCAGTACATAAATTGAACTATCATGAAAAATAAAGAAGTAACCGAATGCCAGGCACCATCCTTCCGAGGTCGGTAAACTGAGGACCCAGATTGTTGGGGGCAACAGGCTGACTGTAAACAGCTTATAGAGGGCTGTAAAGCACTGGTAAGCAGTATATAAATCTAAGTGCTATTGCTATCTATCTATCTATCTATCTATCTATCTATCTATCTATCAGTATCTCTGTCTGTCCGTCTATCCATCTACTATCTATCTATCTATCTATCTATCTATCTATCTATCTATCTATCAGTATCTCTGTCTGTCCGTCTATCCATCTACTATCTATCTATCTATCAGTATCTCTGTCTGTCCGTCTATCCATCTACTATCTATCTATCTATCTATCTATCTATCTATCTATCTATCTATCAGTATCTCTGTCTGTCCGTCTATCCATCTACTATCTATCTATCTATCTATCTATCTATCTATCTATCTATCTATCTATCAGTATCTCTGTCTGTCCGTCTATCCATCTACTATCTATCTATCTATCTATCTATCTATCTATCTATCTATCTATCTATCTATCAGTATCTCTGTCTGTCCGTCTATCCATCTACTATCTATCTATCTATCTATCTATCTATCTATCTATCTATCTATCAGTATCTCTGTCTGTCCGTCTATCCATCTACTATCTATCTATCTATCTATCTATCTATCTATCTATCTATCTATCAGTATCTCTGTCTGTCCGTCTATCCATCTACTATCTATCTATCTATCAGTATCTCTGTCTGTCCGTCTATCCATCTACTATCTATCTATCTATCTATCTATCTATCTATCTATCTATCTATCAGTATCTCTGTCTGTCCGTCTATCCATCTACTATCTATCTATCTATCTATCTATCTATCTATCTATCTATCTATCTATCTATCTATCTATCAGTATCTCTGTCTGTCCGTCTATCCATCTACTATCTATCTATCTATCTATCTATCTATCTATCTATCTATCTATCTATCTATCAGTATCTCTGTCTGTCCGTCTATCCATCTACTATCTATCTATCTATCTATCTATCTATCTATCTATCTATCTATCTATCTATCAGTATCTCTGTCTGTCCGTCTATCCATCTACTATCTATCTATCTATCTATCTATCTATCTATCTATCTATCTATCTATCTATCTATCGGTATCTGTCTGTCTGTTTATCTATAGTGGCACAGTGGTTAAAATCTATCTATCTATCTATCTATCTATCTATCTATCTATCTATCTATCTATCTATCTATCATCTGTCTGTAGTCAATCTGGCTCAAGATTGACTCAGCCTTCCATCCTTCCGAGGTCTGTAAAAATGACGACCCAGATTGCTTGGGGGCAAGAGGCTGACTTTGTAAACCGCTTAGAGAGGGCTATGAAGCGCCGTGAAGCAGTCTATCAGTCTCAGCGCTACTGCTAGTGCCATCACAAAAGCAATTGCTGACGAGTCGAACCCAGCAGGTGTGCTTCGGATGTGCCCAGAGGCGCAAGGGAAGCAGGTGTTTCCTCAACAGATAGGTATTGATGCAGACGGAGAGACAGAGATGAAAAGAGAGGAGGGGTGGGCAGTCCCACGATAACCACACTTTGACAAGCCCTGGATCGGCACGCAAGCCAGATGGCGTGCCTCGTTTATCCACCGAGGGATCCCGGCGAGCGGGCAAGGCTGGCTTGTTGCCGCTCCATTGGTGTTGGCAAACAGGCGTGTGTCAGCCAAGCAGGGACGCTTGACAAGAGGACCCTCGCCCCAACCAGCTGCTGCACACTTATTATGCGGCGTTGCGCTGTCGTGCGCAGTTTCTCCCCAACACCCACGCTGGGTTCGGAAGGCCTCATTAAGCGGCATGTTAATTGCTGGGGCTTTCTGGTTAGCAAATGAGGTTGCCGCTCACCTGGGGTGCGGCAGTACCCAGAAGGCGTTGGATCCCGCTGGCCCGTTGCCAAGACTGAAGGATTCGCGACAGGCGGTGGCATTCAAATCCTCACCCACAGCGACAGTTGGCATTAGCAGAGCTTGGAACAAACAACATGGCATGGAGGGGGGCGGGAACGGCAACAGGAATTGCCACAGAGAAGGCAACAGAGTGTAAATGGCAGCCAGTCCCAGCCCTGCTATCCTCTCTGCACGTCGGCACTTGAATTTCCAGAACTCCACAGCTTCCGATACGGTTCTGGAAGTCATCAAACCCAGGAGAACGGTGACGTTGCCTGTTTAGTGCAGTTAGGTGATCCTCAACTTATAACCGTAACAGAGCCTGCCCATCATGGTTCTAGGTCAGTTGCAAAATGGGTCATCGACATCGACCGATTTTAAGACCCCTTTTTGTGGTGGTCGGGAAGCGAAGGCTGCAGCCGTTAAGTGAACATCATGATCATTAAAGGAATGCGGCGGTCATTAAGCGAATGCCACGGGTGTTAAGCGACTGCTGTAGTCGTTCAGCAAGCACCGTGATGGTTAAAGGAATGCGGCGGTCATTAAGCGAATACTGTAGTCATTCGGCAAATGCCATGATCGTTAATGAACGCCACAATTGGTAAAGAAAAGTCATAGTTATTAAGTCATCAAATCTGCAGATGACACCAAGCTGGCAGGAATAGCCAACACTCCAGAAGACAGGCTTAAGATACAGGAGGATCTGGGCAGACTTGAACACTGGGCACTATCTAACAAAATGAAATTCAGTGGTGAAAAAAGCAAGGTTCTACAAATAGGCAAGACAGACCAAATGCACAAGTATAGTATAAGTGGTACCTTGCTCAATTGTAGCAACTGTGAGTGGAATCTCCAAGTCCTAGTGGACAATCACTTAAATATGAGCCAGCCGTGTGCTGCCGCTGCCCAATAAGCCAACACAGTTCTAGGTTGCATTAGGAGAGAGATAGAATCAAGATCACGTGAAGTGTTAATACCACTTTACAATGCCTTGGTAAGGCCACACTTGGAATGCGGCATCCAGGTTTGGTTACCACGATGTAAAAAAGAGGTCGAGACTCTAGAAGGAGTGCAGAGAAAAGCAACAAAGATGATTGGGGGACTGGAGGCTAAAACATATAGGGAACGGTTGCTGGAATTGGGGATGTCTAGTTTAACAAAGAGAAGGACGAGGTGGGATATGACAGCAGTCTTCCAATATCTCAGGGGCTGCCCCAGAGAAGAGGGAGTCAAGCTATTCTCCAAAGCACCTGAAGGCAGGACAAGAAGCAACGGATGGAACCTAGAACTAAGGAGAAATTGATTAGTAGTTCCTTGATTAGGCTGCTGTTTACTTTTTGATCGTTTGTCTGAGTTGGTAATTGCTTGCTTGGAGTATTGTGAAGAGTTGTCGCACTAATACTGAGAGGGCAAGCCACTTGAATATAAACAGAGAGCAAACCCCACTCTCTTCTAGCGCTGATGCTGTTGCCTAGTTTGGTAATGAAATGTCTACAACAGGGGTAGGCAACCTTATGACTTGTGGACTTCAACTCCCAGAATTCCTGAGCCAGCATGCCTCAGCTTGGGAAACCTCTCCCTTTCCCCTCAGCATGGCTGGCTCAGGAATTCTGGGAATTGAAGTCCACGAGTCGTAAAAGAGCCAAGTTTGAAGACTCCTGCTCTAAAGGTACAAACCAGTAGTTCCACCGGATGGAGAGTTGGTCTATACACAGGGGTGGGGAACCTGGGCGCTCTTATGACTTGTGGACTTCAACTCCCAGAATTCCTGAGCCAGCCAGGGTTCAACTTGGAAACCTCTCCTTTTCCCCTCAGTGTGATTGGCTCAGGAATTCTGGGAGTTGAAGTCCACCAGTCATAAAAGAGCCAAGGTTGCCTACCCCTGGGCTAGGCCAACCTTGGCATCTCTATGATTCGTGGACTTCATCTCCCAGAATTCCTGAGCCAGCCTGGCTCAGCTTGGAAACCTCTCCCTTTCCTCTCAGCGTGGCTGGCTCAGGAATTCTGGGAGTTGAAGTCCACCAGTCATCAAAGAACCAAGGTTGCCTACCTCTAGGCTAGGCCAACCTTGGCATCTCTATGATTCGTGGACTTCATCTCCCAGAATTCCTGAGCCAGCCATGGCTCAGCTTGGGAAACCTCTCCCTTTCCCCTCAGCGTGGCTGGCTCAGGGATTCTGGGAATTGAAGTCCACGAGTCACAAAAGAGCCAAGGTTGCCTATCCCTGGTCTACAAGAAAACTACCAAGCTTAGAGAGCACCAAGGACCCGACAGTCCTCCTCCTCCTCCTCTTCCTCTCCCCAAATCCCACTCTCTTCTAGAACGGATGATGTTACCCAGCTGGGTCATGAAACATCTGCAAAACACCCAGAGCACCAACTATCACACACACACACCCAAAAAAAAATCTGTCGAAAAATAAAGCAGATGTCTCTTGATGGAAAGAGCCAATCAGGACGCTCCCTCCGGCTGATTTAGTGGGGCTTCACAAAAGATCACCTGATCGGTGTGCTCTTTCCAGGCCAACTCTCTTCCCCATACCAGAAATAAAATAAAAAAAAATCTCTGCTTTTTGAGTAAGAGAAATGGGGAGTATAAACGGCTTCTGCCCACCCACATCCTCATCCTGTTGCTGGTACAGTATCTGCATGTTCGCTGTTTCAGTAACTTCAAAGTGGTTTTTAAGAAGAAAAAAAACAATAACCAGGGTCAACATAAAACAGGAGAAAAAAGGGGGGAAGGAAAAGAAAGGAAGACAAAGAGGAACAGAGGTGGGAAGAAGGGGAAAGCAGAAAAGAAAGAGGGGAAGAGGGAAGGAAAGGAAAGAAGGGAAAAAGAGAAGAAAAGAAAGAAACGAAAGGTTAGGTAGAGAAAGGCAAAAGGGAAAGGAAAGGAGTGAAAAACAAGAAAAGGGAGAAAAAGCAAAAAGGAAAGAAGGGGGAAGAGAAGAAAAGAAAGAGAAAGGAGAGAAGGAGGAAAGGGTAGAAATAAGAAGGAAAGAAAGAATGGAAAAAGAAGAAAGGGAAAAATAGAAAAAGAAAGGAAAGAAAAATGTGGAAAAAGAAAAAAAGGAAAGAAAAGATGGAAGGATGGAAGGAAAGAAAGGATGGAAGGAAGAGTTCTTTGTTCTTTCTTCCATTCAATAAATAAAAGAAAAAATACAGGTAGTCTTAACTTCCAACAGTTCAGTTAGCGACCGTTCAAAGGTACAACGGCGCTGAAAACAGCGACTTACGACCGTTTTTCACAGGTACGACCGTTGCAGCGTCCCCAAGATCCACCCGATCCGAACTCAGGCGCCTCGCGACCGATTCCTATTTACCACCGTTGCCTTCTCCCAAGGTCACGCGATCGATTCCCCCTTTGGCGCCCTTCTGACAAGCAAAGTCATAATTTTGCCTTTGGAAGCCAGATTCACTTAACGACCGGGGTCACTTAGCCGAACACCTGTAGCGATTCGCTTAGCAACCCTAGCTGGAAAGTTCGCAAATCGGGGCCAAAGCTGAACCTGACACGATGTCTCCCTTAACACTAGACGTGTGGGGCTCCGTTGTGGTCGTACGTCGAGGACTTAGCAGGTCTCAGGCACACATCAGGACAAGGAACCCCCATTTGGCTACCAAGCTTAGCAACTGTAGCAGGAAAGGTCGCAAAACGGGGCCAAAGCTGAACCTGACACAATGTCTCCCTTAACACTAGACGTGTGGGGCTCCGTTGTGGTCGTAAGTCGAGGACTTAGCAGGTCTCAGGCACACATCAGGACAAGGAACCCCCATTTGGCTACCAAGCTTAGCAACTGTAGCAGGAAAGGTCGCAAAACGGGGCCAAAGCTGAACCTGACAAGATGTCTGCCTTAACACTAGACGTGTGGGGCTCCGTTGTGGTCGTACGTCGAGGACTTAGCAGGTCTCAGGCACACATCAGGACAAGGAACCCCTATTTGGCTACCAAGCTTAGCAACTGTAGCAGGAAAGGTCGCAAAACGGGGCCAAAGCTGAACCTGACAAGATGTCTCCCTTAACACTAGACGTGTGGGGCTCCGTTGTGGTCGTAAGTCGAGGACTTAGCAGGTCTCAGGCACACATCAGGACAAGGAACCCCTATTTGGCTACCAAGCTTAGCAACTGTAGCAGGAAAGGTCGCAAAACGGGGCCAAAGCTGAACCTGACAAGATGTCTCCCTTAACACTAGACGTGTGGGGCTCCGTTGTGGTCGTAAGTCGAGGACTTAGCAGGTCTCAGGCACACATCAGGACAAGGAACCCCCATTTGGCTACCAAGCTTAGCAACTGTAGCAGGAAAGGTCGCAAAACGGGGCCAAAGCTGAACCTGACAAGATGTCTGCCTTAACACTAGACGTGTGGGGCTCCGTTGTGGTCGTACGTCGAGGACTTAGCAGGTCTCAGGCACACCTCAGGACAAGGAACCCCTATTTGGCTACCAAGCTTAGCAACTGTAGCAGGAAAGGTCGCAAAACGGGGCCAAAGCTGAACCTGACAAGATGTCTCCCTTAACACTAGACGTGTGGGGCTCCGTTGTGGTCGTAAGTCGAGGACTTAGCAGGTCTCAGGCACACCTCAGGACAAGGAACCCCCATTTGGCTACCAAGCTTAGCAACTGTAGCAGGAAAGGTCGCAAAACCAGGCCAAAGCTGAACCTGACAAGATGTCTGCCTTAACACTAGACGTGTGGGGCTCCGTTGTGGTCGTAAGTCGAGGACTTAGCAGGTCTCAGGCACACGTCAGGACAAGGAACCCCCGTTTGGCTACCAAGCTTAGCAACTGTAGCAGGAAAGGTCGCAAAACGGGGCCAAAGCTGAACCTGACAAGATGTCTCCCTTAACACTAGACGTGTGGGGCTCCGTTGTGGTCGTAAGTCGAGGACTTAGCAGGTCTCAGGCACACATCAGGACAAGGAACCCCCCTTTGGCTACCAAGCTTAGCAACTGTAGCAGGAAAGGTCGCAAAACGGGGCCAAAGCTGAACCTGACAAGATGTCTCCCTTAACACTAGACGTGTGGGGCTCCGTTGTGGTCGTACGTCGAGGACTTAGCAGGTCTCAGGCACACCTCAGGACAAGGAACCCCCGTTTGGCTACCAAGCTTAGCAACTGTAGCAGGAAAGGTCGCAAAACGGGGCCAAAGCTGAACCTGACAAGATGTCTCCCTTAACACTAGACGTGTGGGGCTCCGTTGTGGTCGTAAGTCGAGGACTTAGCAGGTCTCAGGCACACCTCAGGACAAGGAACCCCCGTTTGGCTACCAAGCCTTCCGCATTAATTCGCAGCCTGCGTCTCCCCAGCTGACAAAAGAACGGGGAAGGACGGGTTCCAATTCTGCAACCAGCTGCTTTGCTTTCTCGAAAAGCTGCTCACCACCACCCCGCCTTCTTGGGCTGCAGCCCTGTTTTGCAGAGGCAATAAATTCTAAGCAAAAAACGCACGCATTGGAGCCCGCAGGATCTGGAATTTCATTTAGGGGGGGGCCTTTGCAAAACCGCCGCTGTTTGCTTCCGCCGAAATCTGCTCGCCCCTCTTTGTTTTTTGCCGTTTGTTTGTTTCCCCAAACCCCAGGCGCCAAAGGAGACCGAAGGACCTGTTTGTGATGTGACACAAGACGCCGACTCTTAAGCGAAACGTTCATTTATTCCGACTGTATTACAAAGGGCGGAGAGCGTTCGTCTCTCTCTCTCTCTCTTTGCTTACTGATAGTCCTTGACTTATAGCTACGGCAAGAGCCCTTAGACTTATACACCGCTTCACAGGGCTTTACAGCCCTCCCTAAGCGGTTTACAGAGTCAGCCTCTTGTCCCCCCCCCCCAACTAATCTGTTTTAACCTACTTTTTAATGTGTTTTAACTTATTTGTGGGCGTTTTGTTTAATCGTTTTTAATTTTTGTATCTTGTTTTTTTAATATGTATTGCCCTGTTCACCGCCCTGAGTCCTTCGGGAGAAGGGCGGTATACAAATAAAATTAATAATAATAATAATAATAATAACTCCCTAAACAATCTGGGTCCCCATTTTACCAAGGACGGAAGGCAGAGTCAACCTTGAGCCGGTCGGGATCGAACTGCCAAACTCCTGGCAGTCAGCAGAAGTAGCCCTGTAGTACTGCCTTCTAACCACTGCGCCGCCAAGGCTCTTATGATTGTTGTTGAGTTGTTGGAATTACGGTTGTTAAGTCATGCCGGGCCGGAGGGTGCCTGGTTTTGTGTGCTGTCTGCATCTCGCAGATGGGGCTTTGCTTGTTTGTGCGGACCGGTTGCTGGCGTGCCGCAGCCCGGTTCTGGTCCACGGACCGGAGATTGGAGACCCCCGATCTAGCCCATCGTTGTCTTCCTGCAGTGACCATCAATTGCTTCTGCACTGAATGTGAAGCGGGTCCAGGAACTCCTTCTGTGTCCCCAGATAGACTGCCTCTGACCAAGATGCCCAAGGTCAGACGGTCATGAATGATGGATAGCTCAAATCAGTGGGGATGGATGTAGACCCGACCTCAAGGACAGCAAAACCTGCCCGTTGAGGATAATGGGTTCACTTAACAGCTTCCGATTCGCGTAGCGACCCTGCTGATTCACTTAATGACTGCCTCAAAAAAAATTGTCAGAAAATCGGGTTGCCCAGTGACCCACTTAATGACCGGGGTGACTCAACGGCCATGATTCCAGGCTCAATGACGATCGTAAAAAGTGTCATAAAATCGAGTTGCTCGCATAATGGCTAAATAAACAGAAGGGTGGAGAACCCCTTGATTGTTTTGACATTCATAAAATGAAAGAGTTTAGGAGACCTCGGTGCTCTCTGAGGGTGGTGGTTTTCTTGCAGACGTTTCATGACCCAACTAGGTAACATCATCAGGGCTGGAAGGGAATGTGGGGTTTATGGAGTGGAGAAGGAGGAGAGGAGGAGGAGGACTATGGGGTCCTTGGTGCTCTCTGAGCTTGGTTGTTTCCTTGCAGAAGTTTCATGAGCCAACAAGATAACATCATCAGGTGCTAGAAGGGAGTGGGGTTTGTGGAGAGGAGGAGGAGGAGTAGAAGAAGGAGGAGGAGGAGGAGAAAGAGAAGGAGGAGGAGAAGGAGGAGGAGAAGAAGAAGGAGAAGAAGAAGAAGAAGAAGAAGAAGAAGAAGAAGAAGAAGAAGAAGAAGAAGAAGAAGAAGAAGAAGAAGAAGAAGAAGAAGAAGAAGACGACGACTGTGGGGTCCTTGGTGCTCTCTGATGAGCTTGGTTGTTTCCTTGCAGAAGTTTCATGAGCCAACAAGATAACATCATCAGGTGCTAGAAGGGAGTGGGGTTTGTGGAGAGGAGGAGGAGGAGTAGAAGAAGGAGAAGGAGGAGGAGAAAGAGAAGGAGGAGGAGAAAGAGGAGGAGAAGGAGAAGGAGAAGAAGAAGAAGAAGAAGAAGAAGAAGAAGAAGAAGAAGACGACTGTGGGGTCCTTGGTGCTCTCTGATGAGCTTGGTTGTTTCCTTGCAGAAGTTTCATGAGCCAACAAGATAACATCATCAGGTGCTAGAAGGGAGTGGGGTTTGTGGAGAGGAGGAGGAGGAGTAGAAGAAGGAGAAGGAGGAGGAGAAGGAGAAGGAGGAGGAGAAAGAGGAGGAGAAGGAGAAGAAGAAGAAGAAGAAGAAGAAGAAGAAGAAGACTGTGGGGTCCTTGGTGCTCTCTGAACTTGGTTGTTTTCTTGCAGACGTTTCACGACCCAACTAGGTAACATCGTCAGTATTCGAAGGGAACGAGGTTTGCTCTCTGTGTCCTTGGTGGTTCCCCGATTAAACTGATGGTTACCGTTTGATTATTTGTCTGAGCCGGTAATTCCTTGATTGGGGTTTCGTTTATGGCTTGGCTGTTATTTATTTATTTATTTTCTTTTAATTCCATTTATATCCTGCCCTTCTCCGAAGACTCAGGGCGGCTTACAAGCTTAGCAGTAGCCTTCATTCTATGTATATGCCTGCTTATTAGGGCTTTCACACACACACACCCCAAGCGGCATTATTACAAAGTCAGCTTAATTGCCCCCAACAATCTGGGTCCTCATTTTACCTACCTGGGAAGGATGGAAGGCTGAGTCAACCTTGAGCCTGGTGGGACTCGAACCTGCACTAATTGCAGGCAGCTGGTGTTACTTAAGGAGGCATTAGTTAGTTAGTTTAGTGTTAATCTTAGTGTTAATTTTTAAGCACAGGAATACATTGTACTCTGGGATCTCTGGTGCTGTCCGAACTCGGTTGTTTGCTTGCAAATATTTCATTGTCCAACTAGGCTGAGATCATCAGTGCCTGAAGGGGGCGGGGTTTGCTCTCTATGGGAGGGTCCTTGGTAGTTCCTTGATGAGACTGGTCTTTACTGCTTGTTTGTTTGTTTGTTTGTTTGTTTGTTTGTTTGAGTTGGTAGTTTCTGGATTGTGAGAAACATTCCCACGAACACTGGCAGGGCAAGCGGCTGTCTATAAACAGAGAGCAAATCCCACTTCCTTTTAACACTGATGATGTTACCTAGTTGGATAACGAGATGTCTGCAAGAAAACAACCAAGTTCAGAGAGCACCAAGGACCCCACGGTCCTCTTCCTCCACCTCCACCTCCTCCTCCTCTCCACAAACCCCACTCCCTTCTAGCACTGACGATGTCACCTAGTTGGGTAATGAAATGTCTGCAAGAAAACAGCCAAGCTCAGAGAGCACCAAGGATCCCACAGTTGTCTTCCTCCTCCTCCTCCTCCTCCTCCTCCTCCTCCTCCTCCTCCTCCTCCCTCTCCACAAACCCCACTCCCTTCTACCATTGATGATGTTGCCTAGTAAGGTCAGGAGACATCTACAAGAAAGCCACCAAGCTCAATTTAAGTTCTCTTCGGTCTAAGATTCCTGAATTCCACTCCATTTCCCATTAGGCTTTGACCCATGGGCTTTGTTGGCTGACTGACGCTCCTGGCAGAGAACTCCCACCGATTGCTTCTAAGGAAGCAATCTGGCCCACTTTTTTTTGTTGTTATTGTTAATGTGATTGTCCACAGCGGAGGCAACAGAGCACTATTCTCTTGGGGCACTTGAATTAATTGGACCATGTTTCCCCCCCACACCTCGGGGAAGCCTGTTTCCCCCACCGATCGCATCTCGAATCTGATCCTGCCCCCCAACCACTCTGGGTTTGGTGTTAATTAAACCTGGAGGAGTTTTTGCACAACGTGGGAACAGATTAGCATTTTTGCTTAATTAGAAAGACTCGGGTCACCAACGGTGGTTGTAAGCCTCCTTGAACACTGCCCCCATTCACAATGGACACCCTGCCTGTTGAGTGCCGTCCCCCCCCCACTCCTCCTCTTCCTTGCTAGGTTAATTAGTTGGTGAAATTAAGCAGGGTGGACACCGGCCAGGAGGAAGAGGCGGTTTCGGTGGGAACGAAGCTTTGGGGCACGACGTCACTGCCAGCCCATGGGGTGGTGGGGCACGGCTTTGTGTTTTCAGCCTGAGATGTTGTGAGCTGCTCTGGTATTGGGGTGGGGGTGGGGGGGTGCCCATCCAAGAGATGCTTAGCAAGTTGTGAAGGGCAGAGTGTGTGTGAATCGTTACCTTTCGTCCATCTTGGTTACCCTGTTCCAGTCCGGAACGTGTAAATACGTGCCCTGGGCATATAAATGCAGAGAGCTCCTTGACTTACAACTGTTGCTTTAGTAACTCTTCAAAGTTTTTTATTTTTTATTTTTATTTTAATTCCATTTATATCCCGCCCTTCTCCGAAGACTCAGGGCGGCTTACAAGCTTAGCAGTAGCCTTCATTCTATGTATATGCCTGCTTATTAGGGCTTTCACACACACCACAAGCGGCATTATTACAAAGTCAGCTTAATTGCCCCCAACAATCTGGGTCCTCATTTTACCTACCTCGGAAGGATGGAAGGCTGAGTCAACCTTGAGCCTGGTGGGATGCGAACCTGCACTAATTGCAGGCAGCTGGTGTTACTTAAGGAGGCATTAGCCCACTGCTCCACCAAGTTAACACTGGCACTGCAAAAAGTAGCTTGTGACTGTTTTTCACACTTATGTCCATTGCAGCATCCCCGTGGGTCACATGATCATAATTCAGACACTTGGCAACTGACTCGCATTTATGATGGTCGCAGTGTTAGAATCTATCTATCTATCTATCTATCTATCTATCTATCTATCTATCTATCTATCTATCTATCATTTATCTATGGTAGCGCAGTGGTTAGAATATCTCTTGCTCTCTCTCTCTCTCTCATCTATTAGCAGTATGTAACTCTAAGTGCTGTTTCTCTGTCTATCTATATCTATCTATTTATCTATTATCTATCATTTATCTATGGTGGCGCAGTGGTTAGAATCAATCTATCATCTATCTGTTTATCATCTATTAGCAGAATATAAGTGCTATTTCTCTGTCTCTATTATCTATCATTTGTCTATGATGATGCAGTGGTTAGAATCTCTCTCTTATCTATTAGCGGTATATAACTAAGTGCTGTTTCTCTCTCTCTCTCTCTCTCTCTCTATCTATCTATCTATCTATCTCTATCTTTCTATCTATCACTTGACAGATTTCTCACTTAGCAATCGAAATTTTGGATTCAATCGTGATTATAAGTCGAGGACAAGCTGTAGTTTTATCTCTCCACTCAGATAAGCAAGGATTAACCCCAGACAAACCACACTCTCTGTTTTGATAGGTCCACAGATTCTAACCCTTCTCTTCTTGTTGGGATTTTAACAGAGGACCAGCTGCCTCCTGGATTCCCGGTCATTGACATGGGCCCTCAGCTGAAAGTGGTTGAACGTACACGGACAGCTACGATGCTCTGCGCCGCCAGCGGGAATCCAGATCCAGAGATCACCTGGTTTAAGGATTTCTTGCCTGTTGACCCCAGTGCTAGCAATGGACGAATCAAGCAACTAAGATCCGGTAAGGTATATGGGACTTTCTTTCTTTCTTTCTTTCTTTCTTTCTTTCTTTCTTTCTTTCTTTCTTTCTTTCTCTCTCTCTCTCTCTCTCTCTCTCTCTCTCTCTCTCTCTTTCTCTCTCTCTCTCTCTCTCTGGTTGCCGTTCTCTTTTATAGGTGGACGATTTTTTTAAATTCATTGATCAAAGTATAAAATACAAAGTGACATGAAAATAATGGGAAAGTAAGGAAGGAAAAAGGGAAGAGGAGAAAAAAAATGTGTCCGGTAGAAGGGAAAAAAAAAAAGAAAAGTATTAACTTCCGACTCTTTTTTAGTTCGTTTGAATAAGATGACAACATATAGCCTAAACTTTTTACTTGTGCATAATAATGACCTGCTAGCTATTTCTATAAAAAAACAAAACACAACCCTATCCAATGAGCAAAACCCAAAATCAAAGTTTCATTATTATTTTTTCCCCACCTCAAGCACAAAGTCCCGAAGTGGTTTCCGAGCAGACACCACAAAGTCCAGAAGCATCTTGGGTTGACTTTCTCAGAAGTCTGCCTGCTGTTATTTGTCGAGATGCTAGCAAGCGTTGGTCTTTTACACAAGCGTTTATTACTCTGGATCCTTTGTCTGATGCATGCCTACTTTTCTTGCAGGGATAAAACCCCTTTGGGGGAGTGTTTGCGGCGAATGTGCCACAATTTCAAACTTGATTGTCCCTGAATGTTTGATGTTCATGACAGTTGTGCAGGCTGCTTCAAGTGTCCTCTCCACTTCCTTGTCCTCTCTATTTAAATGCCTTTTTTCTTTCTTTCTTTCTTTTTACTCTCGATGAGATCAACTTTGACTTCCTGTAAGGAAGAAAAAAAAACCCACACGAATTAATTTCAAATCGGCTTCAAGCATCAAGGAGGAAAAACAGTCGTGGTGAGCCGAATTCCATAAATGAAGCTGCTGGTGTTCCTTCACCAAGACAGGCCTCACCTTTGCGACCTGCAAGGTTGCCCCAATTTTATTTCGTTTCATTTTTTACCAGCCCTTTAATTCAAGAGAAGCTGGGAAGCAAAGCACCAGCCCGCCACGTTATTTTGGTCTCTAGAAACGCCTTTGAGATGGATACGGGCTCGGTTAGCATTTTTGCAAAGTTAAAAACTTCAAGCAAGTGCAAACTTTGGGGGTTGGTTAGGAGCTGGGCTCACTTTTGGAGGAAATAACTGTTTTGAGTCGTGGTTATTTTGTCCAGAGCGAGATGAAAGGGTGAGAAAGAAACTCAAGATATCCTGGCTTGATTTTCAAATGGCCAAGCTTGAGGAATACTAGTTTAAGATAAGAAAGCACACAAAAAAAATTGAGCAAGGTTTCAAGTGTCTGTCGGTCTACCTATAAAATAATTTTCCTAAAATCCATGGGGGTGTCTCTGTCTTCATCTGTCCTTTCTTGAAGGGCTGACACCCCACATCTAAGCTTATGAATAAGTCTCATCAAGAAATTGCACCCCAAAGGGGTTTAAGTAGCCATCTTCTTCTGCAGATCTTCAAGGTTTGTTGAAATGAGGATCACACTAACTTTTTTTAATCCCTATATTAAGATCTGCCATCATTAAGACTGATGCATAAAGAAAAGCAAATGAGTTGAGCTTTCTGGGGGTAGGTGTGTGAATGTGCACAGATAAACGTGTGCAATGAATCTTGTATTGCTACCAAGCAGAAGAAACTCAGGGTGTAGATCTGTTAGTACACCATAAATGAGTTTAACACTCTTTTTTTTCCTTTCTCTCTGGGCAAAATTTTTAGGATGGGAGCTGTGAAGTTCAAACTTCCCTATCCTGGTTTGTTGGATGATGATTCCCAGAATTGTAGGAGTTCAGTCCCAACACACTAGGGCAGGGGTGGCAACCTTGGGTCTTTTATGACTCGTGGACTTCAATTCCCAGAATTCCTGAGCCAGCCATGCTGAGGGGAAAAGGAGAGGTTTCTAAGCTGAACCATGCTGGCTCAGGAATTCTGGGAGTTGAAGTCCACAAGTCATAGAGATGCCAAGGTTGGCCTAGGGCAGGGCTAGGCAACCTTGGCTCTTTTATGACTCATGGACTTCAACTCCCAGAATTCTTGAGCCAGCCATGCTGAGGAAAAATGGAAACGTTTCCAAGCTGAGCCATGCTGGCTCAGGAATTTTGAGAGTTGAAGTCCATGAGTCATAAAAGAGCCAAGGTTGCTTACCCCTGCCCTAGGGGATTGTGGGATGTGCCATCCTATTAGAACAAGGCATTGTGGGAGAGTTAGAAATAACAGGCCTGACTGTTCCCAGACTACAATTCCCAAGATCATTAGGGTGACGCTTACAGCAGTGAAGGCTGTCAACAAAACACACAACTGTTGTAGAGACAGCAACAATTTCTCGGTCTCTCACCTGAATTGTGATATCCCCCACCCCCACCTTGTGCAACAGAAGCGAATCCCAGTAGAGATGGGGTCACCATTGTGCTTTTTAGAAAGCACAGAACGATCTTATTACTACTGTTTGTTAAATGTGTTGGGCCCCCCCCATCTCGACACAAGGCAACCCTTCCTCGGCATAGTTGCCACATAGCTTCCCTTAGTGGTGTTGTGCTCTTCACACAGTGTTTCAGCCTGGACTCTCCAGAGTTGGGGAAATTGACTGCGAGAACAAGCCGCAGTTTGATGTTTACTATTGCTTTGAAGCTGGTTTAAAAAGCCAGAGCAAACTCTGGGTTGAACAAACTCAGCTCAAATTCTAGAGAAGATCTGTAGTCCAGGGCTTGAAATGTGGGGTCCTTGGTGCTCTCTGAGCTTCGTTGTTTATTTGTGGATGTGGGATTTGTTGCCCAGTTGAAATAAAAATCACAAGCCAAAACTTCCAGGGGAAAACAACGGTAATTTATTTGTACGCCTTTGCAAAGGGGGGGCACTCCTTGTGCATGCAAACACACAGTGGACACACCTTAAATCTTCAATATTCATTCTTTATATTCTCCATTGCCGTTACAAAATTTACCTCCCACCTCTTCTTCATTTGGCTTAGTAATTGTACTGTATGTCCTTGTTATGACCGATGAAACTCTTCAAAAGAACTTTGAGGTGTTGTTTACCTTAAAGGATCTTTTATTTGAGTAGCATAACATCGGCACTTACATAATTGAAGCCAAAAACTAAATTCCCCTCCCCTGGGCACCTAGTATCAAAGCACAATTCCCTCCTCCAATTAGCAGTCATAAATCACGTTCCCCAATTAGCTTGAAGTGTGCGGACTTTCTCTCCAGCTCTCCAGCCAGCCAATTCTTTTATCATCTCTGGGCTCAGTAACCTTGATTCTCATGCCAAGTTTAGTGTTGTTATGTCTAGTCGTTCTTGTCCTCCCTTCCCAGCATCATCTAACTCTAAAAGCGAAAGGGGAAAAGATGGCCACATTTCCATCTGTTGTCAATGCAAAAGCATCCGATGTTAGCAGCGTCGACACTGTAATCATGTAGTCAAAGGGAATACATTATCTCCGCCCCTGATTACTTCATCTATTCCCCTAATTCTGTCGCCCCCGGCCCTTATTTACGAATTTCCTTTTATGGTTGTTAGTTCCTAGAGGTTTTCTCTAAAGTTGCTAACATATCAGTAAATTCTGGGTAGGACACGGTTTTCAGCGTAGCAGAGACCTTCCTGGATACAATTCTCAAGCTTCCAGCTAGGCCCACCCGATTACCTGCAATGGCAAAACAGTCCTGATACATCGCGTGACGTCACGAGTGTGACACGTATGGGCTAGGCTCATGAGATAAAAATATATACAATTTATTGGCTTCACAGGCTAGCTAGCATGTCCTCTCAAAATTCTGTAAAAATAATAAACCCTTTTCCCCCACACAGACGTTTCGTGGCCCGACTAGGGAACCTCATCAGTGCTAGAAGGCGGTGGGGTTTGCTCTCTGTTTAGGTAGGCCTCGACTTACGATGACAGTTGAGCCCCAAATGTCTGTTGCTGGATGATGAGACAGTTGCTAAGTGAATTTTTTGCCCCATTTTGTGACCTTCCTTGCTACCGTTGTGAAGAGAATCGATGCGGTTGTTACAATGAGTAAGGCCGTCGTTAAGTGAATCTGGCTTCCCCCGTTGACTTTGCTTGTCAGAAGGTCGCAAAAGGGGATCACCTGATTCCCGGGACACTGCAACCATCATAAATGTGAGCCAGCTGCAAGTGTGTGACCTTTGATCATGGGGATATTGCAACGGTCATTAAGTGTGAAAAACGGTCGTAAGTCTATTTTCTCAGTGCTGTTGCAACTTCAGATTGTCACTAAGCTACCTTACCTTACGTTCTAACTTTAAGTGTCTGATCTCAACTGCTCCAGCCATATTTTCTTCAAAATCATAAAAAAACTCCTACAAGTCAAATAGAAATTCTAGTAACTCTATAGGCAAGACTGTGGAATGATCAACCAGAGCTGAAATTCATTTCTTTTGCAATTTCCCCCCCCCCCTCGTTTCCCTATAGAAGTAGCCCTCAGTTTACTACCATTTACTTACTAACCTTCTGAAGATACACCAGGTCTGAAAGAAAGGGCTTCTTCACACTTACAGCCATCATAACATCCTCACAGTCCCTTGATCAAAATTTGTGCTCTTGGCAACCAACATATATTTATGATGTTGCAGCATCCATAAGTCACTTTTTTTCCGTGCTGTTGTAACTTTGTGTTGTAAGTCGAGGACTGTCTGTATTCGTGGCTTGCTCTGTCAGTCTTGGTGGGGGCGTGGCCTCCTCCTTGGAAGTTGCCACCCCTCAAGCAGCCATCATCCAGAGATAAGCAGGGATTAACACCAGACAAACAATCCCAACAAAAAGAAAAGAAAAGATAGTACCCTAATTTAGAAAGCGCCAAGGAGAAAACCACACACCCCAGCAGGGCAAGCTACATTATACAAGCAGGGATCACACCTCACACTCCCTCGCACTGATCATGTTCCCTAGTGGGGTAATGAAACGTCTTCCATCAAACAGCCAAGCTCAGAGAGGATCAAGGACCCCATAGACACAGCTCGCTTTGTTGTTTTAGCATTGCCTCCGTCCATCAACCGAGCAGCTGATCTCCACCTTTGCTTTCCATTCGACATTCCTCTTTCGGCAAACGTGTCCCCTTTCCGTGTGTGTGTCTGTGTGTGTGTGTTTTGTGTCCCTGTGTACCGTGCTGGCGTTTGGTGCCTCTGCGCTGGCTTCCGTTCGGAGAGCTCTTTTGTCCGACGCTGAAGATTCCTTGATCTTCTTTTAATGCCATTAATAAGTCTAACATTGGTTTCCCCGTCGGGAGTTGTAGGTATGAGTTTGCCTGTTTGCAGATCAAGCGGGCTGCTAAAGAGTACACGTCAGGCAAAGCGGTTTTCCTCCTATCAAAGGCAAAGATGGAGTAAATTAAACCTTGTTTGCAGAGGCAGGGTGGCGAAGTCTTCAGGGAAAGATGGCCTTCAAAAAAAACAAAAAAAGAGAGAGAATTTTTGCAATTGGGACGCAAGCTGTTTGTCCTCGTGGCTTGATAACACATCTGGATTGACTCGTCAAAAAAAAAAAGAAGCCTGGCTCAATTTAAATAGCTGTGCTGCGTTTCCTTGTTTCCACACCCTCCTGCTTCCTGAAACTTTCTTATAGGCAGGGCCGCTATCTTTTGAAGCATCACTCCAAAGCTGTGTTCATTGTTTCTTCTTTTTTTTTCTTCCCCTTGCTAAGAAAAAAGAAAATTGTGGTAAAATTCTCTTCATTTATGTTGAGTTGGGCTGTTAAATCTGATGCTAGTGATCTCCAGAGGCTGGATAAGGATCTTTTTCAAGGCGTCCTTGAAATTCCTTGAATTCTGAATCCAGGGCTGTTCCTAGGGGAAGCTCTGTTAGTATTAAATGGGAAGGAAGGAAGGAAGGAAGGAAGGAAGGAAGGAAGGAAGGAAGGAAGGAAGGAAGGAAGGAAAAAATAGGAAGAAGGAGGAGGGAGGGAGGAAGGAAAGAAAGAAATGGAGAGAAGGAAGTGGAGAAAGAGAAGGGGAAGAAGAAGGAAGGATTGAATGAAATGGAGAAAGAAGAAGAAAGGAGAAATGGAGGGAAGGAAGGAAGGAAGGAAAAAATAGGAAGAAAGAGGAGGGAGGAAGGAAGGAAAGAAAAATGGAGAGAAGGAAATGGAGAAAGATAAGGGGAAGAAGAAGGAAGGATTGAATGAAATGGAGAGAGAAGAAAGGAGAAATGGAGGGAAGGAAGGAAGGAAGGAAAAAATAGGAAGAAAGAGGAGGGAGGGAGGAAGGAAAGAAAGAAAGAAATGGAGAAAGAAGGGGAAGAAGAAGGAAGGATTGAATGAAATGGAGAAAGAGAAGAAGAAAGGAGACATGGAGGAAGGGAAGGAAGGAAGGATGGAATGAAACGAGGAGATCCATCTGACAAGTTATAAAGAGAAAAGAGCTTACGGATATATTTAGTACACAGTATAAAGCATCTCATGATCATCGTTCCTTCTGTGAACCTTGCCGAAGAAGGAGAAGAGAAAGAGAAGGAGAAGAAATAGAGGAAAAAGAGGAGAGGAGGAGAGGGGAAAAAAAAAGAGGAGGACTGAAGCGGCCATGCCATGAGATAGTACAATAAAGAATTGCAGAAGATAAGAAAGGCTCAAGATCTGCACATTGAAATTGAAAATTGTGGCGTAAACCAGCTGTGCCGGTCTGGTGGGTTATTGGCACGCTGGGGGCCATACCGAAAAATCTTGGACGGCATTGAGAAAATCTGCAGATCGACAAAATTGCCACCTGCCAGTTACAAAAAGCCGGACTGGCTTGGCTCTGCACACAGACCCTGCCGATACATTGCGGCATCCTCGGTTCTTGGGAAGAACTCAGCGCGGACGGAGGCCAACAGCCCCAGCTAAAGAACCGGCAGCTGTGGCTTTACGTTGACGTGTGCAATAAGAATAAGAAGAAGTAGAAGAAGTAGCTAAATTGCTCTTTTGAATCCAAACAGACAGGCACCTGCCACATAACAGCCCAAACTTAAAAATTATCGATTTAAAAAAAAAGAGAGACCAAAAAAAATCTGGATAATGAATGGGGCAGCATCTGGAGGCAGCAGAAGAAATAGAAACCTAGAGGAGATCACAAAACCCAACAACCTGCAAACAGAAATAGAACGGCTGGGTCAAAAGAAAAGCGAAAGGCAGCGCCCATAGTGCTCCGCGCCTTGGGTGCCATCCTGAAACATCTGGAGCACCCCTTGAACACCCGCCGGCATTGACGAATTCACCCTCGTCAATTGCAAAAGGCAGCTGTGCTTAGAACAGCTTCCCTCCCAGCCCACCAAACCTTCAACCCCATCAGATGTTCACATCTGCCTGTCCTAGCTCCTGGCGAAGCACCTGACGGGTGGTTTACAATAATTAACAAGAATCGGAAAGGCTGTACGGTCCAGAAGCAATATCGACTGGTTTTGTTTCCCAAACTGCAGAAGGGTTCCTACAGGTGAGAAACAAAAGTGTGGAGAATGAAAAGTGGAAGCTGACTTGACTGTTTCAACCAAAGCTAATAGGGAACGGTTGCTGGAATTGGGTAGGTCTTAGTTTAATGAAGAGAAGGACGAGGGGGGACATGACAGCGGTCTTCCAGTATCTCAGGGTCTGCCCCAAAGAAGAGGGAGTCAAGCTATTCCCCAAAGCACCCGAAGGCAGGACAAGAAGCAACGGATGGAAACTCATCAAGGAGAGAAGCAACCTAGAACTAAGGAGAAACTTCCTGACAGTGAGAACAATTAACCAGTGGAACAACCTGCCTCCAGAAGCGGTGAATGCTCCAACACTGGAAGTTTTTAAGAAGAGACTGGACAACTGTTTGTCTGTAATGGGACAGGATTTCCTGCCTGGGCAGGGGGTTGGACTAGAAGACCTCCAAAGTCCCATTCCAACTCTGTTATTCTATTTTATTCTATTCTAAAAATTCCAAATCCATGTAAACACTGGGCTGACTGTGTGATGGCATCATCATAATAACAACCCAGCATGCTGGCTGGGGAATTTTGGGAGTTGAAGTCCATCTGTCTTAAAGTTGCCAAGTTGATAAAATCCGATCCAGGTGCAGCCATTTTGACCCTCAACTCCTTCAAAGCTTCTTCGAGCTCTCTGGCCCAGGCTGAGAATTTTAATTTTAATAGGGGTTTTTTTACTTTTTTTTCAGGGATTGATGTACTTTTTTAAGTGTTTTTAACTTTTGTATTTCTTCTTTTAAATACCCTGTAAACCGCCCTGAGTCCTTCGGGAAAGGGCGGTATATAAATCTAATAAAATAAAATAAAATAAATAAATAAAGTAGCAGCCCACCATCCCTTCTACCCCCTTGAAGAATTTGGCTCTTGGGGTTTCTGGAAACGTGTCAAGGAAGCTAATTGGCATCCTCTTTGTCACCTGGTACAAAATCTGTGTGTTGTGTTCAAGGGTGACTCTCCATGTTGGCGAACTCCACCTCTGCCATTTTGAACTCAGCCGTTCTGCCCCAGGAGTCCAGCAAGGGTGCAAAAGGTTTTTTTCCCCACCTTCTCTGAGAAAACACAATATAACTAAATCATTCCACTTTTCAAACGGATCCCTATCTTTCCCTATTTTCCCAATGCTAAATTCAATTCCAGGCAATCCTGAACCATGGATAATAGTTTCCAACATTGCTGCTTAAATTTCTCCATTGCCCAGGCTGCAATGATACTTGATCATGAGAGAAAGACTTACCAGTAGTAGATCAAATGGAATAGAATAGAATAGAATAGAATAGAATAGAATAGAATAGAATAGAATAGAATAGAATAGAATAGAATAGAATAGAATAGAATAGACAGATTGTAGAACAGAATAGACAGATTGTAGAATAGAATAGAATAGAATAGAATAGAATAGAATAGAATAGAATAGAATTCTTTATTGAGAATAGAATGGAATGGAGTGGAGTAGAATAGAATAGAATAGAATAGAATAGAATAGAATAGAATAGAATAGAATAGAATAGACAGATTGTAGAACAGAATAGACAGATTGTAGAATAGAATAGAATAGAATAGAATAGAATAGAATTCTTTATTGAGAATAGAATGGAATGGAGTGGAGTAGAATAGAATAGAATAGAATAGAATAGAATAGAATAGAATAGAATTCTTTATTGAGAATAGAATGGAGTGGAGTAGAATAGAATAGAATAGAATAGAATAGAATAGAATAGAATAGAATAGAATAGAATAGAATAGAATAGAACAGAACAGAACAGAACAGAACAGAATTGAATTCTTTATTGAGAATAGAATGGAATGGAATAGAATAGAATAGAATAGAATAGAATAGAATAGAATAGAATAGAATAGAATAGAATAGAATAGAATAGGGAAAAAGAATAAAAAAGAATAGAATGGAATGGAATGGAATGGAATAAGAAATGAATGGAATGGAATAGATTAGCATGGAATAAGCAATGAATAGAATAGAATAGAATCTTTATTGTCACTTAAATATACACTAATCAGAATATATTAAAATGAAATGTTGGTGCATTCAGCTCTCAAACAAAATAACATTATACATATACCCACATACACACATATATGACACAGAGAAACATAACAGTCTAGTTCAAATGTATACATATAACTGATGAGAAAAAAGAATCCCACGAATTCACAAGACGGATGGCACAAGGAACAAACCTGTTATGGAATCTAGTAGTTCTGCTATAAACACTTTGAAACCTCCTCCCAGAGGGGAGCAACAAAAACAGACCGGGAAGTGGGGAGTTGGGCATGCCTCTAAAAATGCTCCAAGCTCTAAGCACATATATGTGCTTATAAGCAGTATCCTGAATCGCGGGAAGCGAGCTTCCTATTACCTTCTCAGCTGTCCTCACCACTCTCTGTGTGGACCTTCCATCCTGAATCACGGAAAGCGAGCTTCCTATAATCTTCTCAGCTGTCCTCACCACTCTCTGTGTGGAACTTCCATCCTGAATCACGGGAAGTGAGCTTCCTATAATCTCAGCTGTCCTCACCACTCTCTGTATGAACCTTCCATCCTGAATCATGGGAAGCGAACTTCCTATAATCTTCTCAGCTCTCCTTACCACTCTGTGTGGACCTTCCATCCTGAATCATGGGAAGTGAGCTTCCTATAATCTTCTCAGCTGTCCTCACCACTCTCTGTGTGGACCTTCTATCTGAGGCACTGCTGCCACTCCACCAGACAGTGATGCAGTTTGTTAAGATTCTCCCCCTTGTGCCTCTGTCAGAAGTGGCTGGGGTAGACGGAGAAAGAGGTGCTCTCCTCATCCGACACAAGAAATGCCAATGCTGGTTTGCATGCTTCACTAAAGATGACGTATGAAGAGACCAAGTCAGATTGTTAGTTATCTAACCTAATGTTGGTTAGCTTGGAAAAAGATTCCAGATGCAAAAGCAGATTTCTCTTAGTTTGTGGCTGGAATGCTGACTTTGAACTTTTGGGAATTTTAGCCCAATACTGTCAGTCCTCGACCAGTCACTTAGTGACCCTTTAAAGTTACGATGGACCCACCAAAGGTAATTGCAACCTGGTTTTAAAATTCCTACAGCCATTCACACACACCCCAGGTCACATGGCCGCATGTCAAGAGCTCAGCAACTACATGTACAGTCACATCACCACATTTTGTGATGTTTTTGCCCCAAACTGGCATTTTTGGCAAAAAAAAAAAAAAAATCCCCATACTGAACAATAGATTCACTTTGCGACTGCGACGTTTGCTTTATGACTATGGCATTCACTTTATGACTGCAGTGTTCGCTTAATGACCGCAGCAAAAAAGATCATAAATTTGGGTCGTTCATGTGGGTGACCTGGTTTATGACTGTGACATGTGACAACACCCGTAATGGTCAGGTTTTGTTAACAGTCATAAGTCGAGAACTACCTGTATATTTGGAAGGCATGCATATACTCTGCTGTAAACTGTTTAGATCAGGAATGAACAACTATGATCCTTTTATAACCTGTGGACTTCAATTCCCAGAATTCTTAGCTGGCTTAGGAATTCTGGGAGTTGAAGTCCATAGGTCTTGAAGGGGCCCACCCCTGTGTGGGGTGTTTTATCACACTGGCTGAGGAATTCTGGGAGTTGAAGTCCATAGGTCTTAAAGGGGCCCACCCCTGTGTGGGGTGTTTTATCACACTGGCTGAGGAATTATGGGAGTTGAAGTCCATAGGTCTTGAAGGGGCCCACCCCTGTGTGGGGTGTTTTATCACACTGGCTGAGGAATTATGGGAGTTGAAGTCCATAGGTCTTAAAGGGGCCCACCCCTGTGTGGGGTGTTTTATCACACTGGCTGAGGAATTCTGGGAGTTGAAGTCCATAGGTCTTGAAGGGGCCCACCCCTGTGTGGGGTGTTTTATCACACTGGCTGAGGAATTCTGGGAGTTGAAGTCCATAGGTCTTAAAGGGGCCCACCCCTGTGTGGGGTGTTTTATCACACTGGCTGAGGAATTCTGGGAGTTGAAGTCCATAGGTCTTAAAGGGGCCCACCCCTGTGTGGGGTGTTTTATCACACTGGCTGAGGAATTATGGGAGTTGAAGTCCATAGGTCTTAAAGGGGCCCACCCCTGTGTGGGGTGTTTTATCACACTGGCTGAGGAATTCTGGGAGTTGAAGTCCATAGGTCTTAAAGGGGCCCACCCCTGTGTGGGGTGTTTTATCACACTGGCTGAGGAATTCTGGGAGTTGAAGTCCATAGGTCTTAAAGGGGCCCACCCCTGTGTGGGGTGTTTTATCACACTGGCTGAGGAATTCTGGGAGTTGAAGTCCATAGGTCTTAAAGGGGCCCACCCCTGTGTGGGGTGTTTTATCACACTCGCTGAGGAATTCTGGGAGTTGAAGTCCACAAGTCACAAAAGGGCCAGGTTTGAAGACCCCTGGGTTAGAACAACCTGTTTCGAACTCATAACAACTGTTCAACGTGTGCATAGGAAGGTCTGGTTTCAAATTCTGATGTTTTTCCCCCCCGAAGTATAAAATGTGCCTTGGAAACTCTTCTCCGCTCACCAAGTTGGGCACAGTTAAACTGTTATTATACAATCTGTGTTTCTATGTATATATTCTGTGGTATGTATTTTATGTACTTTTTCGTTGTTGTTGTTGTTGTTGTTGTTACTTTCTTTTTCAAGTAACTGGCTTATAACAACCGTCTCCTTTGTATTTTGTTTTTCTGTTCCCTTTTCCATTTTGTTACCTTCAGATACTTTTGGTAAGTTTGGTTTCTGTTTAAATCAATCGATCCTTCTTTTAGAAGTAAAAAATTAACACCTCTTAACGGGCTGCTGCCTAGATCTTCCCTGTCCTACATCTTCCCACCTCTTAAACTAATTCTGTCTTAATAGTTTTTCTTTTTTTCTTTTTTCCTTTAAAGGCATGTCGCTCCGTTACTAACGCCTTACGTTCTGTAGGGTTATCTTGCCCGGTTGAAACTAACTCAGAAATGGGGTATTGCAGGCTGCAAAAATGCCAGTCTCCCGAATTCTATCCCCGTTTTCACAAACCGAAGCTTGGAGCCTACCTCTTTACCTGCATTTCCACAAACATTCTGACATTGGATAGATCCTGCCATTTTGGGGGGGGCGGAATTAGAAGCAAAATGCAGAGTCTTCACCTGGAATTCCCCAAATAATTCACAGCTTGGTCCCTAAAATTGCTCTCTCTCTCTCTCTCTCTCTCTCTCTCTCTCTCTCTCTCTCTCTCTCTCTCTCTCTCTCTCTTCTTTCTTCTTTCTAACTTTGCCTCTGCAAATGGAAATGAGGTTTTGGAGTTTCACATCTAAGAGAAACGCGCTAAGGATTTTTTGGAAAATTCGGATTGGTTTGCAGGAACAGTGCTTGCCAGGACCGAGCCCCATGTTTTAAAATTTCAATTTTTACCAAGGCGTGAACATAACTGCAAAATGTTTGTCCTGCTTTTCTCATTTTTGGAGGCAGCTGGAGATGACAACGACAACGATGATGATGATGATTATAAAATGCAAAACAGGGGACATTTCAAATGGGTAATATTTTGCTCGTCCCCTACTTAATCCTTCAAGAGCTGCGAGAGGACAAAGCAGAAGCAGAAAGGATGAACAGGAGACGGCTTTGCAAAATTCCTGTGGAGAAATTCTGTTTTGTTTTTTCCTGTTTTAGGGATTTTCAATCCCTGGGAGCGTTTCCTTAACTTAAGGACCAGCGACTTATTGAAGTAAGCTCTACAATGGGGCACTGCACGCTTTCAGCACAAGGATGCTCCATTTCAGTCAAACTCTTACGAAATATTCTAATGTTTTTAATGCACCGTGGTTTGGAGCAGACGCCCTACTTGGGAGCCGGTGTTGCTGTAGGAGGTACCCCAGGGAGATGACTTGGAGAGGGACCCACAGGAAAAGCGATCCAACTCCGGTTTCCCGGGGTGTGTGTGTGTGTGGGGGGGAATTCCATCAGCAGATGCTATGGACCGTCTTCCCTTGGTTGCCATGGAGACGCAGCCTCCGCTCAGCTCACAAATGTACTTTGAGGATCTCTTCCGCATTTTTCCCTCCCCAAGGAGAGCTTCATGGGATGTGTGGGGGGGGATGCTCAGCTCCCCCAGCTGTAATTTCAGGGTGGCCTTTAGTCCCTGGGAGGACCAGGCAGGGAGGACTGTGTCTCTGAGCATAAGCAGAGGGCCTTGACACCCATCCCCCCCCTTCGTCCTCTCATCCTTGCCAGAAGTGATGGAGATTTAGAAAGCCCCATGCTGGCTTTGTAGATAGGCTTCAACTCCCAGCATCCCTTGCAAACACATCCTACGGTTAGGAGAGGAATTGGGGCAAAGCTTCCAGCTGATTTCACAATGCAAAGTAATGGGAAGGTTGGCAACACCTGGAAGATCTTGTCTGCGTTTTTTTTTTGGAAGCTAAGCAGGGTCAGGCTCGGTTATTATCTGGAGGGGCGCCCAGTGAGACAAGGCAATTGGAAAAAAAAATATTTCTGGAAGAAATCTCCTTCCCATCAATGCTGTAAGGGATTTTGGGAGATGCTAAAACTCTACAGGAAAAGGGGGTGGGGGGTGGGGAAATCCATCCGGGAAGAACTTGGAGAAGAGATTAGAGATAGTCCTTGACTTACGACCACAACTTTCCATGGCTAAGCAAATGAAGTGAGTCCTAGCCAATTTAACAACTTTTTTTTTGCCACGGTTGTTGAACGCACCGCTGCGGTTGTTCAGCGAATCCTGAGGGTGTTAAGTGAATCCACCTTGACTTTGCTTGTTGAAAGGAAGGTCGCAAATGGGGATCACCATGACCCTGGGATGCTGCAGCTGTCATAAAGACATGCCAGTTTCCACCTGCCTGATTTTGATCACATGACTGTGGGGACGCTGCGACGGTTGCGAGGACCGGTCATAAGTCACTTTCTTCCATGCTGCTGTAACTTTGAAGAATTGGTTTTAAGTCAAGGACTAGAATTTCAGGGGTAGTCAACCTTGGCCCTTTTATGACTCGAGGACTTCAAGTCCCAGAATTCCTGAGCCAGCCATGCTGAGGGGAAAGGGAGAGGTTTCCAAGCTGAGCCACGCTGGCTGAGGAATTCTGGGAGTTGAAGTCCACAAGTCATGAAGGGGCCATAGTTCCCCCATGCTGGCTGAGGAATTCTGGGAGTTGAAGTCCACAAGTCATGAAGGAGCTATAGTTCCCCCATGCTGGCTGAGGAATTCTGGGAGTTGAAGTCCACGAGTCATGAAGGGGCCATAGTTCCCCCATGCTAGCTGAGGAATTCTGGGAGTTGAAGTCCACAAGTCACGAAGGAGCTATAGTTCCCCCATGCTGGCTGAGGAATTCTGGGAGTTGAAGTCCACGAGTCATGAAGGGGCCATAGTTCCCCCATGCTAGCTGAGGAATTCTGGGAGTTGAAGTCCACAAGTCACGAAGGAGCTATAGTTCCCCCATGCTAGCTGAGGAATTCTGGGAGTTGAAGTCCACAAGTCATAAAAGAGCCAAGGTTGCCTACCCCTGGACTAGATATATTCCCTCCAGGTAGAAGGAAGGCTGAGAAAGAAACTCAAGATAACCGTGCTTGATTTACTTTAATATAAGGACAGAGGAAAACTTAGCCTTTTAAGATCTTCCCATCATACCCCCACTTTTACAAAGCAGCATTCTTGCAACCCGGTCCTCCTGCCCGGTCCTACCTTACAGGGCTGACAGAAGCCACCTGGATGCCATTATGAGTCAAATTTGACTCAGAAGAGACTTTCTTGTTGAGCCCTTTCGAAGGCTTTGCCTCGTGACTGACGAGGCAAGTGGAGACCTTTCTCGTCTTGGGATGGGAGGCCACCAGGTAATGTCTCTGCTATTGATTACACAGGGACATTGCGGTACAGACCCTGGGGGAAAAACAGCAACACACTCCCTCCTAACACTTCAGTGAAAATAGCCTCACTTCGTAGGAAATTCCAGTTTAATTGGCTTCACCGATGGGGTTTTTTCGTACCGATCTTCCTGCAGCCTTCTTACTCGGGAGTGAAAACTTGCTACAGTGAAGGGAAAAGAGAATTAAAAGCCGCTTTATTTTTGATCTGGGCCAAGATCCGGTCTGTTTCAGCCCTGCCCTTGATCACTTGCTTCAGAACTGTGCACCGGACCTTGCTTGACACTTTTGGCCGAATCCCTTTTAAGAGACACATTTGAGGAAATATCACTGGCTTTTTTCTCACCCCACTTTGGAAAAAAACCAAACCTCTAAAGAGTTCTTTAGATGTGAAACTCCCGACAGGAAAAGAAAAGATCTGCCATCTGTGCCCTTTTCTCCCCTCCTGGTTGCCCTCGTCAAGGTAGCTCAATAATCAGACTTAAAAAAAAAGCAAAGATAGTCCCAAGAGTGACAGGCGGCTTGGGTGTGATCTCAAAAACATCTGGAGCAGCCCTTGAACACCATCGTCATTGACAAAATCCCCGTCGGTCAATTGCAAAAGGCAGCTTCACTTGGAACAACTGAGATCCATTCCTTGCTCCGATCATCTCTGACCTTTTTTCTAAACCATTCCAGATTTGAGTCGCAGATGGCAGATATTTTTTCCACTCTGAATTAATTCTTTCCTTCTTTCTTTCTTTCTTTCTTTCTTTCTTTCTTTCTCTCTCTCTCTCTCTCTCTCTCTCTCTCTCTCTCTCTCTCTCTCTCTCTTTCCTTCCTCACTCCCTTCCTTCATTTTCCTTTCTTCTACCTTCCTTTCTCCTTCCTTCTGTTTCCTTCCTTCCTCCTTTCTTTTCTCTCTGCCTTCCTCCCCGTGCCCGCCCTCACTCTTTTCTTTTGTTTCCCTCCTTCCTTCCTTCCTTCCTCCCTCCCTCCCTCCCTCTCTCCCTTTTTCCTTCCTTCCTTCCTTCCTTCCTCCCATTTCCTTCTTCCCTCCCTCTCTTCCATTTCCTTCCTATCTTCTTTCCTCCCTCCCTCATTTTTTCTCCTTCCTTCCTTCCTTCCTTCCTTCCTTCCTTCCTTCCTTCCTTTCTTTCTTTCTTTCTTTCTTTCTTTCTTTCTTTCTTTCTTTCTTTCTTTCTTTCTCTATTACAAATAAACCTTCTTTCTTCTTCTCTTGTGTCCTTGCTCTTTAAACCCCCCCAGCTGCTCCTTCACAGTAGCTAGTCCAAATTAACATTACCTCTCCCCCTCCTCCTTGCCTACTCTCCTTCCTCCCACAAGCTAACAAGCGCTGCTTTGATTAACCTTAACCAGTAGTTTAAACTAGATGCTAACTCTAACTTCAGAGAACGTTTTTAACCTTTTCCTTAATTAGCAACTAAATCTAACTAGATCCTTAACCAGCTTTAACCACCTATTCCCTTTTCCACTCCACTAATCAGAAAGAATAATCACGTCGTTTTTATCCCAGATCCTGAAAATGGTGCATTTGGGTTAGCATGGAAAGAGGGGGGGGGGGGCGGGGGGGGGGAGGGTAAGAGAAAAATTTAGGGATGGGGGAACCGAAAAAGCAAAAATGAATAGCTGGAGGACAAACGGCCGGAGGGGGGGAAAATTGGTATTATCCTTGCTTCGTCTGCAGATGTTATTCGTAAGTTTCAGCAAGTCACACCACTGGGGATGTTTAAAAATATTTGCATGGGCCGTCAAAAATTGGACAGTCTCTGGGATGTCCAGGGAAACCTGAATCCAGAAAAATGTCCGTGAAATCCTTTGCTTTGTTTTCAGGATTGGGGTTAAAAAAAAACCCTCCAGAACTTTGCAAAATATACTGAGAGATAAAAAAAACTTGGAAAGCCAGTGGGAGAAAGGAGAAAGGTCATGTTTCCCAAGCTAACAGGAAGGCTGAACCCTGTTTTTATTGCACTCTGGGCCACACTGGGAAAAAATAATTCGGAGCATCTGGTCATGTGCAGAGGGCCTCCCTTCACCAATATACCGCAACTCGGTATTTTTTTCAAGCTAGGTCAATGCCACTCAGTCCCAGCTTTTCAAAATTATCGGAAGTACTTGTTAGCAAGGTTGGATCTTTTCACCAAGTCAGATTCCCCCCACACACACACACGTGGTTCTCTTAGTAACGCCGAGAACAAACCGTATTCTGGATTCTGCAGGTTTCCTGGGTAACAAAAAGATGGAAATTACATTCTCCTGGTTCTCCCCCCCCCCAAAAAAAACTTATTTTTTTCCCCTCTGCACGCTCGCAGAAGCAAAGGCTATTTTTGGGGAGAGGGGCAAAGCAGATCCACTAATTTTCTAGTCCTCATGAGTCTGAGTAAAGATCTGGGTTGAAATAGGCCTTGATCTTAAATCTTACCTGAAATTACTGTTATTTTTCCGCAACAGCCGAGGCATCTAAAGAACAACACAAGGAAGAGGCAAAACAATACTGTAATAATAATAATAACAATAATTATTATTATTATTATTGTTATTGTTGTTATTAAAAAAATCTTTGGAGATTTTACTCAAGTGATACCAGCCCCTCTCCCAGCTTCATTCCCCCTTAACCGAAGGGAACGCAGGCCTCAACTCATCTCAAACCAAACTGCAGGTAGTCCTCGGTTTACGGCCCCAATGGACAGCAGCTCTTCTGTTGTTCAGCAATGCGGTTCTTTTAAGTGACCGGCATCTGATTTTCACGACCTTTCTTGCCATGGTTGTTAAGTGAACCGCTGCCGAGGTGAACTGAATCACACGGTCGTTAAGCAAATCCATCTCTCCCCCCCCCCCCATTGACTTGGCTTGCCGGAAGCCGGTTAGGAAGGCTGCAAATTTGGGTCACGTACGCTGTAAATCGAGGACTACCTCTCTGTCCCCACCCCAAATCGTGCCTTGGAGAAGCCACCTTATAGAAACTGACCACCCACCCATTTTACTCCTGGGTGCCTTCCTCCCACTGGCTAGTCCTGAAAGATGATTTAAAAAAAAATAATAATCCCATTTTTCCCCCACTTGCTTTTCACTTCTGTGTTTGTTGTTCTTTTTTTGTTGTTTTGTTTTGTTTTGTGTCCCTTTTTCTTACAGAAGGTACTCCAATCCGAGGTAAGATTGCTTGCGCTGGCGAGCACAATTGCCCCTTTCCTTAAAAAATAAAAAAAAACCACTGCATTTTTCCTCTTGATTATAACCAGTTATTGTTCCGTGTAGTTGTGTGGCCTGTTGTGGTTTCTTTTCCCAATCCAGAATTGTGTTACCTTGTCACTGCTGAAAATTTCTTGTCTTGCCTTATGTGAATCTCCTCTGTTTTTCTACTCCTTCCCTTTTCTCTCTCTCCTTCCCTCTGAATTCTGACTTATTTTCCAGCACACGTATAATATAATCTCATATGTGTCTTTGTATATGTACACACACACACCACACATACACACGCAACACACACCTGGTTCCTTTTGGTACGTCCTATTTACTCCTGGATGGATGGACTGAGGCACCAGTGAGAATGGAGGGGTGGAAGATTTCGTAAATGCTTGACTTATACGCAATTTACGGTCCTGCGGGTTTAAAAAGCTGGTTTCTCCGAGGTTTGGATGAGTGTGTAGATGTGTGTGTGTGTGTGTGTGTGTGTGTGTGTGTCCAAGAATAACTCTTTTTCACATTCCACCGAGATGACAAGTGTTAATTTGACACAGCTCCACAGTGCAGGACATAAGAAGTGGGAATTTATTTTTTTTAATGAAATCGCAGTGGTGTTTTCTAGTGTGAAGGGAAAAAAAAACCAAAAGGAGAAATATCTCCTGGAAATACAAAAGATGTGCAAAATCAGAATAAAACAAGGTTGTTGTTTTTTTTTTAAAAAAGAAAAATGCAGAAGCCAATTTTCTCTCCTAGACCCTCTCTGAAGATGGAGGATTGATTTAGCTCCCTTGCTGAAGAGCAGAAAATTAACCCTATTCTAATTTGGGTGGTTCCAAAGACCAGTTATTTCTGCTGCTTCTTTCCAGATAGGAAGACTTCGTGTTGGGGGGCTCCGATCCAGCAGGGCTGTTCCTAAGTGGTTTTATTAAGAGCCTCCACGGGTAGGGGCAGTCTACCTTGGATTGTGAGAGGCTGAGGACGAGGAGCTTTGAAGGGTTCCTGGTTTGGCGATAGAGCTTCCATAACTCTGCCTCCATGCATAGGAGCACTCTTACCTTGAGCCTCCATGCACAGGGGCAGCCAACCTTGAATTGTGAGATCCTGAGGACCGGGAGCTTTGGAGGGTTCATGTTATGGTGGTGGACTTTCAATAACTCTAGGGGCAGGTGAAATGGCTTTGAGGGACAGGAGCAGGGGGTCTTCAAACTTGGCAACTTTAAGACTTGTGGACTTCAACTCCCAGAATTCCTCAGCCAGGCTGGCTGAGGAATTCTGGGAATTGAAGTCCTCAAGTCTTAAAGTTGCCAAATTTGAAGACACCCCCCCCCCCCCGGATAGGAGGAAGATAAAAGAAACCCCAGTCGATATGCAAATGACTCAGACGAGGCCCTCCCTAGGCCATCGAAGATAGGGAGGTGGCACAGCTGGCTGGGGAATTCTGGGAGTTGAAGTCCACCCATCTTAAAATTGCCCAGGTTTGAAAACACGACTTTGATTTTATTGACGGTGAGAAAAATGCTACATTCTTAACCAAGAGCTGCCAAGAGCTGTTTGGTTCATGGGGAGAGGGAGGGGGCGGTTGTTGCTTTGGGGTGGGCCCAGGTGTGTTATAGTTGTGGCTGTTTCAGGCTGAAGAGGGAAGCACAGCCTAATGGTTGAACAAAGTAGATTGGACTGCAGGGAAGGGTCAAGCATTGGCATAAGTTGCATTGGGGGGTCTTTGGTGCTGCCCAAGCTTGGCCGTCCTCTTGCAGACGTTTCATGACCCAGCTAGGGAACATCATCAGTGCTATAAGAAAGTGGGGTTTGCTCTCAGTTTGTTTGTTTGTTTGTTTGTTTGTTAATTAATTAATTAATTAATTAATTAATTATTGGGACTTATATGCCGCCCTATCTCCCGAAGGACTCAGGGCGGCTAACAACAATAACATACAATAAATACAGAAGTTAAAATAAAAATTAAAATTAATGGCCCCCTGTAGAATAAATTAAAATAAAAATAAAAATAAATTAAAAATTAGAGTTAAAAATTAAAAACATAATTAAAATGCCTGTCAGTCCAGGTCAGCCAGGTGGAAAAGGAATGTTTTGAGGTCGCGGCGAAAGGACCGGAGATCCGGGGCCATCCGAAGCTCAGGGGGGAGCTGGTTCCACAGGGCTGGCGCTCCCACAGAGAAGGCTCTTCCCTTGGGGGTCGCCAGCTGACATTGTCTAGCCGACGGTACCCTGAGGAGGCCTTCTCCGTGTGAGCGCACAGGGCGGAGGGAAGTTTATATTTATTTACGTATCGTTCAAAAGGGACAATAAACAAAAAAGGAAACAAAAAAAACACCTCCTCAATAGCAATCAATACACAGATAAGCAGGGATTGACACCTGACAAACCAACTGGAAACAATATCCCAATCAAGAAATTACCAGTGATATTACCAATATGTCTAGTAAGTGTTGGAAATGTGAACAAAAACCAGGTACTTACTATCACATCTGGTGGACATGCCCTAAATCTCAAAGATATTAGTCAAAAATACACAGATGGTTAGAGAAAATGATTTAAAAAAAAAACTGGCTAAACTTTAAGCCAGTATTGTTTTCGTTAGGCATAATTGTAAGGAAACTATGAGAAAGAATACTTAATTGAATGTATTAACCACAGCAAGAATAGTATTTGCTCAATATTGGAAAAATGAAAATCTACCAACGGAGGAAGAATTAATTAAAAAAAAAATTTAGATTGTGCAGAACTGGTCAGATTGACACTGAAGATAAAAGAGAAAGAAGATTCAGTATGTTTTAGAACATGGGACAATTTTTATCAATGGCTAGAACAACGAGCTAGAGAGAAAGGAACGTAATATGTGCTGCGTAACATTAAATATGTTATTAGTAGGAAGAAGACTACCCCATGAAGAGAAGAAATATATTATTAACTAACATATTGATTATGAAAATAGAAAAACTAATTATTACTGATGGTTTTTTAAACCCATGAATCACACGTTAAGAGATACAAGAATCCTTGAACTCTGGGATAAATAAAAACAGCTGTTGTTAAAAGCAACAAAAACAATAAAAACAACCTTAGCTAAAAACAAGTAACTACTGTCTTAGTGCGCGCGCATGTGCGCACAGACACAGACACACACAGACACATACACATACATATACATAAACACACATACAGGTAAAGGTTCCCCCTCACATGCGTGCTAGTCGTTTCTGACTCTAGGGGCTGGTGCTCATCTCCGTTTCAAAGCCGAAGAGCCAGCGCTTGTCCGAGGACGTCTCCGTGGTCATGTGGCCGGCATGACTAGACGCCAAAGGCGCACGGAACGCTGTTCCCTTCCCACCGGAGTGGTCCCTATTTTTCTACTTGCATTTTTACGTGCTTTCAAACTGCTAGGTTGGCAGGAGCTGGGACGGGTAACAGGCGCTCACTCTGTTACACGGCACTCGGGATTCGACCCGCCAAACTGCCGACCTTCTGATCGACAAGCTCAGCGTCCTAACCCACTGAGCCACCGCATCCCTACACATACATACATACATACATACATAAAATTACCAAGATGGTAGAGGACAGGAAGGCCTGGAGGAACGTTGTCCATAGGGTCGTGATGGGTCGGACACAACTTCGCAGCTAACAACAACAACAACAATAAGAGAAGGGTGAGGGGTGACATGATAGCAGTGTTCCAATATCTCAGGGGCTGCCCCAAAGAAGAGGCAGTCAAGCTATTCTCCAAAGCGCCTGAAGGCAGGACAAGAAGCAACGGATGGAAATTAACCAAGGAGAGAAGCAACCTGGAATTAAGGAGAAACTTCCTGGCAGTGAGAACAACTAACCAGTGGAACAACCTGCCTCCAGAAGTTGTGAATGCTCCAACACCGGACGTTTTTAAGAAGAGACTGGACAACCATTTGTCTGAAATGGTATAGGGCTTCCTGCCTGAGCAGGGGGTTGGACTAGATGACCTCCAAGGTCCCTTCCAACTTTTATTATTATTATTATTATTATTATTATTATTATTATTATTATTATTATCATTATCATTATCATTATCATTATTATTATTATTATTATTATATTACCAATGAGAAAACCACACTCCCACCAACACTGACAGGGCAAGGATATAAATAGACTGCGAAGTCCTCTCCCTTTTAGCACTGATGATGTTACCTAGTTGGGTCGTGAGACGTCTGCAAGAAAACAACCAAGCTCAGACCCCACAGTTCCAAATATACAGTATTATCGGGGATAATTGGTGTGTTGGGCACATTCGAGCCGTTTCTCCCTTTTTCTGCCCTTGGTCGATAATTAACGTATTTCTCGGCATCTCCTCTTTCCTTTTCGCCTTGTTGTCTTTTCCCTGCCAGGTGGCCTGCAGATCGAGAGCAGCGAGGAGACGGACCAGGGTAAATATGAGTGCGTGGCCAGCAACAGCGCCGGCGTGCGCTATTCTTCGCCCGCCAACCTATACGTGAGAGGTAGGGAGCGCCGTGACTCACAAAAGTGGCAAACGTGGTCTCCGTAGAACGCCCCTACACGCACGCACGCACGCAGACACGTCCACCTCTTTCGGGAGCCTTGTGTGGCCTTTTTTTTTAAACGGGATGGAAGACGTAGGGTTGAAGGGATCTCTCAAGGGAAGGAAGCTTTAATTAATTGGAGCCGCTTACTACGGAGAAACTTGCTGACAGAACAATTCACCAGTGGAACAACCTGCCTCCAGAAGCTTTGAATGCTCCAACACTGGAGGTTTTTTTAAGAAGAGACTGGACAGCCATTTGTCTGAAATGGTATAGGGTTTCCTGCCCGAGCAGGGGGGGTTGGACTAGATGACCTCAAAGGTCCCTTCCAACTTTATTATTATTATTGTTATCAAATATGAGCCAACCGTCTGCAACAGCAGCCCAAAAAAGCCAATGCAATCCCGGCCTGTATTAACAGAAGGATAAAATCAAGATCACATGAAGAAGAACCGCTTTACAACGCTTTAGTAAGTCCACAGCTGGAGTACTGCATCCAGTTCTGGTCACCACAATATAATAAAAAGATGTTGATACTCTGGAAAGAGTGCAGGGAAGAGCAACAAAGATGACTAGGGGGTTGGAGGCTAAAACGTACGAAGAACGGTTGCAGGACTTGGGTATGGCTAGTCTAGAGAGAAGAAGGACGAGAGGGGACAGGATAGAAGTCTTCCAGTATCTCAGGGGCTGCCCCAAAGCAGAGGGAGTCAAGCTATTCTCCAAAGCACCTGAAGGCAGGACAAGAAGCAACGGATGGAAACTCATCAAGGAGAGAAGCAACCTGGAATTCAGGATAAATTCCCTAAACAGTGAGAACAATTAACCAGCGGAACCGCTTGCCTCCAGAAGTGTAGGTTGCTCATCACTGGAGGCTTTCAAAAAGAGGCTGGACAGCCACTTGTCCGGAATGGCATAGGGACTCCTGCTCGAACAGGGGGTTGGACTAGATGACCTCTGAGGTATCTTCCAGCTCTGTTATTCTCTGTTCGTGATCCAGAGATCCTTTGAGGAAGGAGAACACAACTTTGTTTAAAATCAGCAATTGTGGACTGTCCCGATACGTTGCTTAGTCCAGGTCCAAGGGGAACGAGGAATACTGTTTAGGTAGTCCTTGACTTACAACAATAATTAGAATCCGAGGACCAGAGAAGCAACCTAGAACTAAGGAGAAACTTCCTGACAGTGAGAACAACTAACCAGTGGAACAACCTGCCTCCAGAGGCGGTGAATGCTCCAACACTGGGAGTTTTTAAGAAGAGACTGGACAGCCGCTTGTCTGAAATGGTATATAGGGTTTCCTGCCTGAGCAGGGGGTTGGACTAGATGACCTCCCAGGTCCCTTCCAACTTTATTATTATTAAAGGACGTCTGTCGCTAAGTGAGCAGTCATTAAGTGCCCAATTTTACGACCTTTTTGCCACAACCCCACGATAGAATTTCTGTCGCTAAGCAAGATGGTGGTTCAGCCAGTATCAGCTGTGTGGCTCACTCAGCTGCAGTGATTCGCTGAACGACGGGGGCAAGAAAGGTTGTAGAATACAGCAAAGCTTACTTAATCACTGTCTCGCTTAGCGACAGAAATTTGGGGCTTAATTGTGAGCATAAGTCACGGCCTATATGTATGGACTAGATTAGCATCTCACCCCCAGAAGCAGATTTTCGAAGAGACGCAATTTACACTCTCTTTTTTTTTGCTACCGTTGTTAAGTGAGTCTGGGGTTATTAAGAGAATCCAGCTTCCCCCATTGACTTTGCTTATTGGAACTGGCGATCAGGTGATGTTGCAACGATCACAAATACTTGCCAGTTACCAACTACCCAGATTTTGATCGGGTCTCCCCAGTTTTAAGCACGAGGACCAGTTGCAAGTCAACTTTTTCAGCACCGTCGTAACGCTGAGCGTTCGGTAAACGAACGGTCGTAAATGGAGGATTCCCTGTAAATGGGATGAATTCAGTCCCTCACTGAAACGTGTAGGGGATTGTTTGAAGATGAGGGTCATTCTTCTAAGGGTCTTAATTAAAATATAAAATAAGCAGTATAGGAGAGAGGCAGATTCGAATCCTTGTCCCTTGTTGAGGCTGGGTAGGATTTGATCTAGCCAACAGGGCTCACTCCCTCTTCTTAACCCCTTCCCCAATTGCAGCCAACAGACCCCCTCTCGGCTCGCTTAATAGAACAGAATAACAGGCTTGGAAGGGACCTTGGAGGTCTTCTAGTCCAGCCCCCCTGCTGAGGCAGGAAACCTTATAGCAGGGGTCTGCCACCTTGACAGCTTTAAGACTTGTGGACTTCAGCTCCCAGAATTCCTCAGCCAGCATAGAACCCCTGCCCTATAGCATTTCAGACAAAAAAACTTCCAGTGATGGAGCATCCACAACTTCTGGAGGCAGGTTGTTCCACTGGTTAATTCAGGGGTCTTCAAACTTGGCCCTTTGGTGACTTGTGGACTTCAACTCCCAGAATTCCTCAGCCAGGCACGCTGGCTGAGGAATTCTGGGAGTTGAAGTCCACAAGTCATCAAAGGGCCAAATTTGAAGAGCCCGGTTCTAGTCCAACCCTGTTCCATTTCAGACAAAGGGTTCTCCAATCTCTCCTTAAAAGTGTTGGCACATTCACAACTTCTGGAGGCAGGTTGTTCCATTGATTTATTGTCAGGAAATTGCCTCTTAGTTCTAGGTTGCTTCTCTCCTTGATTAGTCATTGATTAATGCCGCTTGGGGTGTGTGTGAAAGCCCTAATAAAGCAGGCATATACATAGAATGAAGGCTACTGCTAAGCTTGTAAGCCGCCCTGAGTCTTCGGAGAAGGGCGGGATATAAATGGAATTAAAATAAAATAAATAAATAAAATAATGTTGAAGCAATGGTGGATTCTGCCAAGTCTTTTGCCCGGATACGGAAACTTGGAGTAACTACAACAGCCTGCTCTGTGCGAATGCTAAAACAACCCTAGAAATTGGTTTTTTTTAAATTGACAGGTAGTCCTTGACTTACGACCGCAATTGAGCCCCAAAATCTCCATTACTAAATGAGACACTTGTTCAGTGAGTTTTGCCCTATTTTAACCACCTTTTTTGCCACCTTTGTTAAGTGAATCCTGGAAGTTCTTAAGTTTGGTAACACGGTTGTAAAGTGAATCTGGCTTCCCCCCATTTGCTCATCAGAAGGTCACCAAAGGGGATCACGTGACCCCGGGACTTTGCGACTGTCATAAGTATGAGACAGTTGCCAAGCGTCCGGATTTGGATGTGGGCATTTGCAGCTGGCTCATATTTACGACGGTCGCAGTCCCCCGCGGTCATGTGATCCCCTTTTGCAAACATAATAACAACCACAACAACAATAATAAAGTTGGAAGGGACCTTGGAGGTCATCTAGTCCAACCCCCTGCTCTTCTGACGAGCAAAGTCCATGGGGAAGCCAGGTTCACTTTGCAAGCAAGCTAACCAGTCTGCGCCCTTCCTATTTCTTCCTGAGAGTTATCAAAGTTAAACTTATCAAATTAGTACCAATCTAGAACTAAGGAGAAATTTCCTGACAGTGAGAACAGTTAATCAGCGGAACGGCTTGCCACCAGAAGTTAAAGGTGCTCCATCACTGGAGGCTTTTTTAAAAAAAGAGAGAGATTGGGCAACTTTGGGTCCGAAAATCACATAGGGTCGCCTGCTTGAGTAGGGGGTTGGACTAGAAGACCGCATAGGTCCCTTTCAGCTCTGTTATTCTGATAGGCGTCTCTTCCACAGGGGATACTCGGTATCCCAATGGCCCAATAAATTGCAAGTTTGTTCGTTCACCTTATGTGCACGAAATTTTGTTAGCAGAATGTGTGGCTGGCTCCGATGGAAATCTATGGCAAGCATAAAAACGCCTGTCCCTTGGAGATTTTTAAGAAGAGACTACAGACAGTCGCTCGTCGGAGATGGTGCTTGAGCAGGGGGCTGGACTAGAAGACCTCCAAGGTCCCTTCCAGCTTCTATTCTATTCTAAGGTGCCTTGTTAAGCCCCAGGAAAAAAAATATATCCAGGTGAACAGCACAACTCTTGCCACCAAGGAAGCATTATTTTCAAGATAATTGCTAGAAATGAGTTAAGGAAAGAACAACGATGCAAACTAAGCAGGCTCTTCGGAATACCGGTAGCCCTTGATTTACGACCGGAACTTCCATCGCTAAGCGAGTCACACCCATTTTATGACCTGTTTGCTTGGTCGTTAAGTGAATCACACGGTCGGGAAGCAAATCGGACTTCCTCCGTTGACTTTGCTTGTCAGAAGCCAGCTAGGAAAGTTGCAAAGGGCAATCACATCGTGACTCCGGGATGCTGCAACTGTCCTAAGTGAGGGCTCCAGGGTGCCCCCTTTCAGACGTTTCATGACCCAACTAGGTAACATCATCTGTGCTAGGAAGGAGTGGGGTTTGCTTTCAAATCCTTGTAGCCCTGATGATGTTACCTAGTTGGGTCGTGAAACGTCTGCAAGGAAACAACCAAGCTCAGAGAGCACCAAGGGCTTCTCATTTCAGCCCTGAGCTGCAAATGTTTTCCTTTGTTGCTACTGTCATAAATACACACCAGTTGCCAACCCGCCTGAATTTTGATCAAGTGACGGTGAAGATGTTGTGACGGTCGTAAGTGCGAGGACCTTTTTTTTCAAGGCCATTGCAACTTCGGACCATCACTAAACCAACAGTCGTAAATAGAGGACTATCTGTATTCAGAAGAGAGGCAGTGCTCATTTTTGGCCTTTGTCTAGACCAGGGGTAGGCAACCCTGGCTCTTTTATGACTCGTGGACTTCAACTCCCAGAATTCCTGAGCCAGGATGGCTCAGCTCGGAAACTCTCCCTTTCCCCTCAGCATGGCTGGCTCAGGAATTCTGGGAGTTGAAGTCCACGAGTCATAAAAGAGCCAAGCTTGCCTACTCCTGGCCTAGGCCTAGGCCGCTTTATAACTCGTGGACTTCAACTCCCAGAATTCCTGAGCCAGCCACGCTGAGGGGAAAGGGAGAGGTTTCCAAGCTGAGCCATGCTGGCTCAGGAATTCTGGGAGTTGAAGTCCACAAGTCATAAAAGAGCCAAGCTTGCCTACTCCTAGCCTAGGCCTAGGCCGCTTTATAACTCGTGGACTTCAACTCCCAGAATTCCTGAGCCAGCCACGCTGAGAGGAAAGGGAGAGGTTTCCAAGTTGAGCCATGCTGGCTCAGGAATTCTGGGAGTTGAAGTCCAGGAGTCATAAAAGAACCACGGTTGCCTACCCCTGGTCTAGCCTACCCAGAGATATAAGCACAAACTTCCAACATTTTGAATTGACAGCTTTCATTCAATCTGAACTGGATCAGTGAATTTTCCCCCTGCACAAACCTATTTTTTTATATCTGGCTGAAGTCTTTCCTTGATTATTTTTTTTAAAGTATTGATGTTTTCAAGAGCTTCAATAGCTATTCATCCCTACCCCTCAAAACCCCCCCACAAAAACTACTACTTGCCCCCATGAAAGGACAGATTAGCTATTTGATAGGCTCACGAATGTTTTTTTTTAAAAATACTTTTTGTGGCTGGCCACCATAAAGTTGCGGTCTTGATGTGGCTGTGGCCTTCAAAGGTTTTTCCAGAAAGTGTAAGGTTTTTTTCCCCAGCGATTTCACCCCATACACACACACACTTCCCTTGACCTCTGTGCCAAATTTCAAAAAAAATATATATGTAGATTTGTTACTGTTTATTGTCATGATAATATGCAGGTATATGTTTGTTACTTAGGTTTGTTTGGAACTGGGGCTTCATGCCGTTTGCAACCTTGACAACTTTTAAGACTTGTGGATTTCAGCTCCCAGAATTCCACAGGCAACCTAGCTGAAATCCATAAGTCTTAAAAGTTGTCAAGGTTGCAGACCCCTGTCATAAAGGATGAGACGGTAGTTTTGGGGGGCAGGGATCTGCAGGGAAGTTTTTCTCCCCTGGTTACAGTCTCTCGGCCTTATTTTTATTTATTTTATTACATTTATTTGCCGCCCGTCTCGTTTCAAAAACTCCGGGCGGCTTACAAGCGTAATGAAACATTTTAAAAGACCTTCAAATCATCGGGTACAAAATGCCTAATGAAATACCTAACAAAATGCTTAGAACCAAGCTGGCGATCCCGGGATTCATGCGGAATTTGAATTCCGCAGCGGAGACAAGTGTACAAGGAGAAGGCGGCGTGCAAGGATTGCAAACTTGTGTTGGAACGCTTACAACCAGGGGGGAAATGACAAACTCAACGCTCCCGAAATTAACTGAAAGGGGTAGACAACTTACACAAGAGCCGCTTCTATTGGAATCCCTTTTCTAAAAGGCCCCGGGTGTCGTGGAAACGTTTGCCCCAGTTCAAAATGGAGACCCATTTCCATTAAGTTTGCTGGTTGATTGGGGTTGGTATCCCCCCAAAGAATCGATTTCTGGGGTGGGGGGAGGCAGAAACGATGGGTGGGATTGGGGTGTGTGTGGGAGGGGTCCTCCATGCCTTGCTTTTCCCTCTTTGTTGTGACTGCACTCAAAAAAAGTCTTGACGTTATTTTTTTTCCTGACTGTTTCTAACTGTAACGCAGTTGTTTCCTCTAATGACTTTTGGGGTTTGCTGGGAGGGTGTGTTGGTGGGGAACCCAAAGCACCCGTTTTCTTTTTTTGGGGGGGTGGGTGGGATTTTTCTCCGAACAGCCAAAGAGGTCTGGTTTTTCCACCCACCCCCCTGCTTTCCCCCACCCCCCTTTTTCTGTTAAGTGTGTGCGGGGAAGAGGATTCAACAGTATCGTAGTTTGAAGCATGTCCTTATGGATGTTAGGCTCCCGCCACGGGTCTTCCCCTTTAATTGGGCAAGATCGGATCTTGATCCAAAGATATGGGGAAATCGCATTCTCCCTCCCTCTCTCTCTCAAAAAAAAAAAATGAATAAATTCAGAATGGGAGGATCCCGTCAAAATTTGGGAATTTTTTTTTTTGCCAGCTCGGGCCAAATTGGGCGGGTCCGTTGCAACCTTCAATCCCATCTTGAGTTGCTAGGATGTGACTCCCAAACCCATGAGGACATGCCTTCGAACGGTCCTCGGGATCTTACCGTCCCTGCCTTAAATATTTTGGAGGATCGCGGAAGAGATCTAACCAACGCCGAGGACCTCACGGTGATGGAGTTGGTGATGGGAATAACTTCTCCCCGGGTGCCACGCTGTCCTTGTTCATCTTTCTTTCCTTCAGCTGCAGTGGGGCGGGGTGGGGTGGGGGTGATGTGGGGGAGAAGGGGGTGGGCCATCCAGCCGTGCCAGAGGGGCTTCCTAATTCTCGGGAAGAGGGGCGGGGGGGACTTTCTCTAACCTGGCACGTCTGGTTGATATGATGCGCCCCCCTTCCCAGAGACCCTTCAAGATTGCTTGGGCCTTCTTGGTGGTGGCCCCCGATGGTTCGGAAGGAAAAAGGGACCCATTGGAGATTTTTATTTTATATTTTAAAAAAAAAGTTTTTTTATTACTTTTTTTAAGTTAAAAACGGAAAGAAAGAGAAAAAAAAGCAAAAAAAAAATCGATTTGCAGTTGCCAGCCTTGAAAGGCCTTTTTTTACTCTCTCTGTGTTCCCTATTTTTTCTCTCTTCATGTCATTGTGTTCCGCATCAAACCCCTTTAACATCCCTCAGAGCTACGAGAAGGTTGGTGTGGTTTTTTTTCTTTTTTTACTTTCTTTACCCACATTTTTACATTTCTTAAAGAGAGAAGTATATATATATCTATATCTATCTATAACTATTATCTATGATCTATAATCTATCCTTTTTTTAAAAAAAAAAACGACTATGGTGATGATGATTTAAAAAAAATAAAAAGCACTATGGATGGCAAATATGTCTATTAAAAAAATAAGAAAAAAATTAAGAAAAGAGAGAGAGAAAGAGAAAGAAAGCAAGAAAATTCTCTTGTCGATGTCATAAAAAAAAATATATAATCGATGGCGGGCAAGATCCGCTCGTTCTCGGGTCTCGCCGGAGATGAGTTGAGTTGCATTGCATTGTGGGCCTCTCTCTGCATCCGTGGTAACGTCGCTGCATTGTATGTGCACTTTTTTGTCCTATATACGGACGTTTGGGCCTGATGCATGACATATAGGAGAATGTTAACAATGATCTTTGCATGCCGGTCCTTTATTTTATTGATTTTACTTTTTTTTTTTTTTACTTTTACGGCTTCATGATTATTATTATTGTTGTTGTTAAAAAAATAATAATTTTCCTTGGAGGAGAGTGTCAATTTGGTTTCAGTTTTTCCAAACAATCTGTGTGCGCGTGCGCGTGTGTATATATATCGATATATATCTATATCCATTTTTTATTTTTATTTTTTTTGGAAAAAAAAATATTTTGCGTTTTCTTTTTTGTTCAGTGGACTTCCACCCCCTCCCTCCGAGCTATCCCTTCCTGGTTCTCGATTTGTTTATTTGTTTATTTATTTATTTGCTTTGGAGTTTTGTTTTCTCTCTCTCTCTGTCTCTCTCTCTCTCTTTATTTGGATTCATTGCTTTTTGGTTGTTTATTTATTTATTTATGTTAAGTTGGTTCGGCTCTGCTGCGATTTATTCCAAATGCATTGTGCAAAAAAAAAACACAGCCAGTGTTCCTGCTTCCCTGGTACCCCCCCCCACCCACTCACCCCCGATTCTACCCCATTTTCCATTTCTTTGATAATTGAAATTACCTGCAACCCAAAAATAACAAACATCACACAGTTGTGAACATTTTCTGAATCCAACGCGTAGGACAGGGGTCTTCAAACTTGGCCCTTTTATGACTTGTGGACTTCAACTCCCAGAATTCCTCCGCCAGGCACATTGGCTGAGGAATTTTGGGAGTTGAAGTCCACAAGTCATAAAAGGGCCAAGTTTGAAGACCCCTGGCGTAGGAGATGGGGTGGGTGGCTTTGGCCCCTTTGTTCCCTTAACTGAGTGAAAGGTGGGATGTGTGTTTTAGGAACACAAATAAGGGGGCCATTTGCCCAGCTGATTAGTGCCCAGGGTTTGTGTGTGTCCACATTCAATCCCAGACCGAATCTGTCCAGCATTGCAATGTTTACTCCCATCCATCCATTTTGGGTTCTTTGCCTATCTAGTCCTCCACGAAAAAGAGGCGAATACAAAGAACGTCAGGGACTTCGAACCTGTCTCTCCAACAAAGCTCTATGGTTAGCCAAGGCAATGGCAGCATTTTCAGGCCCGGATTGGCTGTGCGCCTGTAGCTTCCCGCCTCCTCCCTGACCAATGGGAGAAGGAGCTAGCCCCTGGGATGAAGCCTTGCCAGGGCCCTCTTGTTGCAAAGGCTCATGGGATATTTTATTCATTTCGGCCAGGGGTCTTCAAACTTGGCCCTTTTATGACTTGTGGACTTCAACTCCCAGAATTCCTCCGCCAGGCACATTGGCTGAGGAATTCTGGGAGTTGAAGTCCACAAGTCATAAAAGGGCCAAGTTTGAAGACCCCTGATTTAGGCCCATCCTCACCTAAGAGACTCTTAAGGAGAAATGAACGCAATAAATATAGGGAGTCTTTGACTTATGACTGGAATTAAGCCTGGATTTACAGTTGTAGGATGTTGTGGTTGTAAGTTGAGACATCACACAACCAGACCTGATTTTTTAGCATTTTTAAAATAAACAATGCAGTCTTTAAGTAAATCAGTTTTCTCCAATGACCTTTTTTTTTTTTTGCTGGAAACGAAGTGAATGCTGGAGACTGGCAATATACGTCACATAAACCCATGGTTTGGTTAGCTGCCTTTTAATAAACCATGGTTTGGCTAATATAGTTTCGGCCGATATTTACTTATTTATTTGGAATATATCCTGCTTAGAAATCACACATCTCCCTTACAGAGGGACACTTGACTGTAAGTCGTTCCTTCCATTCACAGCTGAGGCGGAGCCATTTCTGAGTGAAGAGGGCAGAATTTATCCGCCTCTTCTTGAAAGGCATCATTGAATTAAAAAAAAAAAGATGTCAGGATTTGAGTTAAATTCCGTGCAAAATAAAACTGCGTCTGATGAAACTATTGAAGGCGCTTTTAAATCGTGTGTGGAGATTTGTAGAATAATTCATCTTACGGGCTTTATGATTCTGATTCAATCCAGAGGGTTTGCGGGCTGTGGAATGCACAAAAATCAACAGAGCCTCGATTGCCCCATTGAAGCACCACCATTTTGACTTTTTTGACCATGCCCTATGGAAGCCCCTGGATTTAATCCTAACGAGAAAATTACTTGCAGAGTTTCATTTCAGAGCATATTGTATACTGTGGGTCCACAGGAAAGAACTGCAACAAGAAACTGGCAGAAGAGAAATCCGGGGTGTTTTTTTTTCCTGTCTGAAAGAGTTAAAAAGGCACAATTGTAAAAAGATCTTTAGGGAGATGGTTGATTTTCACCTTCAATCGTTGATTTTTCCTAGAGGGAATGTAAGAATCAATTTATAAAAATAATAAAGGCAGGATATAAATAAAAATCAATGAAAACAAATAAATGAACTGATCTTAGCCAAGAGGTGATTTTAAGATCAGGTTAAGGGACTCCACTGGCTTTGTCTGTGCCTCAGAAACTAGCTCCTGACCATACACAGAATATGTTTACTTTGGCAGAGAAAGCAATTTTTGTGAAACCAGCTAAACTCACCAAATCACCAAATCTTTGGTTCTCTTAACCCTTATTTGTTCGATTAGAGTTACTTTGTAGAAAAAAGCCACACACACGCACACACACACACACATATATACATATATATATATATGTGCCTAGCAAGGTAATCTAAATAGTTAACTTTTGACACATATCTCCCCTTGCAGAAGCTAACAAAGCGAGAGAGATCCTGTGGCTCAAAAGGTAAAAACAACTGCCTAATGTGCAATCAGCCCAGGTTCAAATCTACACACACACACACACACACACACACACACACACAGACACACAGACAGACAGACAGATAGATAGATAGATAGATAGATAGATAGATAGATAGATAGATCTTTGGTTATTCGGGTTTTTTCCACGTAGAATTGAAGTGTGAAAGCAACGTTTCGACGAAATCCCATCCGTCATCATCAGGCTGGTGGCTTCAGCTTCCTTCTTCTGGGAGAAACATGCTTCTCCCAGAAGAAGGAAGCTGAAGCCACCAGCCTGATGATGACGGATGGGATTTCGTCGAAACGTTGCTTTCACACCTTAAAGGTGCCGGAGTTCTTAGTCTGCTAGGAAGCTAAACAGGTTTGGTCTAGGAAATTGTAGTGCATTAAAGCCATGAAGCTTTGCAATTTTATTCAATCCCTCCCCACTTCCTCATATCGTGATTTCTTTGCAAGATATTTGGAGGGGCGTGGTTATTTTCCTCTTACAGTTTGGGCATGGTTGGGGGCTTCTTCAACATACACCCCAGACTCCAAAATAATCATCTTGACTGCACAGCCTGCATGATTTAAACTGTGCCTCAGCCTGCCTCATTTCTTAACAGAATATTTCATTTTATTTATTTATTTATTTTATTGGATTTGTATACCACCCTATTCCCGTAGGACTCAGGGCGATTTACAGGGCAGTTAAAACCATGAATACAAAAAATTAAAAACAAATAAAACAATTAAATTAAATTCAAGCCCCAAGAGTAAATCTAAAACCCCGTTAAATTAACAACCCCCACAGTCTGGACCATTACATTCATGTTTCACAATCTATGCATCTCTTTAAGATGTGTGGACCAGTGCCCAGAATTCCCCAAATTCGGCATTGGAAATCCATGAATGTTGGCTGGGGAATTGTGGAAGATGAAGACCATAAATGCTGTCTAGAGCATTCTGGGCATTGATGTCCACGAATGCTGGCTGGGAATTCTGGGAGTTGAAGTTCACATGTCTTAAAGTTGCCAAGATTGGACGCCTCTGAGATGGATAAGGTGATGAGAAAGAGAGAGAGAGAGAAAGAGGGAAGGAAAGGAAAGAGGAAGGAAGTGGGCAAAACCAACCCCTTATGTTTTCCTACTGTGCACATCCCATTTTATGCTCAGCTGTTACTCCCATTCCTTTAACTTTTAGTACCAAATACCAAACAAAAAAAAAAGAACAATATAATTTTTTTCTAAAATTCTGAAAAGGCAGAGTTTAAAGCTGTGTGATTTTTGTTGTCGTTGATATTTGTCTGAGAAATCCAGTGCAACTATTTTTTTTTATTTTTCCCCCCTCTCTATATTTCTTTCTCTCTTTCTTTCCCTATCTTTTTCTCTTTGTCTCTCTCTTTCTTCCTCTTTCTTCTCTTCTCTGACCATCTGTCCTTCTCTGAAAATGCAGAGAATTCCATGCTTAGATGCCTGGATGCAGGCATTAAAACACATGCAGACACACACACACACACACAACAAAAACAACAATACACACACACACATCATCCTTTCCCACCTTCTTCCCTTTATTTACCAAGTTCATAGTGGGTTCCTAGAACTAGAAAGCTTGTAAACCAGGGCTGTCCAACCCTTAGTAACTTTAAAACTAGTGGACTTCAACTCCCAGAATTCCCCAGCTAGCCATGCTGGCTGGGGACTTCTGGGAATTGAAGTCCACAAGTCTTAAAGTTGCCAAGGTTGGACACCTCTGTTCTAAATCTTGACCATCATCCTAGACCTCAAGAGCTTTTAGGAAACATTGCAAAGAATTACTCTTAATACAAGATAGTCTTCTTTCTGAGGGATTGTGGCATAAAGGAAGTATTATTAAGAGACCAGCAGAGGAACTGCCATTAAGATGATGACATTAGGGCAGTAGAACACTCCCAATGGAAGAAAACATGTGGATTATTGGCTATTTTAATGTTCTGCTGAATAAGTGAGTTGCTGTATGTCCTAAGTTAGCAAAGAACAGCCCCATTTTTTTAGGAGGCCATCGCTGTTTTGAAGAAACCTAGAATTTTTTGGAACAGATCATAGTTAATCATGCTATTCAGTTGGATTTCTAATAAGCAAGGATTCTCATTTTGATTGTAATGTTAAGTAAGCCATAGATGAGGCCGTTTGGGTCTAGCCCAGGGGTAGGCAACCTCGGCTCTTTTATGACTCATGGACTTCACTCCCAGAATTCTTGAGTCAGCTATTTTGACTCAGGAATTCTGGGAGTTGAAGTCCATGAGTCATAAAAGAGCCGAGGTAGCCTACCCCTGGTCTAGCCCAACCCCAAATCCTTTCCTACCTGGAAAAGCTAGACTTTTTCTAAGTCATTTCATTCCATTTTTTGCTTATAGAGAAGTTCATTTAAAGAAAACAGAATTGAAGACTAGGATAACTAACCAGCCTAAAACAGGAATTGGGCAAATCCGCCTGCATACTGCTGTTTTTCTGGATGGCAAAATCCAATTATAGGCAGATTTGGTTTCATCTTGGTTTGTTGAGTCAACCACAAGGCCCTACTAAACCAAACAAACAGTATTCAGTCCTGGGGTTATGAATGAACCCAGCCCAGTATTTCCAATATTTAAAAAAAAATCAGGATAAACGCTGAGTCTGAACTATATTGCCATTCGCAGATTTCTACAGAAATCCAATGTGTCCTTTAAAGGCAAATCAGTTCACCCCTTCATCTGCTGCAACAGGACATCAGCGTGCAGAAGACACCTTGATGGCACCTAATGATGTTGTGTGCATTGCAATGATGTGGTGTAAATAACTTGAATTGCCTAAAAGTAGCCTTCAAGCAAGGGACGCAGTGGCTCAGTGGGTTAGGACACTGAGCTTGTCGATCAGAAGGTCGGCAGTTTGGCGGGTCGAATCCCGAGTGCCGCGTAGCAGAGTGAGCGCCTGTTACTGGTCCCAGCTTCTGCCAACCTAGCAGTTCGAAAGCACGTAAAAATGCAAGTAGAAAAATAGGGACCACTACGGTGGGAAGGTAACAGCGTTCCGTGCGCCTTTGGCGTCCAGTCATGCCGGCCACATGACCACGGAGACGTACTCGGGCAAGCGCTGGCTCTTCGGATTTGAAACGGAGATGAGTACCAGCCCCTAGAGTCAGAAACGACGAGCACGCGTGTGCAGGGGAACCTTAGCCCTCAAGCACAACTGGGACCAGAGTTTCCGTGGCTTTTAAGACTTTAAGAAGGGTGGAGTTCTGGGAGTTGGAAGTTCACCCATCTTAAAGTTGCCACATTTGATTCGCCCTGCTCTAAATGAAATCCATTTCCACCCTAGTATTCCTTCTGTTTTCTTTATTGGATCGAGTTTTTTTTAATATATTGTTTTTTAAAACAAAAAACCAAAAACACTTATTTACCTACTGGCCATTTTGCCGTTCCAAAACCTGAGAAAACCTTGAGGATTTTTTTTTCTTCCCTGTCTCATCGAAACGCTGATGCTGAGGGAGGTAGCTAGAATTTCATAAGTGGCCGGATAACGGGAGACCACTCCTTTCAGATTCCCCTCTGTATTGCTGCAGAGAATCAAACAATTTTAGGCAGGGCTTTCCAAAGTTGGCAACTTTTAAGTTGGCAACCTGTTCTCCAAAGCACCCAAAGGCAGGACAAGAAGCAACGGACGGACACCGATCAAGGAGAGAAGCAGCCTGGAACTAAGGAGAAATTTCCTGACAGCCAGAACAATTAACCAGTGGAACCCCCTGCCTCCAGAAGTTGTGGATGCTCCGACACTGGAGGTTTTTAAGAAGAGACTGGAAACCATTTGTCTGAAATGGTATAGGGCAGGGGTAGGCAACCTCGGCTCTTTTATGACTCATGGACTTCAACTCCCAGAATTCCTGAGTCAGCATAGCTGACTCAGGAACTCTGGGAGTTGAAGTCCATGAGTCATAAAAGAGCCGAGGTTGCCTACCCCTGGTATAGGGTCTCCTGCCTGAGCAGGGGGTTGGACTAGAAGATCTCCGAGGTCCCTTTCCGCTCTGCCATTTGGTTATTCTGTTAACACTTGTGGACTTCAACTCCCAGAATTCCCCAGCCAGGCATGCTGACTGGGGAAATCTGGGAGTTGAAGTCCGCAACTCTTAAAAAGTTGCCCAATTTGTAGTCCCTGATCTAGGGAAAGCCTTTGCTAATTCCTTTCTAACTTCTTCTACACACTTGCGCTGAAAAAGAGAAAGAGAGGAGGAGGAGGAGGAGGAAAAAAATAGTTTCGGGGTAAGCGGACACCCCTCTGTTGGTTTTAAATAAATCCTCTGCTGTCCAATTTCCCCTGTTTAAAAAAAAAGGGGGGGGAGGGGATCACGTGAAATTAACACTCTGTTTCTGCAGAAGGATTTCTCACACGCTTTTAGGGAATTCTCAGGCCAAATTCCTTTAAGGGCAATCTGCAGGAACACTGTGCTATTGTGATTTTTTTTATATATATAAAAAAAAACCCCGCAAACACCTGTGCCTGCTTATGTCTTAACGCCTCTTTTGCATCGCTCTTTCTGTGTTGTTGTTTTTTTCAATTGTTCTTTTTGGTGAGGGGAAAGATTTTGAGATTACACCTGGTTGCCTTTCTTTGCAAAGCAGGTTGCCACCATCAACACATCCTGGCCTGGGTGGTGCAGCTCCAAATAAAACTGGGCGTTGGTGTGTTTTTTTTGCCATCCATCTTGCAAAATAAGCCTTTAACATTTAGACTTTAAATGAAACACACACACACACACACACACACACACACACACGGTGCACAGGCAGACGCACCCAAAAACTTCACACTTCTGTGAAGGTTGAAGTTGGAATCGACCCGTTTGGGAAAACAAATTCATACATCCTCAAACGACGGCAAAGAACGGTTCTGAGAATAGAGCAAGGAGCCGGAGGATATATTTTTTTGTTGTTGTTGTTCGTTTGGACGAATTAAGGGGAGGGGGGAAAAAAAGCAGGAATTCGGTCATAACTAGCTTTAAAAAAAAAAACCAGTTGAATTGCGCCCACAAAATGATGCGCGCAACCTGCCTAACGCACACGAGGACAGGTGTAATCTTAACCACCCTCGGAATTATGTTGAGGCTGTACGTTTTATTTTGGACCCTCTCTTCCTTTCCTGTCTTCTCACCAAAATGCCAAAAGAACTTCTCACCTCATTCAAAGGAGCAGCTTGCTGGGTGTCAAAATGTTTTGGTTTCCTTGGATGCTTTTCAACCGATCACCTCCTTCTTTTCTTTCCCCAACCCCCCATTCATGGTTTAATTTTGATTATTTTGTTTCTTTGTTTTTGTTTTGTTTTTTTTTTAAAAAAAAAGCACACACTCAAACACACGCACCGACAAAAGACAAGCCGATAACTCTGTTCCCCTTCTTTGCTTGTTGGATTGAGCGAGATTAACCTCACGTTTCTGTTCTCGCGCTCATTTCACCTTCACCCTGTTTCTTTTCCCTCGCCTGCCCTCACCGTCCTTCCCGCTTTTTAACCAGGGCTTCTTTTGAAACGTGGTTCGGGGTCTGAAGGGATCGAAAAGTTTTCATAACTTTTAAGTAAGTTTACTCACCTCTGCCTCCCGCAGCAATCTTATCCTCCCCTCTCCAACCAGCTGCCAATTCTACATACAGGTAGTCCTTGACTTACGACCACAGCCGAGGCCCCACATTTCCCTTGCTAAGCGAGACCTTTGTTAAGTCGGCTTTGCTCTATTTTGCGACCTTTCTTGACGCGGTTGTTAAGCGAAGCACTGCAGTTGTTGAGTTAGTAACAGGCTTCGCCATTGACCTTGCGGGTCAGAAGGTCGCAAATGCGGATCACATCTCTCTCACACACATACACACAGTGGAAATTGCAAGCATCCCAATTTTGATCATGTGACCGCGGGGGATGCTGCAAGAGTCGTCAGTGTGAAAAACTGGTCCTAAGTCTTTTTTCTTTTCCAGTGCCGCTGTAACTTGGAACGGTCACTAAACGGGCGGTTGTAAGTCGAGGACTACCTGTATCTGGTGGGAGGGTGGGGGTCGTGGAAGCTCGTGGTCCTCAGAATTTGCTTTCCAGATCCATCTTGAGGTTCCAGTGTAAGGACAAGAGGTGGCTGGATGCTGACGCTTCTGTTCTTCTAGAACCAGGTTTGTGAATGCAAGCTTGCATCCCGCCCTGCTTCCTGTGACCGCTTGATCTCTTTAACGCTCCTCCAGTAGAAGTCCTGTCAAATGTAGGACAGCTCGTTTTGAGGATCTCAAGCCGGGAAGGGTTCTCCTTGATGGAAACAGGCTAGGTCAGCGGTAGGCAACCTTGTCTCTTTTAGGACTCGTGGACTTCAACTCCCAGAATTCCTGAGCCAGCCATGCTGGCTCAGCAATTCTGGGAGTTGAAGTCCACGAGTCCTAAAAGAGACAAGGTTGCCTACCCCTGAGCTAGGTGGAACCCCAGATCCACCAAAGGACCTAAGGAGGAAGTGTTAGGTTTGCGAGAGACCTGTGGGGTCCTTGGCGGGTCTCTGATCTCGGCTGTTTCCTTGCAGACTTCTCCTGACCTGACTTCATCAGTGCTAGAAAGGTTTGAGAGCCAACCCCGCTGACTCCCTTCTAGCACTGATGATGTTACCTAGTTGGGTCATGAAACGTCTGCAAGGAAACCGCCAAGCTCAGAGAGAGCAGCAAGGACCCCTCGTGTCAATCCTGAGCTACCCATATTCTCCTTTACAAGAGACGTGTGTCTTTCCTTTCCTCCATCTCCTTATTCCTGGCAATCCGTGTTTTTTAGATTAGAGGTACCCAACCTTTTGGGCACCAGGGACCGGTTTCATGGAGAGAGGTTTTGGGTGCTGCTTGCAACCCATGGATGGGGTTTTGCTTGTTTGCATGAACTGGTTTCTGGCATGCCATAGCCCTGTGCCAGTCCATGGACTGGGGGTTGGGGACCCCTGTTCTAGATAGTCCTCGACTTATGACTTGGTCTCTTACTGACTGTTCCAAGTTTGAACACCACCTGAATTCGTAGTTCCAATGTGGCCTTGTGACTGAACTTCAGTTGGTTGGCAACCTGGATGCATTCATTGCCATTTGGCATGTCCCACGGTCATGTGACTGTGTTTTACGGCAGCTTTGCCGAAAACCAAATACTTCCTTCCAGTTTTAACAAACGATGGGTCCACTTGACAACTGCAAGCATTCGTTCAATGACCGCCACTCAAAAGGTCATCCAACTGGATCCTTTGCGTGACCGATCTGTTTTACAGTCATCTCAACTTACAACCATGATGGGCAGGCTCCATTATATGGTCCTAAGTCCAGGACGCCCTGTAGTTGTAAATCTTGGATTGGCATGTTCTTGTCCCCTTCTCTCCTCTAAAACTGATGCTCAAATGGAGCTGCAGGACTGACCACAGGTAGTAACCTAAGAGTAAATCAAATTTAGGATCCGTCCAGATTTTCCCTCTTTTTTGAGGAGTGGTCTTTAGAATAGAATAGAATAGAATAGAATAGAATAGAATAGAATAGAATAGAATAGAATAGAATAGAATAGAATAGAATAGAATAGAATAGAATAGAATATGGAATAATGAATAGAATAGAATAGAATAGAATAGAATAGAATAGAATAGAATAGAATAGAATAGAATAGAATAGAATAGAATATGGAATAATGAATAGAATAGAATAGAATATGGAATAATGAATAGAATAGAATAGAATATGGAATAATGAATAGAATAGAATAGAATAGAATAGAATATGGAATAATGAATAGAATAGAATAGAATAGAATAGAATAGAATAGAATATGGAATGGAATGGAATGGAATAGGATAGAATGGAATGGAATAGAATAGAATAGAGAATAAATAATATAGAATTGAATAGAATATGGAATAAATAACATAGAATAGAATACAATACAATACAATACAATACAATACAATACAATACAATACAATATGGAATAAATAATACAGAATAGAATAGAACAGAAAATAGAATAGAATAGAACAGAAAAGGAAAGGATTCTTTATTGGCCAAGTGTGATAAGTGAGACATTTGTTAAGTGAGTTTTGCACCATTTCACGATCTGTCTTGCCACTGCTGTTAAGTGAATCACTGCAGTTCTTAAGTTAGTAACACAGTTGTTAAATGAGTCCGGCTTCCCCATTGACTTTGTAAGAAGTTCGCCAAAGGGGATCACATGAAACACACACACACACACACACACCCGGGACACTGCAACTGTCCCTAAGTACATGGCAGTTGCCAAGGGTCTGAATTTTCATCACGTGACCACGGGAATGCTACAACGGTCGTAAGTGTGAAAAACGGTCCTAAGTCACTTTTTTCAGTTCCGTAAGTTTGAACTGTTGTAAGTCGAGGACTACCTATATTAACTCTGCACTGTGTCTAAAACTCACTGGGCAGCCCTCGTTCCGTCCATTTAAATGGTCGCTAAATGGGGATTGATCAACGCAATTTTGACATATCAAACACGGCGTTCCGCTAAATGTTGCCAGGAATAAGGATTAATGAGCATCCCTTTTCCCTTCACGGGATAAAGTTCTGCCTTAAATGAGAAAGCCGAACCGGTGATAGACTTAACCACTGCATTGACATATCATGTCAAGCCTGGTTAGTTTAAACCTTGGTTTAACAGGCGGGGGAAATAGCTTAGTAACAAGTTCTATGCCTCGGTCTATTTGTAGAAAGACGGAAAATGGATTAAAGTGGGAATGAGTGAAGCACGTTAGAGGAATCCAAGATTAAGAGGAAGTTGGGAGACAGGTAGTTCTCGACTTACAACCTGAATGGCTGTCCCTAAGCCGTGCAGTCGTTAAGTGAGTCATGCCAGATATTACGAGCTTTTAGCTTTGGTTCTTCAGCCAATCCCCAGTCATGAAGGAAATCTGGCTTCTCCTATTGACTTGCTTGTGGGAAACCCCTGGGGAAATCATAAATGGCGATCCCGTGATCCCGGGCTATTGTAAATCTTTTTTTTTTTCCCCAAGCACCCGTCATAATTTGGAACGGGTCACTAAGCCCAATGGCCCTAATTTGAGAACTACCTGTAAATCAGGGGTCCTCAAGCTTGGCACACTTAAGACTTGTGGACTTCCAACTCCCAGAATTCCTCAGCCAGCTTTTGCTGGCTGGGGGAATTCTGGGAGTCGAAGTCCAAAGTTGCCAAGCTTGAAGGACAACCCCCCCCCTTTGCTGTAAATGACCGTATGAGAAAGACAACTTTAAAATTCAGAAAAGTTGAAATGGGACAGGCACAAAGGGAGAGGATGGGATTTGAGCATCGGGGAAGGAAAGCTGCTTCTTTTCAAAGCAAACCCCAAAATAAATCAGCTTTATTCAGTCTGAGGCCGCCTCCTTGGATGTCTCCTTCGTGGCCAATGTTTAGCGCAAACTGCCATCCTCCAGCTTTTGCGTTAAGGCTTTCGCTCACAAAGGGGAAACTTTGGATTGTTTCCCCCCCCCCAAAAGTGGCCATTTTCTCCCTCCCTTGTGGCGAATGCAGCCCCCTCCCTTCCTCACCCCCCCCACCTGGCAAGGATGATTGGACCCCCCCCTTCAGACTTCGATTCACAGCCAGTTTGAACCATGGTTTGCCAATTTCTTTTTTCTTTTAACCCTGATTTGAACTCCCACCCTTCCTTCCTCCTTTTCTTCCCTTCCTCTCTCCTCTTCCCTTCTTCCTTTCCCTTCCTTCCCTCCCTCCCTCCCTCTTTCCTTCCTTTCTTCTCCTTCCTTTGTACCTTCCCCTTCCTTTCTTTTCTTCTTTCTTCTCCTTTCCTTTCTTTTTTCTTCCTCCCTCCTTCCTTTCTTCCCAGCATACTTCCACCTTTTTCGTTTTCCCTTCTTCCTTCCTTCCTTCCTTCCTTCCTTCCTTCCTTCCACCCTGTTTCCTCTTCTCTTTCCTTCCTTCCTCATTTACAATATTCGTTTTGATTTGGTTGTTTTCTTCTGTTTTAACAAATACTCAGGTGTTTGCATTTTCACCTGCCTTGCTTTGCCGTTTGGATGCCTTTTGCAGAGTGAATCTTACCTCTTTGCTTGGATATTTCTCTTTCCCCTTCTCTTCTCTTCCCTATGCTTTGCCCCCTCTCTTGCGTTCGCTCTCTTTCCTTACATGCCTTTTTCAAACTCAACGTCCCTCAGCAAGACTTGCACCAATGTCCGTCCTATCGCTCTCTCCATTTCATTTATCGTATGGGTGGCACTGTTTACTTGTGGCTGTGTTTTGTACCATGTCTTCCTTCCTTCCTTCCTTCCTTCCTTCCTTCCTTCCTTCCTTCCTTCCTTCCTTCCTTCCTTCCGCCATTCCTTTCCTCCTGTCCTTCCTTCCTTCCCCATCAATTATCTTCCTTCCTTCCTTCCTTCCTTCCTTCCTTCCTTCCTTCCGCCATTCCTTTCCTCCTGTCCTTCCTTCCTTCCCCATCAATTATCTTCCTTCCTTCCTTCCTTCCTTCCTTCCTTCCTTCCTTCCTTCCTTCCTTCCTTCCTTCCTTCCCTCTTTCTCTTTCTCTTTCTCTCTCCTTCCTGGAGTTAAATTCAGATAAGAAAGAAGTCAAACAGCTAAGAAAGGTTTCCAAACGTTGGTGTGATTCTCCATTTCATCTCCCAGAGTGGAAAGCCGTGACTTTAGCACACAGAGAAAATGCCTTGGTTTTAGTGAGGGATGAAGACCCCTCGTTCATCGCTGCCCGCAACAACAGCCCTTACAAGGTAGACCAGACTAGGAACCACATAGTACCGTATAGATCAGGACTACTTTGACTGCAACAGGTGTGTAATGAAAGCACCTTTGCAAGCCCCTCCATTCCTTAATCTTCACCTGAACGAGGAGGAGGGTGTGTGTGTGTGTGTGTGTGCCCCAGGCACTTAATTACTTTTTCGACTGGGGCTCAAACACCTCTTATCTAGTATACAAAGAGAGCACATAAACAGCACTCCCTTCCTGCACTGATGGTGTTACCTGGTTTGGTCATGAAAGGTCTGCAAGAAAGCCAGCGAGCTCAGAGAACATCACCAAGGCCCCCACGCTTCTTGTCTAACCAGAGTTCAGCCAACTCTGATCTAATGTTGCTTTGCTTTCCTCCTGTCACTCAGGGCCGTTCCCAGCTCGCTTTGCACAAGAAGGAAGACCAAATCAATAGAAATCGGTCCTTCCACCACCGAGTTTAGTTGCCAAAATGTTTGTGGCAACCCAGCCATCCCGGTACGACGCAGGCCACCCGCTCAGCTCTCGCGTCCCTTTCTTCCTTCACCGATCATGCAAACACCATCGTTACCTTTGATTAAACCCTGGTTAGAGTGAAACGTGCTTTGCAGACAGCACCGCCCCATTCTTTTTAGAACCCGAAGAGATCCAGTATTTGGCTAAGATCAAACCAAGGCTTATTTCAGGGCCGGATGAGGGACTCTAACCCAGAAGGAGTCAGACAGTTGGAAAGAAAGAAGATAAATAAATAGAAACACGGCTGGTCCCTCTAAAATGTTGGAACCTGCTCCTGAGCCTACTTTTGCAATTGCAGAGTTAGCGAACAGCATTAGTCCCATCTATTTTTTTGGCGTGCAGTTGTGTGTGTGTGTGTGTGTCTGTGCGTGCGCGCGCGCGCAAAAAACGGATCCACATGAAACAGTGCTTTCTGTCTCCCATCCCGTTCATCCTTCCGTCGAGGTGCATCTGCATGCAACACCCGCTGTGCTCATTTTGTGTGATTTCTCGTTTCCCCCCCCTCCGCCCTGTGTCTGTTTCCGTTTCCTTCCCCCCCCCTTTTTTTTTGATTCTTACGAATTCTCTTTTATTGTTATGATTATTGTTATGATTATGATTACAATTCTGGCAGGGCTGTGATGTGCCAATGTTAGATCAGCACATTGGATCACATCAGCTAGAAACAGAGTATGCAGCATTTTAAAAGCGGGTTCTCCCTGTACCCCAAACCTCTCTGTCTCTCTCTAACTCCCCACCCCGTTTTTCCCTGAACCCAATGGGCGTTTGCTAGCAGCCCATTGAATAACTTCCACTGTTCTACACCTCCTTCTCTCTTCTCTCTCTTTCTCTCTCTCTCTCTCTCTCTCTCTCTCTCTCTCTCTCTCTCTCTCTCTCTCTCTCTCTCTCTCTCTCTCTCTCTCCCTCTCCCTCTTCTTCCTTTTTCTCTCCTCTTGTGCTTCTCCTTTTGCATGACCTCCGAAAGCTGCATCTATCAATGGAATCATGTCAGATTTTTCCAAGAAGCTTCGTTAGGGTGTATATACCCCAAAACCACAAAAATTTGATTAGAGTTTCTCATCTTTTTATCTTTTTGCTTTTTCTTTCCTTTCCCCTACGCGGCCTTCTTGTTGAAGCTTCTCCTCCTTTATTGGGCAGGGGGAAGAAAGCCCTGCCCTTCTTTATGCATTCTCTTCCATAATTTTTTTTTTGGGGGGGGGACTAAATTTGGGGTACCTGTAGGGGGCGAGGCCCGTTACCCTCACCTGCTCACCTTGATTTTTGCCACCGGCGAGCGTTTTTCAGCCCGCTAGTCTCTTAGGAGCGCCTAACTTTGGTCATAATTACAAGTCATCCTGGTTATCCGCTGTCTTGTTTAGCGAAAAATTGCAGGGGTCTGTAAAGCAAAGGAGAGCTGCAGTCAGATCACAAGCGCAGTCGCCGTCTTGTTTAGTGACTGAGTTGCTGGTGCCAATGGTGGTCACTAAACGAGGACAAGCTGTAAAGGATTTCAGCCCTTTTGTGTCCCTTTTTGCATCTGGTCACAAGGGCAGCCTTGTGGCTCTGAGAGAGATGGCCGGTAGTCCTCGGCTTATGACCACAACCATGGCCAGGATTTTCGTTGCTAAGCAAGACGGTTAATCAGGGAGTCAGGCCTGATGCTAGGAGCTTTTTTCCCCCCACGATCGCTAAGCAAATCCATGGAGTTACTAAGTGAATCATTTAACGTTAAGCTGGATTGTTAAGGAGATCCAGCTTTCCTCGTTGATTTGACTTGCTGGAAGCTGGTTAAGGCAGGTCATGAATGATGATCAGGTGAGCCTAGAACAGTGCAACCATGGTAAACCACCATTGCTAGGTCCCCAAATGTTGATTACATGACCATGGGGGGCTACGATGGTTGTAAATGTGAGGACCGGTTGTAAGCCACTTTTTTTTCAGTATTGCTGTAACTTCAAACAGTTGCTAAATCAGGGGTCTTCAATCTTGGCCACTTTAAGACTTGTCTTTAAGTGGCCAAGTTTGAAGACCCCTGCCCTAAATGAATGGTAGTAACTCATAACCCTCAAGGAGGACTGGATATCCAGATGTGAAACACAGCTGTTTTATCATCACTTTCCCAACAGTGGCCATCTAGAACAAACGTTGGCTTTCCGAAAATCCGGCCTCCCACATTTTAGAGGTGCCGATGGGAATTTCTCAAAATGACTCAAAATTGAGCTCGACCTTTCCGCTGCTAAGCCAGATGGATCTTAAGTGAGGTTTCCCCCCCCCCTCACCGTTTTACGATTGTCCCCACCGCCGTTCTTAAGCGAATCGCTGCGGTTATTAAGTGAGTGAGACGGTTATTAAGTGAATCTGGCTTCCTGGTTGATCTTCCAAGTCAGAAGGCCGCAAAAAGGGGATCGTGTGACCGCTCCCCCAGGACGCTGCGACCGTCATAAATACGAACCCGGTTGCCAAGCGTCCGAATTGTGGTTACATGACCATAGGGCAGGGGTAGGCAACCTTGGCTCTTTGATGACTCGTGGACTTCAACTCCCAGAATTCCTGAGCCAGCATAGCTCAGCATGGAAACCTCTCCCTGTCCCCTCAGCATGGCTGGCTCAGGAATTCTGGGAGTTGAAGTCCACGAGTCATCAAAGAGCCGAGGTTGCCTACCTCTGGGTTAAGGGAAATAGGTATATCTCGTCAATGTGTGGTCCTCAAATGGAACCGCATCCATATGGAAGGAAGTGTGTAGTGGGGTGCCCCAGGGCTCTGTTCTGGGCCCAGCGCTCCTCAACATCTTCATCAACGATTTGGATGAGGGGATAGATGGGGAACTCATCAAATTTGCAGACGACACCAAGCTGGCAGGAATAGCCAACACCCCAGAAGACAGGCTTAAGATACAGGAGGATCTGGACAGTCTATCTTATCTATCTATCTTATGTCAGGGGTCTTCAAACTTGGCCCTTTTATGACTCGTGGACTTCAACTCCCAGAATTCCTGAGCCAGCCACGCTGAGAGAAAAGGGAGAGGTTTCCAAGCTGAGCCACCCTGGCTCAGGAATTCTGGGAGTTGAAGTCCACCAGTCATAAAAGAGCCAACGTTGCCTACCCCTGCCATAGGGAACGCTGCAACAGGCGTAAGTGTGCAAAACAGTCTTGGCCCGCTTTTTCCAGTGCATGGTCACTAAACGAATGGTTGTTATGTTGAGGACTGCCTGTAAAAAGCCATTCTCCCCGTCTTCCTTTTTGTTTGTTTTTTAGGGGGTGGGCTTTGAGGAGCCCCCACCCCACCCCACCCCCATTGTTTATCCAGGATTTTTATCTCTTCCCTAAACCAGGATCCAGATTTTAAAGGGAATGCCGACCAAATCCCACGTTTTCATCTGGCAAGTTGGTAGCCCCTCAGGGTTGGGGTGGTGGGAAATAGAAATCCCACCCCCCAATATGCCAAGGTGTATGAGGGACCCACCCACCCCCATCTGGACGCGCTTCTGCCCTCTCTTTGCTTTTTCCAAAGATGAGAAATTGCTAATAAATTTTTGTGTCTATATCTGTGCTGTGATGATGACAGGTCTCAAACTGATCATTGGAACTCTGTTGCTATGAAATATTGCTTTGATGTCTATATTCTCTATATATCGTTTGTGAAAGTAATTCTTTTCGAAGTTCTGTTTATTTCCCCTTCCCCACCCCCCCATTTCTTGATTGATTTCTTTAGCATTCTGATAATTTTTTTTTAATTTTAGCCTTTTTTTTAATTTTGAAAAAAAAATATGAAGGAACTTAACAAGCAACGCAAGCCCCACCTGTTGTTTAAATTCTCTTCTGCTCTTTTTGTCCCCTCCTTATCTTTTATTTTTTTTTCCTTCTCTCTTTTTTTCTCCTCCTTTTTCCCCCCCCCCTTTTATTTCCGTTTTGTTTTGTTACCGCTGTGCGTTTCGTCCGCAGTGCGGCGCGTGGCTCCCCGATTCTCCATCCCGCCCACCAGCCACGAGATCATGCCGGGCGGGAACGTGAACATCACCTGCGTGGCGGTGGGCTCGCCGATGCCGTACGTCAAATGGATGCAGGGGGCCGAAGATTTGACGCCGGAGGACGACATGCCGGTGGGACGCAACGTCCTTGAGTTGACCGACGTCAAAGACTCCGCCAACTACACCTGTGTCGCCATGTCTAGCCTGGGTGTCATTGAAGCCGTGGCCCAGATCACCGTCAAATGTAAGTTTGCACCATTCCTTGATCCGATTCGGTCTCCTTTTGGCTGGCTTGGTCCTGGTGATCTTCACTCTGGATTTGAGATTCTCTGTCGATCCAGGTCACGGTTCTCCCAAAGGTGCTTTTTTTTCCCCAGGAGGCAACTGGACTTTCTTGTTTTTCTTTGAAGACGTTTCGCTTCTCATCCTAGAAGCTTCTTCAGTTCCGGCTGGATGGTGGGTGAAATGGGAGGATTTATACTCCTTGCAGACAGCCGGTCATTTGCCTCCTTGTAGAGAGTCGTTGAGGCCGCTTGGAGGTTTATCTGTGTCCTCAGGGTCACCCGAGTGGGGCAAAGGACCCCTCCAAGCGGCCTCAATGACTGTTCTGTACCAGCCTGCTACCGGCCCTGCAGAAAAGGCAGGGACAACCCCTTTTACAAGAAGGCAAGAGGCTGGAATTACGCCTGCCAAATTTATTGATACAAAAACAAACAGAACAAGACAGGAACCAAGAAACAGGAGCTTTTCAAGCGGTTGCCTTCAGCAAACCAGCCCTCCCACGCATTCCCCTTTTATACAGTTCAGGGCGTGGCTTCTCTCTGCCTCCTTCCGAGGTGCCCCATTGCCTTCCTCTGTTTACTCCTGATTGACTGCCTCCTGCGTCGGGCGTCCTTGAACAGGGCCAGCTGTGGGTCATCTTCATCCACGCTGTCAGGCTCACACAGCTGGGTCTGCGTCGTGACCAGGTGGGAGGGGCCTGGCTGAGGGCTCTCATCAAGCTGTCCAACCCCCTCAGCAAGCTCTTCAACACCCCCCTCCTCCTCCTCCTCTGAGTCGTCCGACCCAACTGCCGAACCCACAGGCTGACCCTGAATCACAACAATGACTCATTAAATCAGGAGTGTCAAATGCGCAACATCACGTGATAGGTTCGCGACGTATCGTGACTTTTTTTTCCCATCGCCGGCAATGGGGTGAGTGCGGTTTCGCCATGACACATCCAGCCCGCGGGCCAGCAGTTTGACACCCCTGCTCTAAAAGGATGCAAAGGACCTGCCAGGAATATAAATCCTTCCCTTCCCCACCATCCAGTCAGAACTGAAGAAGCTTCCTGGATGAGAAGCGAAACGTCTTCATAGGAAGAACAAGAAAGTCCAGTGGCCTCCTGAAAAAAAATTCCCTCTTGATTTCTCCCGATGGCGGAGCTTAGCTTGATCCACAGCGGCTTTCCCACAGCATACAACTCCCAGTTCGGTGTGGATGTCTGGGTGTTCCATTGGACCACGCTGTTTGGCAAAACTGTTAAAAATGAGTTTGTTTGTGGGTTTGTTTGTTGTTTTTTTTTTGAGTCCTTTCAGGCGAAAGGGGATGTCGGTTAGGCGAGACAACCTCTCCGTAACCGAGATCTCCTGTCTACATGTGCATGTCCGTCATTTTTCCCCCGTTTCCTCTGCTCGATTCCGTCCTGTCCCTTCCGCTGGTTGGCAGAACCAAAATCGAATGCCTTGAAGTTGCAAGTGGGAATCCTATTTATTTAGGATTCGTGTGTGTGTGTGTGGGGGGGAAAGACAGTCAAATGTTTGAGACTGCACGTCTCGCCTTTAGCTACGTGGATTGCAGCTCGCGGACGTTCTGCAGATAGTCCTCCACTTACGACGAGCGGGCCCGGCGCTTCTGTGGCGGAGCAAGGCAGCTGTTCAGCGAAGCGTACCCGGTTTTACGGGCTTTTTTGCCACGATTCTTAAGCGAACCCCTGTCGTCGTTAAGTGAATCGTGTGGTCGTACAGCGAATCTGGCTCCCGCGCTTGACTTTGCTTGCTGCAAAGGTTTCAAATGGCAGCCACAGGATCCCAGGGGGGTCCAGCCATTTGCCAAGCGCCTGAATTTGTATCATGTAACCAGGGGGGACAATTCAGCGGTTGCCAGCGTAAGGAAGCAGCTGTAAGCAACCTTTCTTTCAGCGCCCTCGTAACTTCCAACGAATGGTCGTAAGTCGAGGACTACCTGTTCTGGAAAATACCTGAAATGGATCACATGACTTGCCTCTGCATTTTCCTGGGGGGTTGTGACTTCTGACTCACTCTGATTCCGGGCTCCTACGTTGAGTCAGAGCTGTGCACGAGAAGAACGTTGTTGCATGATGTGACATCAGCCTGTGCATGTGTTCCCGGATTGCCCTCCAATGTTCCCTGGAGTGTGTGTGTGGGGGGGCTGCACGACACCCCACGCCCGCCAAGTTGTTTGCAAACAAGGTCCATAGGGAACCTCAGCATGTCCCCTTTGCTTCGTGCATCCACGTCCCGGAGACGCATGCCTGCCTCCCGTGTACTTTTGCGTAGGTCTTGTGGCCGGTTTGTGGGCTCTTCGGGCATGCCACTGTGTCTTTGCGGGTTGGACTAGAAGACCTCCAAGGCCCCTTCCCCCAGTGTGATTCTGTAATAAGAGCACGAGGAGCGTTTGACAAGAGTGAAACAGCAGTGGGCACCTCCCCTGCCCTGGTGCCACAAAGAGTGATCTGGATGTAATTTGTGTGCGTTGACCTGAAGGAAAACAGAGGTGCGATAACATCTGTATTTTGGGGAACGGTCACAGAGAAAAACAAAGGGGATAATTGGGTCGTTTCAAAGGCCAAGATGATCCAGCATTAGTTAACAATCTAGAACAGTCTTTCCCAACCGCGTGCCCATTAAGATGGCTGGAGTCCAACTGGCTGGGGAATTCTGGGAGTTGATGTCCACCCATCTTAAAGGGCAGAAAGACTGATCTAGAACATCACGGATGCTTCAAAGATGGCCAAAAGCAGAGAGCTTTCATCTTCTGCCCCAGATGCAAGAGGCAGCAAGATCAAAGGAGTAAAATCTAAACAGGTGACCCTTGATTTACAACCGGTCGCTTCGCTTAGCGACCGTTCTAAGCTGTGACAGACCTACCTTGGGGCTACTCGCGACTTGCTTCCAAAATCCAGACCATCAGACCCTCCAGATGTTCAGCGAGGTAGCTGCATTCACGGGAACTCTACTCAAAGTTTGGCATTTGGCCAAACATGGTTAATTCCGCTGGTCTGCAAAACCGAGCTCACCGCGAATTGTGGCTTCGCTTAACCACGTCAACGTTTGCTTAACGACCGTGGGGGGTCACCTTACCGCCATGGCCTTTGTTTCACGCCCATCACACACACAAAAAAGGCTGTAATAGGACTCTCGTGACTTAGGTCAGCGATATGCAGGCTCCATTATAGTTGTAAGTAGAGGATTGCCCTTAAGGATAGGAAAACTACAGTAGTGGCCAAAATTGTGGAAACCTTTTGGGAAAAGTGTATTTTTGAGGTTTGATGGCTAAGCAGTTTGGCGGGTCGAATCCCAAGTGCCGCGTAACAGAGTGAGCGCCTGTTACTCGTCCCAGCTTCTGCCAACCTAGCAGTTCGAAAGCAGGTAAAAATGCAAGTAGAAAAATAGGGACCACTACGGTGGGAAGGTAACAGCGTTCCGTGCGCCTTTGGCGTCCACTCATGCCGGCCACATGACCACGGAGACGTCCTCGGACAAGCGCTGGCTCTTCGGCTTTCAAACGGAGATGAGCACCGGCCCCTAGAGTCGGAAACGACTAGCACGCATGTGCGGGGGAACCTTTACCTTTTTTTTTAGTACCATAAAATTATATATCAATGGAAAGATAATTTAATCGAGAATGGAAGGCAACAAAGTTTGTTCAATTGTCTGTGCTGTACTCTATGAAAAGTGATATAGCCAAATAACCAGAAAAAGGAAGCACAACTTGCTTAGGTGGATATCAGGTAGCTTTCCTTCATCTGATTGTAGCCAATGAGCACGAGCGTTTAGAGAACCAATCGGGTGGCTCTCATTTGTCAGTGTGTTATGTGATCGCTGGGGTTTTTTTGTGTTCTTTCGTTTAGTGAGCTTGTAAAACGTAATAAAATTCAAGTAATGGTGCAAAGAGTTGACCGGTCGCCCAGAAAGCGATGTAAAATAGTATTATTAAGTGAACTGGGCTGCAGTTATAAAGAAATTAGAAGGAAAAAGGGTGGAAACTTAACCAAAGGTGGCATGTCTACTGTACACTTTTCCCAAAAGGTTTCCACAATTTTGGCCACTACTGTCTTGAACCTGGCAGTGGGGTGAATGGTTGATGGAAAGGAAAGAGGCCTCAGAGCTGTGCCGTTAACAGACGTAGGTCACTGCAGTCGTTAAGTAAGGCACCCAAGTAGGTCATTGCAGTCGTTAAGTAAGGCACCCAAGTAGGTCATTGCAGTCGTTAAGTAAGGCACCCAAGTAGGTCATTGCAGTTGTTAAGTAAGGCACCCAAGTAGGTCATTGCAGTCGTTAAGTAAGGCACCCAAGTAGGTCATTGCAGTCGTTAAGTAAGGCACCCAAGTAGGTCATTGCAGTCGTTAAGTAAGGCACCCAAGTAGGTCATTGCAGTCGTTAAGTAAGGCACCCAAGTAGGTCATTGCAGTCGTTAAGTAAGGCACCCAAGTAGGTCATTGCAGTCGTTAAGTAAGGCACCCAAGTAGGTCATTGCAGTCGTTAAGTAAGGCACCCAAGTAGGTCATTGCAGTTGTTAAGTAAGGCACCCAAGTAGGTCATTGCAGTTGTTAAGTAAGGCACCCAAGTAGGTCACTGCAGTCGTTAAGTAAGGCACCCAAGTAGGTCACTGCAGTCGTTAAGTAAGGCACCCAAGTAGGTCATTGCAGTCGTTAAGTAAGGCACCCAAGTAGGTCATTGCAGTCGTTAAGTAAGGCACCCAAGTAGGTCATTGCAGTCGTTAAGTAAGGCACCCAAGTAGGTCATTGCAGTCGTTAAGTAAGGCACCCAAGTAGGTCATTGCAGTCGTTAAGTAAGGCACCCAAGTAGGTCATTGCAGTTGTTAAGTAAGGCACCCAAGTAGGTCATTGCAGTTGTTAAGTAAGGCACCCAAGTAGGTCACTGCAGTCGTTAAGTAAGGCACCCAAGTAGGTCACTGCAGTCGTTAAGTAAGGCACCCAAGTAGGTCATTGCAGTCGTTAAGTAAGGCACCCAAGTAGGTCATTGCAGTCGTTAAGTAAGGCACCCAAGTAGGTCATTGCAGTTGTTAAGTAAGGCACCCAAGTAGGTCATTGCAGTTGTTAAGTAAGGCACCCAAGTAGGTCACTGCAGTCGTTAAGTAAGGCACCCAAGTAGGTCACTGCAGTCGTTAAGTAAGGCACCCAAGTAGGTCATTGCAGTCGTTAAGTAAGGCACCCAAGTAGGTCATTGCAGTCGTTAAGTAAGGCACCCAAGTAGGTCACTGCAGTCGTTAAGTAAGGCACCCAAGTAGGTCATTGCAGTTGTTAAGTAAGGCACCCAAGTAGGTCACTGCAGTCGTTAAGTAAGGCACCCAAGTAGGTCACTGCAGTCGTTAAGTAAGGCACCCAAGTAGGTCACTGCAGTCGTTAAGTAAGGCACCCAAGTAGGTCATTGCAGTCATTAAGTAAGGCACCCAAGTAGGTCATTGCAGTCATTAAGTAAGGCACCCAAGTAGGTCACTGCAGTCGTTAAGTAAGGCACCCAAGTAGGTCACTGCAGTCATTAAGTAAGGCACCCAAGTAGGTCATTGCAGTTGTTAAGTAAGGCACCCAAGTAGGTCATTGCAGTTGTTAAGTAAGGCACCCAAGTAGGTCACTGCAGTCGTTAAGTAAGGCACCCAAGTAGGTCATTGCAGTCGTTAAGTAAGGCACCCAAGTAGGTCATTGCAGTTGTTAAGTAAGGCACCCAAGTAGGTCACTGCAGTCATTAAGTAAGGCACCCAAGTAGGTCATTGCAGTTGTTAAGTAAGGCACCCAAGTAGGTCATTGCAGTTGTTAAGTAAGGCACCCAAGTAGGTCATTGCAGTTGTTAAGTAAGGCACCCAAGTAGGTCGCTGCAGTCGTTAAGTAAGGCACCCAAGTAGGTCATTGCAGTTGTTAAGTAAGGCACCCAAGTAGGTCATTGCAGTTGTTAAGTAAGGCACCCAAGTAGGTCATTGCAGTTGTTAAGTAAGGCACCCAAGTGATTGCCTCGTTCAGCCACCGTTGTCCTGCCACTCAAAGACACAATCGTTAAGTGACTGCACAGGTTGGCAAACAAATACAGGCCGTCTCGACTTGACGACCACAACGGAGCCCCAAACTTCCGTTGCTGTGCCAGACGGTTGCGAAGCGAGTTTTGTTCCCGCTTTACGACCTTTCTTGCCCCGGTTGTTAAGTGAATCGCTGCAGTTATTAAGCTAGTGAGCCAGTGGTTAAGTCGATCTGGCTTCCCTGTTGACTTTGCTTGTCGAAGGGAGATTGCAGGACGTTGCAACGGTCGTAAATGTGAACCAGTTGCCCAGCGTGTTGCTCCCTTAACAGTTGCGGTGACTGCCTTAACAACGGTGAGATAAAACGGGGCAAAACTCACCTATCCAATCTCTTGGCTTACTTAGCCCAGGGGTGGGCAACCTCGGCTCTTTTATGACTCATGGACTTCAACTCCCAGAATTCCTGGGTCAGCTATGCTGACTCAGGAATTCTGGGAGTTGAAGTCCATGAGTCATAAAAGAGCCGTGGTTGCCTACTCCTAGTAGCCTTGTACGTTTGGGGCACAATTGTGGTCGTACGTTGACGGCTACCTATACTTGCAAGCAAACGGCCACTTTTTTAGCGCTGGGCACACCTCAGTGCTGCCGACCCTTGAGCTGAACACTTTCCAGATTGGTTAAGGAGGTTGGTAAAATCCACCTAACTAGGCCGGGAACATTTCAGCCACTCTTCTTCAATAAATGCTACCCCCTACGCCGCACGCCGGGTGAAACGTAGCGCATGCACCGGGCGCGACTGTGTTCTTTTCATCAATTCTTCCCATTTTCTCAGCCTTTCCCAAAGCTCCAGGCACCCCCGTTGTCACCGAGACCACGGCCACCAGCATCACCATAACCTGGGACTCCGGAAACCCGGACCCCGTCTCCTATTACGTGATCGAGTATAAGTCCAAGAGTCAGGACGGGCCGTATCAAATCAAGGAGGACATCACCACCACCCGCTACAGCATTGGGGGTCTTAGTCCCAACTCAGAGTACGAGATCTGGGTGTCGGCGGTGAACACAATTGGGCAGGGCCCTCACAGCGATTCCGTTGTGACCCGCACGGGGGAGCAGGCCCCCGCCAGCGCCCCTCGAAATGTTCAAGGCCGGATGTTGAGCGCTACGACCATGCTCATCCAGTGGGAGGAACCGGTGGAACCCAACGGTCAGATCCGGGGCTACAGGGTGTATTACACCATGGAGCCCGACCAGCCAGTCAGCAACTGGCAGAAACACAACGTGGACGATAGTCTCTTGACCACCGTTGGCAGCCTGCTGGAGCAGGAGACCTACACCGTGCGGGTCTTGGCGTTCACGTCGGTGGGGGATGGCCCGCTCTCGGATCCCATCCAAGTGAAAACCCAACAAGGAGGTGAGACGTTGCGTGGTCTAGTGGTCAAGGTGCTGGGCTAGGAGACTTGAGTTCTAGCCCTGTCGTAGGAATGAAAGGGGGCTGGGTGATTTGGGGTCAGGAACTAGGCAGCGGTGAGTTCTAGTCCCGCCTGAAGCATGAAAGTCGACTGGGTGGCTTTGGGCCAATCACCAGGGAATAGTGAGTTCTAGTCCACCATAGGCAGGAAAGCTAGCTGGGTGACTTTGGGCCAATAATTAGACAGCAGTGAGTTCTAGTCCCGCCTAAGGCATGAAAGTTGACTGGGTGACTTTGGGCCAATAATTAGGCGACAGTGAGTTCTAGTCCCACCTAAGGCATGAAAGTCAACTGGGTGGCTTTGGGCCAATAATTAGGCGGCAGTGAGTTCTAGTCCCACCTAAGGCATGAAAGTCGACTGGGTTGCTTTGGGCCAATCACCAGGGAATGGTGAGTTCTAGTCCACCATGGGCAAGAAAGCTGGCTGGGTGACTTTGAGCCAATAATTAGGCAGCAGTGAGTTCTAGTCCCACCTAAGGCATGAAACTGGGTGACAAGGGGTTTCACTCTCCGTCAGCCCAACCCACTTCACAGGGTTGTGGTGGTGGAGAAAATAGGAGGAGGAAGTAGTATTGTGTGTGTTCACAGGATGGAGTTATTTATAAAGGCAAGATATATTTATAAATAAAACTAACTTGCTATGGCAGGGGTCCCCAACCCCTGGGCCGTGGACCAGTACCGGGCCGCAAAATGCCAACAACCGGTCCGCACAAACAAGCAAAGCCCCATCCGTGGGATGCAGGCAGCACACAAATCCACGTACTCTCCAGTCCGTGGAAAAAACCTCTCTCCACAGAACCAGTCCCCGGTGCCCAAAAGGTTGGGGGCCTCTGTGCTACGGCACTTCATTTGATTCTCCCAAAGGGCTTCGGAACCACTTCACTGCTCAGCAACCAATAAACTAGTTTTAATTAGCGTCTAGTTGGCTATTTAAGAGTGCTTTGTATTGTGATAGATTTCGGTTGCCATTGTACAGAAATTGAATGCCGTAGCTTCTGTCAGTCAAGAAGAGACGGAATCAGGAATGAATCCTTTTGTCTGGAGTGGTATAGGGCTTCCTGCTTGAGCAGGGGGTTGGACTAGAAGACCTCCATGGTCCCTCCCAACTCTGTTATTCTGTTGCTCTGTTATGACTGAAGCTGGCTTGTATGGTGACCAGGAATAATTGGTATAAAGCCAGTATGTTGACGAAGGATTGAATTGTGCAGCATAGATTTGAAGGGAGAGTAAATGGAGTAAGAGGGAGAGGGAGATTCACCTTAATGAAAAAGGGGCAGCATACAGATATAATAAATAAATAACATGATAAAGAAATAAAATGGAGAACATTGCCATTGGATGGAACTGAGATCCTGCAAAGAAAGAGGGTTAAAAAGAAGAAGATTGTGCGTGAGTCTTTTTTTTTCTTTTCTTTTTCTTCCCCCAAATCCTGCATGGATTTGGTGGAAGAAAAGAGATGGCAAATGTGGGTTCATGTAAACTACACACAGGTAGTCCTTGACTTAAGACCACAATTGGGACTAAAGTTTTCCTTCTTAAGCAAGGCAATTGTTCAGTGAGTCACACAAGATTTTACAACCTCTTTTACCCCGGTTGTTAAGCAAAGCACTGCAGTTTTTAAGTGAATCACTGTGCTGTCCATCTTACACACACACACACACACACACACACACACGTGTAACTGTGATTTAGTGAATTTATTAATATTCCCCAGCTATTCCCTTCACCAAAAACTCAGAACTGTCCCAATTAGGTCCAGCCACGGGCAAACCAAGGTTAGTCCACAGAGCAATGGCAAAAGGGTCCACAAGTTGCTCAAACACAATAACTCCACCTGACAAACTTAAACCCACACATAAGGGAGCTCAAAAGGCAAGAAAAAAACCAGACTTTCCAAGGCACGAGTCAGTTCCAAACATTGTGTCAATCCAGAGTCAGGCCGGAATCATGAGGACTAGAAAACACACAGCTAAGAAAACAAACACGTTCTTCTCAGTAACCCCTCCGTCTGTCCGCTGTGATAAATAGCCAGCTTTCCGGTGCAGCCCATCGAGATGGCGAGGCCCTCACCTCTTGAGTCGTCTGGCTGGCCTTCTCTGCTCCTGCCTTTTCTCTGCCCTGTGTGTTCTCGGATCAGGTGCAGAAGGCACTTCCTCCCGCTCTTTGCTGGCCATCGGCCACTGCAAGCTTTCCCCAGCTGGATCCTCAGCCAAATCACTTCGGGATGGCTGTTCAGAGTCATCGATCAACTCGGTTCCTGACGTGCCAGGAATTGGCTCATTCTTCCCCGAGCTGCCACCTAAGGAGGTATCTGGGAATCGTCAAGAGAGTCATTGCCATCACATGCTGATTAAGCGAATCCGGCTTCCCCCATTGATTTGCTTGTTGGAAGGCGGCTGGGAAGGTCACAAAGGAAAACAGTGGCTTACAACCAATCCTCAGACTTACGGCCATTGCGGCATCTCCACGGTCATGTGATCAGAATTCAGGCACTAGATAACCCGCATGTACTTATGACCCTTTGCGATGTCCTGGGATCATGTGATCACCATTTGCAACTTCCCCGGAGGGCCTCTGACGGGCAAAATCGATGCAAAAAGCCGGATTCGCTTAAAAACAACCGCACGATTCGCTTAAGAAATGCATTGGTTCGTTTACCAACCAAGGCAAAAAAAAGTCGTAAAAATCAACGTAGGCAACGACTCTCTTAACCATTGCCTTGCTTAGCAATAGAAATTTTGGTCTCGATTTGGGTCGTAAGTCAAGAACTACCCATTTATCCAGTTGTCTTCTGTCTCCTCCTCGCCAATTCTCACACGCATCCTTCGCCTCCCTTACCTTTTTCCCTAGTTCCCGGGCAGCCGATGAACTTCCGAGCAGAGGCGAAGAGCGAGAGCACCATTTTACTGACCTGGAGCTCCCCCCGCCAGGACATTATTCTGAAGTACGAACTCCTTTACAAGGAAATCAGTAACAAACCAGGAACCCCGGAGGTGAGACCCGTTTCGGGGGGGGGAGCGGGAATCCGTTGCGGGGAAATCGGGAGTGACTGTGCCCCGTTCACGCCTGTGTTCTTTGTTTCTCTTGCTTGTTTGGGCTGCCAACCCTCGCACCCGCGGCCGGCCTGCAGTTTCTGAAGACGTTTGACCCCGTGACATCCTTCCTGGTGAAAGAACTCAACCCAACACCGAATATGTCTTCCAGCTGGCGGCTCGCTCAGCTCTGGCCTTGGAGCCCGACATCGGAGGTCAGGGAGCGCACGCTGCAGTCTAGTAGGTGTCCCTTTTCTTACCCAGAATTCTCTGAAGGGATCACGGTCAGGCAGGAGACACAACAGCTGGGGGTCCAGGTGTGGAATGGTGACCAGCGTGGGGCTTCGGGGCAAGCCGAATCGGACGCTGTGGGCCTCGCGTGGTTTTTGCCCCGTAGGAGTTAAGCAAGGAGCTAATGTTTCTCTAGCTGCTCTCGGCTCACTAAGGACCAGCATATCCAGGGAATTATTTTCTGGCTGCAAAGGAGAGGAGTGTGGGGAACGTCTCTCTGTGTGGCTGGGCCTGGTTTAATCACGTTGTTGGGCTGTGTTTCGAGGGCGCACGGTGGGCTTAAAGGGTGAGAAGAAGCTACTAGCCGTGGACTCTCTCTTAAGGCCGCCCCCTTACCTCACTTGAAAACGTGGCACTGTCCTGGGTGAGAAACCACGACTCCCTTAAACTGAAAGTTCGCTTAACCAGGACGACTGGCGGGTGTGTATGTGTGTGTGGGGTGTGGATTTCCGGCCACAAAGGGATGTAGGTTTGTGAGCGTCAAATGCTCTGGCTGGAGGTCGGATGGAACAGGAGGAAAACACGCCAAGGGCTGCGGAGGACTTCGTGACCGTATTTTTGAGAGAGAGACCTTCCCCCCCCTCGCTCCTTCCTTTTTCCCTTTCCCATAATCCACTGTCACGGCATTTCCCCTAAACACCCCCCCCCACCCCCCAAAAAAGAAAGTATGATGGAGGGCACGGTAAGGGCGGGTCTCAATCACGCCACCATAGTGCTGGTTTTAGTTTAATGGATTGTCTCCCTTCACGGTTGCACCCTGGGACAGCACCAATCCTGGCTGGCAATAAAACATGAAACTTTGCTTTAAAAGGAAAAGAAAAAAAAGAAAGAATGAGGTGGTTTCTCGATCGTTTTTCCTTTTTTCTTTTTTTCTTTCTTTCTTTCTTTCTTTCTTTCTTT
>NC_139512.1:11949558-12044558 GCF_947247035.1 Vipera ursinii
GATGGTGTTACCTTGTTGGGTCAGGAGACGTCTACAAGAAAGCAACCAAGCTCAGAGAGAGCATCAAGGACCCCCCCCCCCGGTCCTTCTCCTTCTCCTCTTTTTCCTCCTCCTCCACCTCCGCCTCCACAAACCCCATTCCCTTCTAGCACTGATGACGTTAGCTAGTTGGGTTGTAAAACGTCTGCAAGAAAATCACCAAGCTCAGAGAGCACCAAGGACCCCACGGTCTTCCTCATCCTCCTCCTCTTCTTCTCCTCCTCCTCCTCCTCTCCACAAACCCCATTCCCTTCTAGCACTGATGATGTTCCCTAGTTGGGTCATGAGACGTCTGCAAGAAAATCACCAAGCTCAGAGAGCACCAAGGACCCCACAGTCCTCCTCCAACCCCACATTCCCTTCTAGCACTGATGATGTTACCTAGTTGGGTCATGAGACGTCTGCAAGAAAACCACCAAGCTCAGAGAGCACCAAGGACCCCACGGTCTTCCTCCTTCTCTTCTTCTCCTCCTCCTCCTCCTCTCCACAAACCCCATTCCCTTCTAGCACTGATGATGTTCCCTAGTTGGGTCATGAGACGTCTGCAAGAAAATCACCAAGCTCAGAGAGCACCAAGGACCCCACAGTCCTCCTCCAACCCCCACATTCCCTTCTAGCACTGATGATGTTACCTAGTTGGGTCATGAGACGTCTGCAAGAAAACCACCAAGCTCAGAGAGCACCAAGGACCCCACGGTCTTCCTCCTTCTCTTCTTCTCCTCCTCCTCCTCCTCTCCACAAACCCCATTCCCTTCTAGCACTGATGATGTTACCTAGTTGGGTCATGAGACGTCTGTAAGAAAATCACCAAGCTCAGAGAGCACCAAGGACCCCACAGTCCTCCTCCTCCTTCCCTCCTCCTCCAACCCCACATTCCCTTCTAGCACTGATGACGTTAGCTAGTTGGGTTGTGAAACGTCTGCAAGAAAACCACCAAGCTCAGAGAGCGCCAAGGAACCCCCCAGTTCAACCCTAAGCTGCAGTTGTTTTCTTCTTGGTCTCTTGGGGTGTGCAACTGGTCTTACCTTGACCAGAAAGTTAGGACGTCCATAAGTTAAAAAAATGGACTTCGTAGCACCTCTTCATACAACGGGGAACATGACCGCCTAGTCTCAAGGAATGGGGGATTCCTTGCAGGATGCTGCTTAGCTTTTTGGGGTGGGGGGAGTCGGAGGGGGAGGGGAACTCACCTGGAAACGGGGCCCGTTAATTTATTTTCTGTCTTTGCATTTCTCCCTGACTGTAATTGGAATCCTGCGGGCCAACATCCGGCCACCTTTTTTCAGAGTCTTCTCGACACTTAACGTCTTTTTTTTTCCGCAATGGTGTGAGGAGGGATAGGCAGTGCTTCTGTTGTACGAAAAAGGGGCGGTGAAGAAATTGTGTCCCTTTTTCCGCCGAGGCTACGGCGGGAGGGCTGGTGCGTTGGAAAGGAAAAACAGGCAGTGGGAATCGATATTTTTTTCCTTGGTTTTGTTGGTTAGGGCTGATGGGGGCGTGTGGGTTTCTTTCTGGTTGTTTTGCAGGAAGGGTAGACAAAGGCCATGGTGGACATGGCCGTGGGTAGCTGTGAAATTGTGTCATTTGGTTTCCTGTGAAAGGGTTAGGGTCTTTGAGCCACTGGCCGCTCACCCAGGAGTAAAAGCTACGGACCTTTCCGGGCTCCCGTCATTCAATTCTATTGGCCCCGTGGAGAGATTGAGGTCCCTGCCCCCTCCCCACTCCCGGCCTTTCTTGAGAGGGGTCTTGGAATAAAGCCAAACCAGGAATAACCTAGGTTGAGGTCTGGGGCCAAGAGTCACCCTCCCCTCCTTTCCTCTCTTCCTTTCTTCCATCCGTTCCCTCCCTCCCTCTCGCCTTCCTTCCCATCCACCTGTTTCCTCCGTTCCCATCCATTTCCTTCCTTTCCCATCCATCTCCTTCCTTCCTTTCTTCTCACCCATCTATTTCCTTCCTTCCTTGCCACCCATCTATTTCCTTCCTTCTTTCTTTCCCTATTTCCTTCCTTTTCCTTCCTTGCTACCCATCCATTTCCTTCCTTCCCATCCATTTCCTTCCTTCCTTCCTTGCCACCCATCTATTTCCTTCCTTCTTTCTTTCCCTATTTACTTCCTTTTCCTTCCTTGCTACCCATCCATTTCCTTCCTTCCCATCCATTTCCTTCCTTCCTTCCTTGCCACCCATCTATTTCCTTCCTTCTTTCTTTCCCTATTTCCTTCCTTTTCCTTCCTTGCTACCCATCCATTTCCTTCCTTCCCATCCATTTCCTTCCTTCCTTCCTTGCCACCCATCTATTTCCTTCCTTCTTTCTTTCCCTATTTCCTTCCTTTTCCTTCCTTGCTACCCATCCATTTCCTTCCTTCCCATCCATTTCCTTCCTTCCTTCCTTGCCACCCATCTATTTCCTTCCTTCTTTCTTTCCCTATTTCCTTCCATTTCCTTCCTTCCCATCCATTTCCTTCCTTCCTTCCTTCCTTCTTTGCCACCCATCTATTTCCTTCCTTCCTTCCTTGCACCCATCTATTTCCTTCCTTCTTTCTTTCCCTACTTCCTTCCTTCCTTCCTTGCCACCCAACTATTTCCTTCCTTCCTTCCTTCCTTCTTTGCCACCCATCTATTTCCTTCCTCCCTTCCTCACCCATTTCCTTCCTTCCGATCCGTTTCCTTCCTTCCCATCCCTCTCCCTTCTTACTCTCTTCTCCTCCCTTCCTCTCTCTCTCTTTCTCTTCCATCAGTTAGCTCAGACCATCTCTGCTTCCTCGGGGGGGGGGGGACCTGGGGTGGGGTGGGGGTTGCTTGGTGGTCTTGTAACCCCCCTGAAAACCTGTCTTTTGTTTCCTGACTGGCTGCTGGAGGAAGGAGCCCAATTCTTCCCTGTTCCTGGCGGCATCCTTCGGCGTTCAGACCTCCCAGCTTGGGGCAGGCTTCTGTGTTTTTTCCTCTTCCTCCTCCTCCTCTTCCTCCTTCTTCCTCTCTTTAACTAGTTTTCTCCTTTGATGCAGCCTTCACCTCATACAGTTCTCCTGGCCTATCCTTGACGAGTTTCCTTTCCCTTCCTCTCTCTCTCTCTCTCTCCCCCTCTTTTTATCTCTCTCTCTTTTTCTCTTTCTCCCTTGGCTGGCATGCCTGTCTGATGCATGGATGCTTTGTCTACGTGGAGGGGGGGGGGAGACGTTTTTTCACTGCAAAAAAAAATAGCACGATTTGTCCCCCTCCTCTCTCTTTCTTCTCTTTGCTCCCAGGGCATATCTGCATATTTTTCAGCCTGTCCAAGTTCTCTTCTCTTAAGATCTGCAAGGGTTTCCGATATATTCAGCAGGTGGAGGTGATGTTTTCAGAAAATTGGAGGGGAGGGGGGGGAAGAGAAATCTCCCTTTGCATTTAAGTCGATGTTTCTCTCGGCCTGCTCTGAACCAAAATGTACTTCTCCGGCTATGACGAGGCAGTTTCACCCTACGTTTGCCAGAGGAAAATTGCCCTCCGAGAAAACAACGCTGGAAGAGATGATTTCAAAATGCATTTTATGCAGGGTGTTCAAGTATATGTGCATAACTTACGGGAATGTTTCTGCTGTGTGCATAGAAATCAGTATTATTATTGTTATTTTGCCGGTGGTGTGGCGTGACTTCTAATTTATTTATTTACTTAGCGTATGTCAACTGCAGAGGTCATGCAATCACTGATATGTAGATTTAGTTTAAATAAAGCATCTCATCATGTTTATGGGATGACGAAAACCAAGGCAAACAAGCAGAATAGAATAGAATTAGAATAGAATAGAATAGAATAGAATAGAATAGAATATGGAATAGGATAGAATAGAATAGAATAGAATAGAATAGAATAGAATAGAATAGAATAGAATATGGAATAGAATAGAATAGAATAGAATAGAATAGAATAGAATAGAATAGAATAGAATAGAATAGAATATGGAATAGAATAGAATAGAATAGAATAGAATAGAATAGAATATGGAATAGGATAGAATAGAATAGAATAGAATAGAATAGAATAGAATAGAATAGAATAGAATGTGGAATGGAATAGAATAGAATAGAATAGAATAGAATAGAATATGGAATAGAATAGAATAGAATAGAATAGAATAGAATAGAATAGAATAGAATAGAATAGAGCTGGAGGGGACCTTGGAGGTCTTCTAGTCCAGCCCCCTGCTCAAGCAGGAGAACCTATACCATCTCACACAAGTGACTGTCTAGCTAGCCTCTTCTTAAAAACCTGCAGGGATGGAGCACTCATGATTTCTGGTGGCAAGCTGTTCCACTGGTTAATTGTCCTCCCTGTCAGGAAGTTTCTCCATAATTCCAGGTTGCTTCTCTCCTTGATCTGTGGATTTCAATTCCCAGAATTCCCCAGCCAGCATTTATGTGTTTCAACTCTGGTTCTGATTAGGTGCAAGATCATTAAAGAGAGAAGCAAGCTGAAACTAAGGAGAAATTTCCTGACAGTGAGAACAATTAATCACCACGATTTCTGGTGGCATGCTGTTCCACTGGTTAATTGTCCTCCCTGTCAGGAAGTTTATCCTTAATTCCAGGTTGCTTCTCTCCTTGATGAGTTTCCATCCGTTGCTTCTTGTTTGGTGCTTTGGAGAATAACGTGACCCCCTCCCCTTTGTAGCAGCCCCTCAAATACTGGAACACTGCTGTCATGTCTCCCCTATTTCTTCTTTTCTTTAGACTAGCTAGCCAAACCCAAGTCCCGCAGCCATTCTTCATATGTTTTGGTCTCCAGGCCTTGGATCATCTTAGTTGCTCTTCTCTGAACTTTTTCCAAAGCCTCAACATCTTTTTTGTAGTACAGGGACCAAAATTGGTAGGAAGACTAAATTGAGGTTGTGTTTGACAGCTTCTCCCTTGTACTCAGACAGCAATCTCATTGCACCACAAATGTGTACATACATATATTTTTAATTCCTCTTCTTCCTTTTTTAATTATAAATTTACTGAAGAGTGAAAGAGAAACGCCAGACTATTAAACGTACCAGGTAGTCCTCGACTTACAACCATTTGTTTCGTCACTGTTTGAAAGTTACAGCTGCACTGAAAAAAAAAGGGGCTTATGGCTGGTCCTCACACTTACGACCGTTGCAGCAATCCTGTAGTCACGTGATCAGATGGAAACTCATCAAGGAGAGAAGCAACCTAGAACTAAGGAAGAATTTCCTGACAGTTAGAACAGTTAACCAGCAGAACGACCTGCGTCCAGAAGTATTGAATGCTCCAACACGCCTTGGGGCACGAAAACAGGCTGCTGCAGGGTGCGAAAATGAGATGCTGCCACGCCACGGGGCGCAAAAATGGGCCACCACCGCACTGTGGGCTGCAAAAACAGGCGCCATCGTGCACAGAAATGGGGCGCTGTGCTGCGTGAGAATGGTGCAGGGCTAGCGAGTGTCATGCAAGGGCTAGCCCCGCCCTGTTTGTGTCACGGGCATGCTTGTGACCCCACGTGCGTGCGTGCACATGTGCGCGCATGTAAAATGCTTCCCCCTCCCTTTCCCTCCAGTGTGCTAGCTGAGAAAGGTTGGTGACCTCTGCTCCAACACTGGAAATTTCTAAGAAGAGACTGGACAGCCATTTGTCTGAAATGGTATAGGGTTTCCTGCCTGAGCAGGGGGTTGGACTAGATGACCTCCAAGGTCCCTTCCAACTTTGCTATTCTATTCTGTTCTGTTCCGTTCTATTCCATTCCATTCCATATTCTCTTCTCTTCTCTTCTCTTCTCTTCTCTTCTCTTCTCTTCTCTTCTCTTCTCTTCTCTTCTCCTCTTCTCTCCTCTCCTCTCCTCTCTTCTCTTCTCTTCTCTTCTCTTTTCTCTCCAAGTGCGATTGTTATCCTTGACTCTTCAGACTGAGCAGGATCTATGGTATCTTCTCCAGGAGACATCTCCCAGGCTTGCTCATCATATCTGGAACCTCTTCTATGCAGATATGCCCTTTTCTTTTCCTTCCCTCCAAGGTGTCCTGACACTACATCTCTGCTTAGCTTTTTCCCTAATCCATCCATCCTCTCCGCTTGCAAATGTCCCTGGTCCCAAATCATCCATGCAACCATCCCTGGCTTGGCTGGTGCCCCTTCTCTGCCCTGCATGGCGTGTTTTTTCACAGCATTTCTCCACTAAAGTGGGCCCCTCCCAAGCGTCAAAACCCCAAGATTTTTTGTTAAAAACAAATCCATTAAACTAAAGGTAACGTATTCTCTCTCTCTTTTTTTTAATCTTAAAATAAGTTGGTCTTTTAACTCTTCAAGTACCATAGACGGTAGACTTGGATGCCTAGAAAATCTCTAAAATGTGTCCAAAAAAAAAAAACAACCCCAGAGATTAGGAGGAAAAAAAATGGGATTATTGGGATGAAAAAAAAGAAGACACGTTGCCCTAATTCATCCAAAATTCATAGATTCGCCTTTTCTTTTTTTTTTTCTTTTTTTTTTTTTTTGGCGAAGTCGTTTCATTTCCCCTTTGGATAAATCCTTTCTCTCCTCAACGCTGGCTTAGTTAGATGGCTGAAGGACACCAAAGGATCAGAAACTCTATTGCCCAATGGAGCAATTTGACAGTAGGGAAACCTTTTTTTAAAAAAAAAAAAATGAAGTTTCGGAAGATGTAGAATTGCTTCTTTTTTTTGTTTTGTTTTAAATAGACAGTGGCCTGAAGTTGGGGTCTCCAATGTCTATGGTACCTAAAGGGTTAAAATAAAAATTTAAAAATCCTTATTGCTTCGGTATGAAAGCTCAAGTCAGGGTCCGTTGTTGAGGTTTGGACAGTCAACCTTTAACACGTGTGAAGTGTGCAAAAGGTGAGTACTGGCTGATTCACAGGCTGATCCACCTATACAGCCCAACCTGTTCCCTCTGGAAAGTCCACTTCAAATGGCCTGTCCTAATTTGCACACCTTTGGATAGCTGCCCGGTCTTTGGTGGGCCTCAGTGAGGAAGAGGGCAGTGCCCACGGCTGGTGTGGGCGCGCACGCACACACAACCATCCCAGTTGCTTAATCTCCCTTACCCCTCGGTCCAGAAAATGCAAGGGCCTGCCTACATGCTAACACACCCACACCCACCTGCGCACCTGCCACCTTGAATTCACACACAGGTTGGGCTGGATTGTGAAGGAAACTCCTTGTGGATCCTCTCCACAGCAAGGCCAGCGTGGGGTGGCAACTTGGCCAAGACGGTACGGTCCCGAAAAGTTCTAGCATGGAGCGTTCCCTTGGCCCATTGGCTTAGCCAGAGGGGAAAAAAACCAGTCCATGTATTTTATCTGACCTGTCCTGAAGTGGATTGCTTAGAAGGGTGAGTGGACAGACACCCCTTCCCCCTAAGCCGCTGGGAATCGGGCTGGCAAAAGTTGGAAGTCTGCATGTTGGGGTGCTGTACCCTGCCCCCTCTTTTCTGGAAGTAGAATTTACTGGGTTGAGGACTCAATGTTTTCAAAACCACCCAGAATCTGGTAGGTCTGATTTGAGTGAGTTTCTTGATGAAGGTTAGATAAGGTGATCTGGTTGAGGATTGTGGGTAGAAAAAGACCCCCTGTCAGACAGCTCTCTGTCGGGCACAAATTAAGAATTAAAACCCATTCCTCAGAGGTTTGGTTTAGTGCTTCTTGTTTAGCCACATTTCAACCTGTAGCTTATTCAGTGCTTCTTGTTTACCCTAGTTTAATCCTTTAGCTCAGGGGTCCCCAACCTGTGGTCTGCGGACCAGGATCGGGCCATGGGCTCCTGGCCCGTGGGCTGTGGAAAAGGCTGGCTGGTGCACGCACGCGTGGGCGTACATTCCGCCCCCCCACACACACACTTGCGCTAGCACCCGTGCATGCGTGCTAGCCTGGGTGTTTTGTGTGGCCCATTTGCGCATGTGTGAATGGACCACTAGCCACCGTGTGGGTGCGCAGCCATTTGGGCGTGCGTGCAGCACCAGTGCATGTTGTCAGCATGAACATGGCTGCTAGTGCCGCGCTAGTCTGCGTGGCCTCATGTGCGCATGTGCGTGCACGCACGCCAGTTTTGAAGCTGCTCTCCTTCCCTCTGGCTCTTGAGCCCAGAAAGGTTGGAGGCCTCTGCTTTAGCTTGTTTAATGCTTCTTGTTTAGCCTATTCATTCATTTACTCCAGTGTTTCTCAAACTTAGCCATCTTATGACCTGTGGACTTCAACTCCCAGAATTCCTCAGCTGGCTTGCTGAGAGTTGAAGTCTACTTGTGTTAAAGTGGCCAATTGTGAGAAGCATGGATTTAAATCAGGGGTCTTCAAACTTGGCCCTTTTATGACTTGTGGACTTCAACTCCCAGAATTCCTCAGCCAGCCAGGGAGGAAGATCCCTGATTTAAACCATTTGCGTGGCTGCCTGTCTCACTTACAGGAACTCCTGTAAGCACTGTGGCAAGGAGATTGGGTTCAGCTGTCCTCTTGAGAAAAACCACGTTTTCCAAATAAAAATGGGATGTAGAATGAGGTCCTTCTTCAGCATTTTACTCAACAAGTCCAAATTTTGGCAAGGATAGTTTGCCAAGCAATAAAATAAATGTGGCTGGATGCTTTCCTTAGTGATACTCTAGGCTTTTGAACCCCAGAATCTTTAAGCTGGGTAGACTTCAACTCTTAGAATACTCCAGCCAGCCATGCTGGCTGGGGAATTCTGGGAGTTGAAGTCTACCCAGCTTAAAAGATACTGAGGTTCAGAAACACAGTTTTAGTGGATCCTACCCTTGACTAGATGCCCTTGAGAATCTTCCCACCTGCGTGAGTCTGTGATCACCTGGGGCAAAATAAATTGAATTACAGAAGAGGAATTGAAAGTTGAATTTCATGCCTCAAATTATACAGCTTATAACAGGCACCTTCTCCTCACCCAAAAGAGGTAGACTCTGCAGGAAAAACAATAAATCCAGCATAAATCCAGGTCATTTTCGGCACTGCACAAATCTATCCTTGAGGAAGATTTATGACAATTTGATTGTCTTTGATTGGGATGATGGACTTCTCCCAATTTTGAAGCAGAGTTTTCAGAAACTCAAGCAACGTATATCAGGGCTTGTATTTTTGGTGCTGAAGATTTTTTTTTAAAAAAAATGATTTAAAACAGGCTGACCTATTTCCTTTTCAAACCTCCCCAATTAAATAGTAAAAAGGACAAACCCGGAATGCAGTAATGGGATTATTGGAAGGCGTAGAAATTCAGCACAAAAGACTAAAAACGAAGCAGAATCGAGACGGGACTAATTTTGTAATCCACCAGCCATGCTTAAATACGCGTAAAAAAATTAGATTGGGCGTCTCTCCTTCTCCCCATAATCTGAAATATTTTATGGGTTGGGAATGGACAAAACGTCATACAGCTAGTCCTCGACTTACGATCACAATTGGTGAAGCGAGACAGCTTGTTAAGTGAGTTTTGGCCCATTTTACGACCTTTCTGGTCACAGTCGTTAAGTGAACCTTTGCAGTTGATAAGTTAGTAAGCCGGTTGTTAAGTGAATCTGGCGTATCCCCCTCCCCCTTGACTTTTCTTGTCAGAAAGTCGCAAAAGGGGATTGTGTGAACCCCCGGCGCACAGCAACCATCGTAAGCTAGATGACGAGCCTCTGAATTCTGACCACATGATCGGGGCGATGCACATTTTTCAGTATCATAACTTGGAACGGTCACTAAACGAGCCGTTGTAAGTCGAGGATTACCTGTGTCTTGTATTTCGGGAGACTTTTTTCCACCATAAGATGATTTTGACAGGGTCAAAACAGGAAAGCTAGATTCTTAGAAGGCAAAAATTAACACCCTGTCGGGAGCAAGCAATTCCAGTGTCTGAGCTTGTTTCACAATTGTCAGAAAAAATTGCGTAAGAAAAATATACCGTATTTTCCAGCGTATAAGACAACTGGGCGTATAAGACGACCCCCCAACTTTGGGGATGATTTTCAAGATTTTTCGTCTTATACGCCGGAAAATCAGCAAGCCCAGGAAGGCACGCCCTCCCCTCTCACTGTGGAGGAAGCAGGGCAGGCTGGCGTCTGGCGGGAGCCAGCAGGGCAGTCCTGCGCACACGCGCGCTCCCCGGCTGTTAAGGAGCACTCTTTAGCAGCCGGGGAGTGCGCGCGTGTGCAGGACTGCCCTGCCGGCTCCCGCCCGACGCTCTTCCCTCTTGAGGCAGCATCCCCGAGGACTCCTTAGGAGCCGGGGAGCGATGCTGCCTCAAGAGGGAAGAGCGTCGGGCGGGAGCCAGCAGGGCAGTCCTGCGCATGCGCGCACTCCCCAGCATCGCTCCCCGGCTCCAGCCTGCCCTGCTTCCTCCACAGTGAGAGGGGAGGGCATGCCTTCCCAGGCTCGCTGATTTTCCGGCGTGTAAGACGACCCCCCAACTTTTGAGATGATTTTCATGGGTTAAAAAGTCATCTTATACGCCGGAAAATACGGTACTGATAAGTTTTCACCACCCCATTGTGATCTCCCTCAGCGGGGCTTTTGATTTTGACCCTTTGTCTTCAAAATGCTGAATAATCCAGCTATGGGGTTGATTTCACCTGATGGGTAGTCCTCAACTTACCACCACAACGGGGCCCAACATTTCTGTCTCTAAGCGAGACAGCTTGTTTGAGCAAGTTTGGTCCCGTTTTATGGCCTTTACAGACACCGTCGTGAATCAAAACGCTGCAGTTGTTAAGTGAGTCGCACGGCTGTTAAGAGAATCTGGCTTCCCCCATTGGCTTTGCTGGTTAGAAGGTCGCAAAAAGGGAAATTGCCTGATCCCGAGGACGCTGCGACCGTCGTAAATATGAGTCAGTTGTCAAGTGTCCGAATTTTGATCATGTGACCATGGGGAATACTGCAGCAGCCATGAGTGCAAAAAACGATCATAAGTCACTTTTTTCAGTGCCGTTGTAACTTTGAACGGTCACCAAACGAACTGTTGTAAGCCGAGGACTACCTATAATCAGGGGTAGGCAACCTTGGCTCTTTTATGACTCATGGACTTCAACTCCCAGAATTCCTGAGCCAGCCATGCTGAGGGGAAAGGGAGAAGTTTCCAAGCTGAGCCATGCTGGCTCAGGAATTCTGGGAGTTGAAGTCCACAAGTCATAAAAGAGACAAGGTTGCCTACCCCTGGCCTAGGCCTAGGCCGCTTTATGACTCGTGGACTTCAACTCCCAGAATTCCTGAGCCAGCCACGCTGAGGGGAAAGGGAGAGGTTTCCAAGCTGAGCCATGCTGGCTCAGGAATTCTGGGAGTTGAAGTCCACGAGTCATAAAAGAGCCAAGGTTGCCTACTCCTGCCCTATATTAAATTTCCACCTATATCACAGTCTGAAGTGACTCTGATCGGGCAAAGCTGGCACAGCTCTTTTTTTATTACAGCTTTACCTTATCAAGGGCACCTTCATTTGTGGGAAAATGCGTAATATAATAATAATATAATAATAAACTTGGAAGGGACCTTGGAGGTCATCTAGTCCAACCCCCTGCTTTATTATTGATTATTGGGGGATAATGTGGCTGTTTGCTTATCTCTAAAAAAAGACCTGGGGATATCTGGCCTTTTGGCTGTCCCTTTTGGGGCCCTGAGGATTTTTTTTTTATTATTTTGAAGGCGACTCTTTTTTTCTTTTTTTAACTTTACGTATGTGTGTGGGTGTGTGCCTACACACCCTCGCAGCCCTATTGTTTCGGCCCTCCTGTGGCCTTTGGGGAAATTAATTGCCCCTGCCTTAAAGAAGGGAGAAGCACTCTTTGCAACAAACACATCGCTGGGTTAATTTTCAATTGGATTAAGACTAGGCATTGAGAAGTGGTACCCGTAATTTAAATAAAAATAAACATCTCCGTGAGGAGGAAAGTGCGAGTAAGTGCTTTTCCATTTAAATTAGTTTGACCTGGTTGCCAGAGAAGAAGACGGGCTTGGCATAACATTTGCAAATATTGCTCTCCTTATTTTGAGTACCCACTATTTTTCAGCCTGTGTATCCTGATTGAAATGAGTATAGGAGGCCCGTGGAATTCTGGGAGTTGAAGTCCACCCATCTTAAATGTGGCTGAGCTTGAGAAACACTTTCTGAAACACACACACACACACACACACACACACACACGGTTGAATTTGGTTTGGAAAGCTGGCCCTACTCATTTCAATCAGGATTTACACCTTTCCGGGAAAGAGTAGCCTCAGGGACAAGAACAGGACTGTGATTTGAACCCAGAACTCTCTTGGCACCACTTGAAAACAAGGGGCCTCTCTGTTGCTTTCTCTGCTGAAGCCTGTTATATGTAGCCAGGTTGGAGGGCAGGAATATGGGTGTTTTTTTTGGGGGGGAGCCAGTGAGTTCAGGCCAGGAACTAGGAATTTGACTAGGAATCTTCCGTGAATCCCATCGTCCCCAGCTGAGCTTTCGTGAGACAGTCCGATAAAGTTAACCAGTGCTGAAGGTAGGTAAACCAGACTACTGAACGTGGACTCTAGAAGGCTTTGCTTGATGAATAATTTGAGGATTATTATTATTATTATTATGGTTATTTCCCTTATTTTATTTTATTTTGAACCCAACAATTTGTGTTTTTTTTATCGCTTGATTTCTTTGCTTTCCAAACTTCTCTTGTTGCTTTTGATTGTCTGTCGCTGGTTCTTTTGGAGGGCTAGTTAAGAAATGGAGATGTGTGAATTCTGGAACAGTTTGCGAATTATTTTCACCCTCCTTCCCCTGAATACAAATCTCTAACACCAGTAATCTCCAAATTTGGCAACTTCAAGACTTATGAACTGGACTTCAATTCCCAGAATTCCTCAGCCACTCGAGACTGGGGGATTCTGGGAATTGAAGTCCACAAGTCTTAAAGTTGCCAAGTTTGGAGATCCCTGCCCTAAAGAAATCAGGAAGCCCAACAGACAATTTCTTTGAGCCTCCAGAAATTTTTTTTTAAAAGAAAGGCGAAAGAGAAAATGTTGCTTATACCTTGTTAACTAGATTTTATCAAGATGTATTAGCTGTAAAGCTTGCCAGGGGTCAGATATCTCAAAACTACAGATAGTTCTCGACTTACAACCATTCCTTTAGCGACCAGTCAAAATTACAACGCCACTGGAAAAAAAGTGACGAGACCGGTCCTCACTATTACGACCGTTGCAGCATTCCCACGCTTATGTGTTCCAAATTAGGCTGCTTGGCAACCAACATGCATTTACAGCGGCTACAGCATCCCAAGGTCACATGAAAGCCATTGGCGGCTTCTGACCAGCCGGCTTTGGATCCTAATGGGGAGCTGGATTCACTTAACGACCATGTGATTCACTTAACAACTGCAAGTCTTTCTGTCAGAGCATGCACAATCTTATTGCACTGAGATCATCCAAGAGTGAACACAGTAAACAGTGGTCTATATTAAATGATGGTTTATCTTATATTATCTACAACAGGGGTGTCGAACTGCTGGCCCACGGGCCGGATGCATCATAGCAAAACTGCGCCCATCCCATTGCCGGCAATGGCAAAAAATGACATTGCGAGTTTGACACCCCTGATTTACAATATCATACACCAGGAACAATATACGTACACGTGTGAATACAGCAGGCTCCAACAAACCACAGTTACAGCAGGAAAAGGAAGAGAGAGAACACATCTGCAGAGCCTTCCCTTTTATACAAAGGCTATTAAAGAGACACAGACCCAGCTGGCTCTTAAAAGGACACAGACCCTGCTGAGTCATTCCCTTCCCTTTTATACAAAGGCTCTTAAAGAGACACAGACCCAGCTGGCTCTTAAAGGGACAAAGACCCTGCTGTGTCATTCCCAACATTACATCATACATCTTACATTATACAAGCTAGTTAGCTGTTAAATTATCACCTTGACACTTTCACAACCCTGGAGAGAAAAGGTTGCAAAATCAGGCACATCCGCCTTAACAATGGTAAGTCTGGTTTCGATTGTGGTCGTAAGTCGAGGACTACCTGTATAACTCCCGACTAAGCTGCTTTCAAGGGCTGCCTTGCTGAAGCCGGAAAGGTGAATATGAATTGGGCACATTTTTAAGCAGAAAAGAGGGGCAAAGCTTCCCCATAAAGATTTTCCTTCTTTACCAACTTAACGTTGGTTACCACTGGCCAGCCTGGCATCTGGAGGGCATCCAGTTGTTGGAAACAGCTGGAAAAACTTCCTTTCTGCTCTGGGCACTAAAAGACTTAGTAAGGGTTATAAATTGCCATTTGGAAAATGGAGCTTAGCGAACGGAGACGATTCCGACCATTTTCCTTTGATTGCAGAGAAGGGATTCAGGAAAGGAATGGATCCCTCTTGGATTTGAGGTCAGGTTGGGAAGGAAACAGATCCGGAGAGCAGATTTGATTGCTTCTTGTTGGAATTGCAGAGGGAGTAGATCCCACGGCCCCGTGTTTTTCCCAGTGATGGGAATACGATGGATGACAGGAAGGATTTATCCTTTATAAGAATGGAAGAAGCACAATGTTCTATGCCAGTGTTTCTCGCCTGTGGGAGCTTTAAGATGGGTGGACTTCAACACTCAGAATTCCCCAGCCAGCAGTGCTGGCTGGGGAATTCTGGGAGTTGAAGTCCACCCATCTTAAAATCCCCACAGTTGAGAAACACTGATCTCTGTGCTCTTTTTATGCTCCAGTTTGTCACTTGCAGGCTAAAATATTTGATGGAAAATTTATTCCACAAAGCAGCCCTCGGGCCCTGTCTCGCCCACAACCAGAGAGGCAGAAACTCAAAATGGCTGCCACAATCGTGCCCTGGTGAGCGCCATCTTGACTTTTTTGACTTCCTAAGCGCTATAGCTAGCAGCTAGCCCAACCTAACCCTGTGTCTCGTGAGTTGCCTGCATTTACGTTGCCACCTCCGCTTGCCTTTCTCCCCCCGCCCCAGTTAATCCTTTGTTTATTTCAGTTTTCGCAGAAAACAAGCCCCCCTTTTTTTTAAATTTTAAAAAAGAACAAAGTTTCTTTTCGTTTTTTCAAGTTTTTGTGCTCCCCGGACCAAGTTTATTTTGGCGCGTTTCGTTTCGGGGGTTTTTGTTATCATTTTTTTTCTTTTTTTTTCCTTTTATCTTTCCTATATTTTGTTTTCCGCCCGCCCCCACCCCCTCTTCCCTTCTTCCCTCGATTCCCGCCACCCCAAAACTACCCCTCCCGCTACCGTAGAACCGTCCGCCCCCCCTCAAGACGTAAAATGTGTCAGCACCAGGTCCACGGCCATTCTGGTAAGTTGGCAACCACCTCCGGTGGAGAGGCAAAACGGTGACTTGGAAGGCTATAGCGTTCGTTATCGAGCCCTGGATCCCGAGGTCAGCGAACTGAAAGAGGTGAAGGATATCCCCGCCGCAACCACCCACATCACCCTTGAAGCCCTGGAGAAATGGACGGAGTACCGCATCGCCGTGGTGGCGCATACGATTATGGGGCCCGGCCCGGAAAGCTCGCCCGTCATTATCCGTACCGACGAAGATGGTAAGTGGGACTTTCCCCTATCTTTATTTGTGTATGTATTTGTATCCCGCCTATATTATTTTGACCAATCCCGTTAGGTGGAAAATGTTAGCCGACACGACTTTCTCCTCCTATTTTCCCCACAACAACAACCCTGTGAGGTGGGTTGGGCTGAGAAAGATGGACTGGAGCTAAATCATCCAGCTGACCTTTGTGGTTAAGGCGGGACTAGAACTCACCATCTCCTGGTGATTGGCCCAAAGTCACCCAGCTGGCTTTCGTGCCTAAGGCGGGACTAGAACTCACCGTCTCCTGGTGATTGGCCCAAAGTCACCCAGCTGGCTTTCATGCCTAAGGCGGGACTACAACTCACTGTCTCCTAGTGATTGGCCCAAAGTCACCCAGCTGGCTTTCATGCCTAAGGCGGGACTAGAACTCACCGTCTCCTGGTGATTGGCCCAAAGTACCCAACTGGCTTTCATGCCTAAGGCAGGACTACAACTCACCTCCTAGTGATTGGCCCAAAGTCACCCAGCTGGCTTTCATGCCTAAGGCGGGACTAGAACTCATCATCTCCTGGTGATTGGCCCAAAGCCACCTTGCTGGCTTGTGTGACTAAAAATGAACAACATACAACTCCCTGTCTCCTGGTTATTGGCCCAAAGTCTCCCAGGCGGCTTTCATATTTAAGGCGGGTCTAGAACTCACTGTCTCCTGGTGATTGGCCCAAAGTCACCCAGCTGACTTTCATGCCTAATGCAAGACTAGAACTCACCATCTCCTGGTGATTGGTTTAAAATCACCCAGTTGACTTTCATGACTGAAGCGTGACTAGAACTCACTGTCTCCTAGTGATTGGTCCAAAGTCACCCGGCTGGTCTTGATTCCTAAGGCCGGACTAGAACTCACTGTCACCTGGTGATTGGCTGAAAGTCTCCCAGCCCAATTTCATATTGAAGGCAGGGCTAGAACTCACCGTCTCCCGCTTTTTAGCCTGGTGCCTCCACTGCCAGACGAAACTGGCTGGTTCCAGGATGACCCAGAAGGGTGAAAACAACACAACGGTGAAAAAGCTTTTAAGATCCTGGCTTCCTTAGCCATAATTCCTGTCTGGTCCCATCAAAGTAAAATTGTAAGGCCCACCTGTCTGGAAATAACACCTCCTTTTTCAACGTGGGGAAACTCGGATTCTTGCTGCCAAAAACCTCCAGAGGCATTTTCTCTGGAATGGTTTGGACCCACAAACCAATGGAAAACTCTTGCAGAGGATTGCCCAGGCAGTGTGTGTGTGTGTGTGTGTGATAGAGCCAGTAACTCTCTCGTAGAAAGGTGTTGCGAACGGCCATTAATGAATTTCTAGTGGCACTTTTATTTATAAATGAGCGTCTCATTTATCACACTGTCTGGAAAGGACGTGGTAGGGCGCCCAAAAGTCAGCTCGATAATGGAGAAAATATAAAAGTATTGCTGTGCCAATTTCCCTGGGACAATAAAACTAACTGAGAATTTAGAACATTGTTTCTCCAACTTGGCTACTTTAAAATGCATGGACTTCAAATCCCAGAATTCCCCAGCCAGCGATGCTGGCTGGGGAATTCTGGGAGTTGAAATCCATACATTTTAAAGTAGCCAGGTTGGAGAAACCCTGATTTAGAGGCTCTTTTGTGGCTGCGTTGAACTACGGGCTCTTTTATGGCTGTGTTGAATTCTGGGAGTTGAAGTCCATACATTTTAAAGTAGCCAAGTTGGAGAAACCCTGATTTAAAGGCTCTTTTATGGCTGCGTTGACTTACGATCCCAACTGAGCTCAAAATTTCTGTGAGTTTTGCCTCATTTTAGGACTTTCCTTGCCATAGTTCTTAAGGGAATCACTGCGGTTGTTAAATGAGTTAACCCGGTTGTTAAGTGAAACTGGGTTTCCCACAGACTCTGCATGTCGGAAGGTCCTAAGAGGGGATCACCCTAACCCGGGGACACTGATGCGGTCTCTAAATGTGAGTCAGTTGCTAAGTGTCTGAATTTTGATCACACAACAACGGTCGTAAGTGTGAAAAACAGCCATGAGTCCCTTTGTTCAGTGCCCTTGTAAACTTCGGTCACTAATATGAATTGTTGTAAGTTAAGGACTACCTGTATATGGAATAATCTGCTTTTCTTAACAGAAAATGTTGCCCTGTTCTCCTTTTCTAAGCCCATCCATTTTTATTATTATTCATCGCACAGTTAGCCAGATGTTCAGACTGGATTTGGCATTTTTGTTTATCGAGTCCTTACCAAGGACCTGGGATAGGCAGATGTGGATGTTTGATGGTATTACAGATATCATCACAGGATGGAAGCAGTTCCTAGTAAGGCCTCCTTTGGCAATTGACTAAAGGCAAATCTGTCAATGCCAATGGTGTTCAAGTGGTGCTCCCGTTGTTTTGGGATTGCACTCAAGGCGCCTATTACTATTGGTACATCATCATACTACCCTTACTTGCATCATCATTATCATCATCATCATTAGTAGTAGTAGTAAAGGTAAAGGTTCCCCTGCACACGCGTGCCAGTCGTTTCCGAATCTAGGGGCCGGTGCTCATCTCCATTTCAAAGCCGAAGAGCCAGCACTTGTCCGAGGACGTCTCCGTGGTCATGTGGCCGGCATAACTAGACGCCAAAGGCGCACGGAACGCTGTTACCTTCCCACCGTAGTGGTCCCTATTTTTCTACTTGCATTTTTATGTGCTTTCGAACTGCTAGGTTGGCAGAAGCTGGGATGAGTAACAGGCGCTCACTCTGTTACGCAGCACTCGGGATTCGACCCGCCAAACTGCCGACCTTCTGATCGACAAGCTCAGCGTCCTAACTCACTGGGCCACCGCGTCCCAGTAGTAGTAGTAGTATTCATAAAAAAATCAAAGCAGCTACCGGTATTAACGAATTTGTGGCTCCTGGTTGTCATTGGTAGCCATGGGCTAAACAACCAATCCATAATTCAATGGGTGTTTTTTTTACTGTAATTGTGCACAGATAGTCCCTGACTTACAACAGAGCGACTTATGACCGTTTTACACTCTTAAAGGACCGTTGCAGCCTCCCCCGTGGTCCGGGTGTTTGGCAACTGGCCCATCGTGAGGCCCTGCCATCTCCTTTTGCGACCTTCCGACCAGCAGAGTCAATGGGGGAAGCCAGATTCACTTAACGACCGTGTGATTTGCTTAACAGCCGTGGCAAAAAAAGGTCATGAAAGGGGGCCAAAAATTCACTTGAACCACTGTTTCGCTTAACGGTCGAAATTTGGAGCTCCGTTGCGGTCGTAGGTCGAGGACTTACCTGTGTCTGTGAATTTAGAGAAACGCACCCTGGAGGTAACACCCCTGTCACTGCATCCCACAGTTATGTATTGTGACTTCTTGGTGGGAAACCTGGATGCACAAAATTGGGCTTCCAGCAGCATCTTCGGCTGCGCAGACCCGCTTTTCGCTTTAAAGGATTGATTCCTCCTATTACAGTTGAACCTTTCTTTCTCTCTCCACTTTCCTTCCCCCTCTCTGTTCCTCCTCCCTTCTGCCTTCAGTGCCCAGTGCCCCACCTCGCAAGGTGGAGGTAGAAGTCCTCAATTCAACGGCCATCCAGGTCTTCTGGCGTTCCCCAGTCCAAAACCGCCAGCACGGACAAATACGTGGCTACCAGGTGCACTACGTCCGCATGGAGAACGGAGAAGCCAGTGGCTTGCCCCAGATCAAGGACGTCATGTTGGCTGACGCTCAGGTGAGGGGTGTGTGTGTGTGTGTGTCTGTGTCTGTGTCTCCTTTTTGGTGGCAGGTGGCTTCTCACGGCTGAATTCGAACCCCAGGCTTATTAACAGCTCAGTAACAACGGACATTTCCCTTTTCTCCTCCTTCTCCTCCTCTTTTTGGTGCCCGAGTCAACACGCACAAATTTGTGGTTGAGCAGTGCGGTCGTGAAGTCAGGCATCACAGGGCTGCCCCCCCCCCCCGTGCTGGATTTTACGAGCTTTTTTTGCCATAGTCGTTAAGTGAAATCCTCAATGGTTCTTAAGCAAGGCATCGTTTGAGTTCTTCCCTGCTGGCTTCCCCGTTGTGGTGATTCCTCGCCAGCCAGTGGATCCGGCAGCCGAGTCTGAAGAATCAGATGAGGAGGAGGAGGAGGAGAGGGCTGGAGTGACATGAGAGTCAGAGGAAGGCTCTGAGGAGCTCCGAGACTTACAGTCTGACGAGGAGCCCGGCCCCTCTACTCGCGCTCAGGCTGAGACACAGCTGTGCTGGGAGCCTGACTCGGACAGTGATGAAGCACAGCTGGGAAATATCCAGGATGCACGAAAGTGCCGGCAAAGGAAGCGAGTAGGACAGAGGAATGCAGTGGGGCGGCTCTAAAGGCAAAGGAGAAGGCATTAGGAAGCCACGCTTGGGCTGAATAATAAAAGGGAAGGTGCTGGTTGCCGAGAGCAACCGTTCGTGTTGAGGATGGAGTTTCTGTGGATTGTGTTTGTTTGCCTTGGACATTGACTCAGGTCTGTGAATAATAAAAGGGGCTGTTTTTATTGCGGTTCCTGTCTGCTTGATTGGAAGAGGGGCTTTTCTTTGTGAGCAGAACAAGGACTCGCCTAGGCTGGGACAGAACACCCGTTGACTTTGCCTGTTGAAAACTGGCTGGGAAGGTGGCGAGTGGCGATCACGCGGCTCCCCCCCCCCGTCGGAAAGCCAGGCTGGTGGGCAAGTGCCCGGATTTGTCGTATCAAAGTCGATAGGAGCCTTTCCCATTTCTACCTGGAGGTGCCAAGCCCTGATGTTTCCAGTCCAAGTGAGGATACAGTTGCACCTCTCCCATATGGAGAGAGATCCTAGTCCTCAACGATTCGGGCGAAAAGCCTCGTTAACGCGGCAGCACTTTCTCCAGGCTTCCAAAGGCAGGCGGTGGCGCCCGATGGCGCAGCTTCGTCAGAGCAAGAATTGAACTAGCTTACGGGCAGACCGTTCAAAGTTACAATGGCGCTGGGGAAAAAAACGGGACTTAGGACCAGCGTTCAGCCACCCTCTGGTCACCGAATCAAAATTTGCCCACTTGGCAGCTGGCCTGCATTTGTGAGGGTGGTGCTATCTGATTTAGTGCTGTTCTAACGACGGTCACTAAACGAGTGGCTGTCAGTCGAGGTACTACAGAACCTGTAATTCTGAAATTGCTCGCTACCAGCCCGATTCATCTGTCCCCACCTATAACTCCCATTAACCAGAGTGATGCATTTTACTAACCCCACGGATCTCTCCCACCCCTGCCCCACTTTGCCCCAGCAGCTGCAGGGGGGGGCTTCTGAGCGCCGGCCTTTCTCTCCCCAGGCAGCCCCTCCGTGCTCTCCCCATCACCTCACTTTTCTTTCTCTTTCCCCTTTTCACCCTCACCTGCCTACCTTCTTTTGTTCAGTGGGAGACCGATAATACTGCAGAATACGTAAGTAAAACGCTTCCGTTGTGGTGATCTCCTCTCGGCTCCCTTCCCTGTTACTAGTGATAGCATGGTGTTGAGTATCTCCCTTTCTTTCTCCCCCCCCCCCCACCTGCCTCTGTTGAGTTTTGTGTGGCTTGCTGTGTGCTTCAGCCTCTCTTGAATGTTGCCTTAGTTTCTTTGCATGGAACACGGGGGAGGAGGCGCAGTAGTTAAGCCAGCTTTAGAAACGAGAGTTAAACTAACACGAGTGTGCAAGAGGTGCAGATCCTGTTAAACTAGCTTAAGAGGTGAGGGCTAGACTAGCGTAAGTGTTCAGACCCTGTTCAGGTAGCTTAAGAAATGAGAGTTAAACCAACATACGTTTGTAGAGATGCAGAGCCTGTTCAGCCAACTTTAGCAATGAGGGTTAGACCTACATAAGTGTGCAGAGATGCAGAGCCTGTTGAACCAACTTTAGCAATGAGGGTTAGACCTACATAGGTGTGCAGAGATGCAGAGCCTGTTGAACCAACTTTAGCAATGAGGGTTAGACCTACATAGGTGTGCAGAGATGCAGAGCCTGTTCAACCAACTTTAGCAATGAGGGTTTGACCATCATAAATGTGCAGAGATGCAGAGCCTGTTAAACCAACTTAAGAGGTGAGGATTAGACCAACATAACTGTGCAAAGATGCAGATCCCGTAAGACGGGAAGGTTAAACCAACATACGTCTGTCCTTGTACTGACCCTGTCAAAATAGTTTAACAGGTGAGGGATAGATCAACATAACTGTGCAAAGAGGCAGACCACCTTTAACTTAACAAGTGGTGGTCAAACCAACCTAAGTGTGGCCAGTTAAAGCAGCTTAACACACAAATTAATATACAAATTAATACCCAAACTAATATAAATGTGCTGCTGTGGAAACCCAGATAAACCAGGTCAAGACGCGAGGGTTGAACCAAGATAAGTGTGTCCTTTGTGCAAACCGAGCTGCTGTAAATTGCAGGAATTGTAAAATGCATCTTCCGGGCTTCTTGTTCTCAAGCAGCTGATTTTTATGCTATAGAACAGGGGTCCCCAATCTGTGGGCCGCGGCCACCAGGTCACGTGAATGGCTGGCCAATGCGTGCATGTGAGTGCACACATGCTCCCCCTACTCACCCTAGCGCCGCCCCCAGCATTGCCTGGACGCTAGCACCATCCTATTTGTACTGCACACGCGGCCCCGTGCCTGCCCCTCCCTATCCCTTCAGGCCACCAGCCTCTGCTATAGAAAGCTAATTTAATTTAATTTTAATTTAATAATATTTCTATACCGCCCTTCTCCCGAAGGACTCAGGGCGGTGAACAGGGCAAGAATAAAAATACAGGATTACAAAAGTTAAAACAAGATTAAATACATGCCCATACTAAAATACATCTTAAAAACCCAATAAAATAACAATAACAAACCCCCTAAAAGTAAAGCTCTTGTTATTTTTTGTTCTCTAATCCCCCCTTACGAAACGAAACAAGAAAAGAGACTTTTCAAACGATAGAAAAAAGATATTGAGACTCTAGAAAGAGTGCAGAGAAGAGCAACAAAGATGATTTAAGTTAAACTATATGATGAATGGTTAAGGGAAATCGGTGTATCTCGTCAATGTGTGGCCCTCAATGGAACCGCATCCATATGGAAGGAAGTGTGTAGTGGGGTGCCCCAGGGCTCTGTTCTGTGCCCAGTGCTCTTCAACATCTTCATCAACAATTTGGATGAGGGGATAGATGGGGAACTCATCAAATTTGCAGACGACACCAGGCTGGCAGGAATAGCCAACGCTCCAGAAGACAGGCTTAAGATACAGGAGGATCTGGACAGACTCGGAACACTGGGCGCTATCTAACAAAATGAAATTCAATGGTGAAAAAAGTAAGGTTCTACATTTAGGCAAGAAAAACCAAATGTACAGGTATAGCATAGGTGGTACTTTGCTCAATAGTAGCAACTGTGAGAGGGATCTCAGAGTCCTAGTGGACAATCGCTTAAATAGGAGCCAGCTGTGGGCTGCAGCTGCCAAAAAAGCCAACACAGTGCTAGGCTGCATTAACAGAGGGACAGAATCAAGATCACATGAAGTGTTAATACCGCTTTACAAGGCTTTGGTAAGGCCACACCTGGAATACTGCATCCAGTTTTGGTCACCATAATGTTTAAAAAGATGTTGAGGCTCTAGAAAGAGTGCAGAGAAGAGCAACAAAGATGATCGGGGGACTGGAGGCTAAATCATAAAAGGAACAGTTGCTGGAATTGGGTATGTGTAGTTTAATGAAGAGAAAGGCGAGGGGGTGACAGGATAGCAGCCTTCTAGTATCTCAAAAGTGGCTACAAAGAAAAGGCAGTCAAGCTATTCTCCAAAGCACCAGAAGGCAGGACAAGAAGCAACGGATGGAAATTAATCAAGTAGAGAAGCAACCTAGAACTGAGGAGAAATTTCCTGTAAGAACAGTTAACCTGTGGAACAACCTGCCTCCAGAAGCTGTGAATGCTCCAACACTGGAAGTTTTTAAGAAGAGACTGGACAGCCATTTGTCTGAAATGGTATAGGGCAGGGGTCGGCAACCTAAAAAAGGAAAAGAGCCACTGGGAACCGGTTCCATCACAAATTTAAAAAAGTGGGAGCCGCGTGCGTGTGTCCATGCACGTGCATGCGCAAAAATGCGCAAAACGGTTTTATGCGCGGATGCACGCGGCTGCCAATTTTTTAAAAAGTGAGATGGAACCGGTTCCCGGTTGCCCGACGGCGACGGCCCGTCTGCAAAGCTGCCGCTTTCGGCAGCTTTGCAGATGGGCCGCGGCAGCCTCCTCAAAGAGCGGTGCCCGTGCCCATTCCGGGAGGTGCGCGCGTACCTCCGCGCGAACGGGCAGCGGTGCCGCTCTTTGAGGAAGCTGCCGCGGCCCGTCTACGAAGCTGCCGCTTTCGGCAGCTTCGCAGACGGGCCGTGGCAGCTTCCTCAAAGAGCGGCGCCCCTGCCCATTCCGAGAGTTGCGCGCGCACCTCTCCAAACGGGCGGTGCCACTCTCCATTTGGAGAGGTGCGCGCGCACCACTGCCCGTTCGAAGAGGTGCGTGCGCACCAGGCGGCTGGGAGCCGCAAGAGACGGCTCAAAGAGCCGCATGCGGCTCCGGAGCCGTGGGTTGCCGACCTGTGGTATAGGGTCTCCTGCCTGAGCAGGGGGTTGGACTAGATGACCTCCAAGGTCCCTTCCAGCTCTGTTATTCTGTTCTGTTATTCTGTAACAAAGAGAAGGACTAGGGCTGACATGATAGCAGTATTCCAATATTTGAGGGGCTGTCCCCCCAAAAAAGGGGTCCTGACAGTGAGAACCATTAACCAGTGGAACAGCTTGCCTCCAGAATTTGTGGGTGCTCCATCACTGCAGGTTTTAAAAAAGAGATTGGACAGCCATTTGTCTGGAATGGTTTCCTGCTTCAGCAGAAAGTTGGATGAGAACAGAGGTCCCCCAACCTTTGGGGCACCAGGGACCACCGGTTCCGTGGAGAGAGGTTTTTCTGCGGACCGGAGAGTGCGTGGTTTTGTGTGCTGCCTGCATCTCGCAGATATGGACCGGTTGCTGGCGTACTGCGGCCCGGTATTGGTCCATGGCCCTGGGATTGGGGACCCCTAGACTAGAAGACTCTTATTCTATAACCAATTCGGTTGAGAACCATCGTTTTTTTCCTTTGGGGTTCGGTCCCTTTGCGGAACCCACCAATGTCCTGTTGCTAAGACCATTTTCTCTGATGAAAAGAGAGAATGGAGCTCTCCCTGTTTGCCCAAAGGCTTTTGGCTGCAAATACGGGGTCTCCGTTGCAAGTTGTGTGTTTGATAATGTGGAATGTATGGTTTTCTCCCCACCTGTCCCTCTTTCCTTGTAATGTGATGTGTCAAGGATTGCTTTGTGCTGTGCCTTGCATGCTGGATCCTGGTTGTTTTCCGGAAGGAAGGAAGGAAGGAAGGAAGGAAGGAAGGAAGGAAGGAAGGAAGGAAGGAAGGAAGGAAGGAAGGAAGGAAGGAAGGAAAGAGAGGGAGGGAGGGAGGGAGGGAGGAAGGAAAGAAGGAAAGAAGGAAAGAAAAGGGAGGGAGGGAGGGAGGAAGAGAGGAAATCTTTTTTGTGTTAATTCTTTGCTCTAATTCCTCAGGAAATGGTCATCTCTGGACTTCAGCCAGAGACCACTTATTCCGTCACAGTCGCTGCCTACACCATGAAAGGGGACGGGGCACGGAGCAAGCCGAAACAGGTCGTGACCAAGGGAGCAGGTGAGCATCCCAGAAGGGTGGACTTGTTAACCAACCCTACCGGACCCTTGGGTAAAGATTAATCCTCGACGTACGACCAGTCACTTAGCAACGGTTACAACAGAGCTAGCTACCTTCAAGCTACTTGCGACCCATTTGGGAGGGGGACTCCACGGTCACATAACGGAACTTCGGGCTCTCAACCGCAGGACCACCGAGACGGCCCATTACAGCTTCCCCCAGTCACATGACTGCATTTTACAACAGTTTTGCCCAAACCCGTCACTTACATCCGTGGCATCGGCACTTAGGATTCTCTCGTTCGCCTTAAAAAAAAATGTCATAAACTCAGATTGGTGACGTGACTTAACTTGTATTACGACCGTCATAACTTACGGCCGTAATGGGTAGGCTCCATCATGGTCGTATGTCGAGAACTACCTGTACAGTGAGGGTCTTTTGAAAAACTTCGAAAATTAGAATTTGGCAGTTGGTGAGAGAGGCCAAACGCCGTCTTCCTTCCTTCGTGCATATCTCTGATACCAAATATATATATATATATATAATTAAATAGCGAAGTGTTTTGTGTGTGTGCACTGATTTTATCCTTGTGCGTTGTTAGTCTCTTTAAGTATATTATACAAGCATAGCTAAGCCCAAAATTTCCGTTGCTAAACGAGTTAACAGTTGTTAAGTGAGTTTTGCCCCGCTTTACAACCTTGCCATAGTCGTTAAGTGGATCACTGCAGATGTTCAGTTAGTAACACGGTCGTTAAGTGGATCTGACTTCCCCCCCCCTTGACTTTGCTTGTCAGACGGTCGCAAAACGAGATCATGTGACCCAGGGACACTGCAAACCGTCACAAATACCAATCAGTTGCCAAGCGTCTGAGTTTTGATCACGTGAGCACGGGGATGCTGTGATGGTCGTATGTGTGAAAAATGGTCTTAAGTCACTTTTTCCGGTGCCACTGTAACTTCAAAGAGTCAGTAAACAGTTTCCACATAAATAATCCTATATCAGGTATATTAAATTTTCTCTCCATTTTGACAGTCTATTATTGGTCCTTTTATTTTTTTTTATTTATTTTTTTCAGAAACCGTCCTTTCACACACACACACGCACACACACATACACACACACACACACAGAGAGACGCTTTCACTATATCTAGAAATCCTATGAATAGGGGAATTGAATTATTCTTGCAAACCTACAATACATTTAATAACTATCTATCAAAGCTAGCCGTGTTATTGTGCCTGGCGTGCATCTGGATTGATGCAGGGGTAGCGTTTCACCTCTAATTAATTTAAGATGGCAAGCAAGTAGTTTAGTATAGAATTTATAGCCTGCCTTAAGTAATGAAATGGAAGCTTACCAGGGTAGATTGATAACATGAAGATTAAAATATATTTCTGTAGAATTCTCCAGACCGCTGAGTCGAGGACAAGCTGTACCCATCCACATAAGATTATCGGCAGCGAGTGCCAGTGACAGAGTCATAATGCTAGCTAGTTTGGGTCATGAAACGTCTGCAAGAAAACAACCAAGCTCAGAGAGCACCAAGGACCCCATGGTCTTCCTCCTCCTCCTCCTCCTCTTCTTCTCCTCCTCCTCCTCCTCTTCCTCCTCCTTCTCCTCCTCTTCCTCCTCCTCCTCCTCCTCCTCTCCTTTTTAGCACCGATGATGTTAGCTAGTTGGGTAAAGAAATGTCTGCAAGAAAACAACCAAGCTCAGAGAGCACCAAGGACCCCATGGTCTTCCTCCTCCTCCTCCTCCTCTTCTTCTCCTCCTCCTCCTCCTCTTCCTCCTCCTTCTCCTCCTCTTCCTCCTCCTCCTCCTCCTCCTCTCCTTTTTAGCACCGATGATGTTAGCTAGTTGGGTAAAGAAATGTCTGCAAGAAAACAACCAAGCTCAGAGAGCACCAAGGACCCCATGGTCTTCCTCCTCCTCCTCCTCTTCTCCTCCTCCTCCTCCTCCTCCTCCTCCTCTTCCTCCTCCTCCTCCTCTCCTTTTTAGCACCGATGATGTTAGCTAGTTGGGTCATGAAATGTCTGCAAGAAAACAAGCAAGCTCACAGAGCACCAAGGACCCCCACAGTCTTCTTCTTCTTCTTCTTCTTCTTCTTCTTCTTCTTCTTCTTCTTCTTCTTCTTCTTCTTCTTCTTCTTCTCCTTCTCCTTCTCCTCTTTCTCCTCTTCCTCCTCCTCCTCCTCCTCCTCCTCCTTCTCCTCTCCTTTTTAGCACCGATGATGTTAGCTAGTTGGGTCATGAAACGTCTGCAAGAAAACAACCCAGCTCAGAGAGCACCAAGGACTCCATGGTCTTCCTCCTCCTCCTCTTCTTCTCCTCCTCCTCCTCCTCCTCCTCCTCCTCTTCCTCCTTCTCCTCCTCCTCCTCCTCCTCTCCTTTTTAGCACCGATGATGTTAGCTAGTTGGGTAAGGAAACGTCTGCAAGAAAACAACCAAGCTCAGAGAGCACCAAGGACCCCATGGTCTTCCTCCTCCTCCTCCTCTTCTCCTTCTCCTCCTCCTCCTCCTCCTTCTCCTCTTCCTCCTTCTCCTCCTCTCCTTTTTAGCACCGATGATGTTAGCTAGTTGGGTCATGAAATGTCTGCAAGAAAACAGGCAAGCTCAGAGAGCACCAAGGATCCCACAGTCATCCTCCTCCTCCATCTCCTCCTCCTCCTCCTCCTCCTCCTCCTCCTCCTCCTCCTCCTCCTTCTCCTCTCCTTTTTAGCACCGATGATGTTAGCTAGTTGGGTCATGAAATGTCTGCAAGAAAACAGGCAAGCTCAGAGAGCACCAAGGATCCCACAGTCATCCTCCTCCTCCATCTCCTCCTCCTCCTCCTCCTCCTCCTCCTCCTCCTCCTCCTCCTCCTCCTCCTTCTCCTCCTCTCCTTTTTAGCACCGATGATGTTAGCTAGTTGGGTCATGAAATGTCTGCAAGAAAACAGGCAAGCTCAGAGAGCACCAAGGGCCCCTCATGTCAACTCTGAGCTACAGATATTCTCCTTGCATAAATGGGGCTGGAGCTTTGATCATCTGCTTACCTTCCCTTTTTTGACATCCCCTCATTTCCATCTTTCACCCCTTCCAAAACGGATGGAATATTCCAGCTGAAACATTCAACAGTAACCCTTGATGTGCCTAATTTGGATGAACTTTAATTTTCATAACATTAACTTTATAAATATTAAGCCATTTGTAGAAGTAGGCTTTTTTTTTTTGGAAAAAAAAATCTTTCATGGTGCATCAATAGAAGCAACACAGTGACAACTCTTTTCAGAAGATCAGCAATTAGCTCAATGTCTTTCTGCTTCACAATAATCATTTTTAATGATATTTCCCAATGTTTCAGGGAATAGGTTTTTCCCCCTGAAACCTTTCCGGTGGGTCACTGATCAGCGGATTTCTTTTCCACTGCTAAGACATGTTTGAAGAAGATAATTAATTCATGTATGGGCTGATTTCCCCGTCGGCACTCGGTATAATAATTTATTAGACCAAAGCAATACAGGCAGTCCTCATCTGTCATGGTGTTTACCTCACGAATAATACAACTGCTTTACTATTAACATTAACGATCTTACATATAATACATTAAGACTAAGCACAGTTGGAAGACGAAGTCTATTCTTCTGGGCCGCCCTCTTTTCACAGATCGCGGAGCTCTGGACTTTGCCCTCTCAAACTGGGGGTGGTTGCCACAGTATTTCTCAATCTTGACAACTTTAAAAGTCTCTTCTTAACAACTTCCAGTGTTGGAGCATTCACCGGTTCTGGAGGCAGGTTGTTCCACTGGTTAATTGTTCTAACTGTCAGGAAATTTCTCCTTAGTTCTAGGTTGCTTCTCTCCTTGATACTGGAAGGCTGCTATCATATCTCCCCTCATCCTTCTCTTCATTAAACTGGACATACCCAATTCCAGCAATCGTTCTTCATATGTTTTAGCCTCCAGTCCCCTGACCTTCTTTGTTGCTCTCCTCTGCACTCTTTCTAGAGTCTCGACATCTTTTTTTGTATGTGAGCTATATTAACTAACCCTAACTCTCCTAAAACCTAATACTTACCTCCTTACAGCAGATAAAAAAAGTCCTTTGTAATGTATCGCAGTATAGTCGGTGAGAAAAAAAAAGAACGCACAATACTGGCAGGCTGCCTCCCACCGCAAACCCATTCTCTCTTTCTGTGGTGGCGAACCTATGGCACGCGTGCCAACAGGTGGCACGCCGAGCCCTCTCTGTGGGCACGTGTGCCGTCGCCCCAGTCCTAGGTCTTCAGCTGGGTTTTAGAAAACCGTTTCGCTTTAGGCCTCCGCCGCCGTGTGCAAAACAAAAAGGTTCCATCAATCAATCAATTTCAACTTCACGCGGGGAAAAAAAAGATCTCACAAAGTTGGAGCTGATTGATTAAACTTTTTAGTCCCACCCAGTCTGCCGTTACCGGCCACGCCCACCCAATGGGCCACGCCCACCCAATGGGCCATGCCCACCCGGCACCCGACAATACATAAGTGGGTTTTGAGTTGCAGTTTGGGCACTCGGTCTCTAAAAGGTCCGCCATCACTGCTCTCTTTTCTTTCCCAGTCCCAGGAAAACCGATCCTGTCGGTCTATCCCACTCAAGAAAGCTCTCTTTTGGTCAAATGGGAACCCCCGCTGGAAGCCGAAAGCCAAGTGCTGGGTTACCGCCTCCAGTTCGGCCGCCGGGACGTCGACCCGCTGGCCACTCTGGAATTTGCCGCCCAGGAGGACAAATACACCGCCACCCACGTCCACAAAGGTGCCACGTACGTCTTCAAGTTAGCCGTGAAGAGCCGGGCTGGCTTTGGGGAGGAAGCCTTGCAGGAAATTACCATCCCGGAAGACGTGCCGAAGGGTTACCCCCAGATTCTCGAGGCGAGCAACATCACCTCCCGATCCGTCCAGGTGACGTGGCTGCCCCCCGTCTTAGCCGAGAGGAACGGGGTCATCGTCAAGTACACCGTGGCCTTCCGAGAGACCGCCTCTTCGGGAAACCCCCAGGAGAAAGAGCTCCTTCCCTCATCAGAAAACTCGTACATCCTGAACGGTCTCAAGCCCAACACCGCGTACGATGTTAAAATCCGAGCTCATACAAGTAAAGGTCCCGGGCCGTACAGCCCGACTGTTCAATATCGGACGGTCCTTCTGGATCAAGGTAGGACTTGCCAGTTTCGGCCCCAAAGGGGGTCTCTCTCTCTCTCTCTCTCTGAATCCCGGGAGGCAGAGAAGCCAAAACTTAAAACCAAAAAAAAAGTGCCGTAATCCTTTAAACTCCTCGCCGGCTTGAAGATGGCGTGTGAGTACCGTTTGGAAAAAAAAAAAAAGCAAAAACGCAAGCAGGCTTTTAAAAAAAAAACAAATCGTAACAAGGCAGGTGATTTCCTGTTGCCTTGGGCAGGTAAGTCTTTTTTTTTTCCTTTTTTTTCGGCTAAAGTCCAGTCCAGGCAACCTCTTGATTGACAGCTGGGCGGAGCAGTTGCCATCACAGGTGGGCGGAGTTTTTTCTTCAGCTTTTGCCCCCCCCTCCCTCTCTTCGATCTCTTTTGATCTCTTTTTTCCTTTCTTTCTTTTTTTTCATTATTATTATTATTATTATTATTATTATTATTATTATTATTATTATTATTATTTTTGCAAGCCGGTCAAGGAGAAAAATACACCTGTGCAAACCAATTTTAAAACAACGAACCCACATTATATTCCGTGCAGAGTTTCCGTCCTCAGCAGCCAGACGGGAGAATTTGTAGTTGATTTTCGTTGTGCTGGGATGCTGTTTTTTTTTTTTTTTTAAATTAGCCTAACAGGGTGTTGCAGGCTTGGATAAGAGTTTTCAAGAGGCACAGATGGCCAGAGGTAATTTTTGGGGGACTGAAGTAGGACGCAGTGTGTAAAAAAGACGTCAAGAGTTGATGAAATCCAAAATCTGCCGTTTTCACTCCGAGTTGCCCGCTCAGCCCTTCGCTGATTGTGTTTCTTCCCCACAGTTTTTCCCAAAAACTTCAGAGTGAAAATGGTCACCAAGACATCGGTCCTTCTGTGCTGGGAGTTTCCTGAAAATTACAACTCTCCTATTTCATACAAGGTACAGGTTTAACGTCTGCTAGAAATCCTTGAAAAAGGGGATCCTGCATCCTTTGTGCAAAAGAGGCAACTTGGTCAGTCGATCACCATCCAGATTGCCTCTGTTGCACAAAGGATGCAGGATCCCGTATAGTGCGGGAATGTCGCGACACGCAACCTACTTTTGCCGCCACCCTTGTTTTGCAAGGTTACTCCGTCAAAACTATTTGGAATAAATTTTTGAATAAACCGTTGACCGAATCACTTTTGACTGAATAAATTTTGGGATGAAAATTTTATTCCGTCAAAATTATTTGATCGACGGTTTTATTCGGTCAAAAAAGGCATGGCCAAAATGCACCGTGTTTTGCTCAAAAAAATCTGTCGCGGCGGGAAAAACTGCCCTCTTCCGAAGCAACTTAGATCATTTTCAAACAAATTATCCCCGCAGAAATTACTTCTTTCTTCGGGCTTAATTGAAATCCGTTTAGCTAAATTAGGGAATTTGCTGCCATGCAACACTGTAATGACAAAAGATTTGGACAGCTGGAAAAAAAATCCACAGAGGCTGACATACTCTATGGCTACTAGGCATAGTAAGCATAAATGATTTCTAGGATTTCCCAAACATGTCAGTGAACACAGTGAAACACTGCTGTGGAACATAAATAGAAAGGCGCAGCGTGTATAGATCCTACTTGTCCGGTTCCTAGATGCACCTGTTTGCTTACTGTGGGAAATACAGATAGTCCTCGACCTATGACCACAATTGAGTTCAACATTCGTGTTGCTAAGCAAGACAGTTGATCACGTGAGCATGGGGAGGCTGCAACAGTCACAAGGAAAACGGCCATAAGCCACGTTTTTCAGTGACTGTAATCTTGAATGGCCACTAAACGGGCTGTTGTAAGTAGTGGAACAGAATAACGGAGTTGGAAGGGACCTTGGAGGTCATCTAACCCAACCCACTGCTCAGGCAGGAAAACCTATAACATTTCAGACACATGGCTGTCCAGTCTCTTCTTAAAAACTTTCACTGTTGGAGCACCCACAAACTCTGGAGGAAAATCATTCCAGAGATTCATTTTTCTCACCGTCAGGAAATTTCTCCTTAGTTCCAGGTTGCTTCTCTCCTTGATTAATTTCCATCCATTGCTTCTTGTCCTGCCTTCAGGTGCTTTGGAGAATAGCTTGACTGCCTCTTCTTTGGGGCAGCCCCTGAGATATTGGAGGAAAGGAAAGGAAAGGAAAGGAAAGGAAAGGGAATAACAGTTGGAAGGGACCTTGGAGGTCATCTAGTCCAACCCCCTGCTCAGGCAGGAAACCCTATACCAGGGATAGGCAACCTTGGCTCTTTTATGACTTGTGGACTTCAACTCCCAGAATAAAAGAGCCAAGGTTGCCTACCCCTGCCCTATGCCATTTCAGACAAATGGTTGTCCAGTCTCTTCTTAAAAACTTCCACTTGTTGGAGCATTCAAAGCTTCTGGAGGGAGGTAGTTCCACTGGTTAATTGTTCTCACTGCTTAGGAAATTTATTCTGACTTCCAGGTTGCTTCTCTCCTTGATTAGTTTCTATCCGTTGCTTCTTGTCCTGCCTACCAGGACTACCTGTAAGATGTTAATGTTGGTCTGATATAGCAGAGTTCCAGCTATCTATCTTCTACGCCCGCTTCCTCCGTTTCTCATAGATCCGGCATGACAACACCGGCCAAGAGTTTGAGGTGGGTGGGAGTGCCACCAAGAAGCTCATCACCAATCTGAAGCCGCAAACATCTTATCGGTTCTCCCTCGTGGGCCAGAGAAGCGAGAAAGGAGATCTTCAGCAGAAGGTGGAGGTGTCCACCGCAGCCAATATGCTGAGCAGAAAACCAGAGGTGTCTTATCGACATGAAATAGATGGCAACGTGATGGTGAATCTGCCAGATGTCAGGAGTTCAGACTCCCCAGTTCAGTATGTATACATTGTGAAAGCCAGCTGCCCGGTTTATATCTCTCCCTTTCGGCATTTGCATTTGGCCTTTGCGTAGGAAGCTGGGCAAGGTTCAGAAGCCATCAAAGCATGTGAACCACAAACCATTCAGATTGTAGAACAGAGAAAGAATAGAGTAGAATGGAATGGAATGGAATAGAATAGAATAGAATAGAATAGAATAGAATAGAATAGAATAGAATAGAATAGAATAGAATTCTTTATTGAGAATAGTGTGGAATGCAATAGAATAGAGTAGAGTAGAATAGAATAGAATAGAATAGAATAGAATAGAATAGAATAGAATAGAATAGAATAGAATAGAATAGAATAGAGCAGAGCTGGAAGGGACCTTGGAGGTCTTCTAGTCCAGCCCCCTGCTCAAGCAAGAGAACCTACACCATCTCAGACAGGTGAATGTCCAGTCTCTTCTTAAAAACTTCCAGCCATGGAGCACCCATGATTTCTGGTGACAAGCTGTTCCACTGGTTAATTGTCCTCACTTTCAGGAAGTTTCTCCTTAATTCCAGGTTGCTTCTCTCTTTGATCAGTTTCCAACCATTGTTTCTTGTCCTTCCCTCTAGTGCTTTGGTGAACAACCTGGCCCCTTTCTGCCTTGTGGCAGCCCCTCAGATACTGGAATACGGCTATCATGTCTCCCCCATTTCTTCTTTTCTTTAGACTAGCCAAACCCAAGTCCCGCAGCCGTTCTTCGTATGTTTTAGAATCATTTAGAGCTACGTAGACTTTTTCACTGTCTACACCTAAATATCTTTACAACCTGAGCCAGTTTTCTTGGGGTCTTGGACACCTTGCTGCAGCCAACTGCAATGGCCAACTCAACACAGCCAACTTGCCGCAGCCAACTCTCAGTGAGACAACTCGCCACAGGACAAGAGTTACACTAACATTGAAAGAAATGGTGGAACAGACTCATTAAAGAAAGGATGCAAAAGGAGGGACCAAATGAAATGGGAATGACAAAAAATAATGATGTTTTAATTATTTGAAATATTTAAATTGAATTGTTGAATTCTCCCACTGTGAGTTGTTCTGTGGTGGAGTTGGCCGTGGCGAGTTGTCCCAGTCTGGTTTTTTCGAATAACCTAAAACATGTTATTGATTGAAATAAAATGCAAAAGGAAACCCATCTGGGTTTAACTAGAAATCCTGTAGGAATTTTGTAAGTCAGATCCCACAGACATTTTGCTTGGAAACAATTATTTTTCACCATTGGCGAGACAACCCAATAAATGTTTCCTATTTTGAGTTCTTGGACGATAAGAAAGGCTGAGCGCCAAACAATTGAGGCCTTTGAACTATGGTGCTGGAGAAGACTCCTGCAAGTCCTTGGACTGCAAGGCGATCAAACCGGTCAGTCCTAGAGGAGATCAACCCTGGCTGCTCTTTAGAGGGCCAGATCCTAAAGTTGAAAAACTCAAATACTTTGGCCACCTAATGAGAAGGAAGGACTCACTGGAGAAGAGCCTCATGCTGGGAAAGATGGAGGGCAAGAGAAGAAGGGGACGACAGAGAATGAGGTGGCTGGATGGAGTCACTCAAGCAGGAGGCGTGAGCTTAAAGAGACTCCAGAAGATGGTAGAGGACAGGAAGGCCTGGAGGAACGTTGTCCATGGGGTCACGATGGGTTGGACACGACTTTGCAACTAACAACAAATTTTGAGTTCTCACCTCAGTTAATCACCTTGCCCATCCGGATGAGCTCTTCTCCTTTGTTTTCTCTTTCTTTTAATCTATTCTCTGGCCTGTTTTTCTTTCTTCCTTTCATCATTAGAGCCTATTACATTGTGGTGGTGCCCTTGAAGAAAAGTAAGAGTGGCCAGTTCCATAATTCATACAATAGTCCCGAAGAAATGGATTTAGAAGAGGTAAGTGGGGATTTGCCAGGAAAAAGTCTTTTAAGAGATTTCGTCTTGTTTCATTTTTTATAATTTCCTTGGTAGATCCTGGGAATGCTGTAGATGTTATATATCTTCATTGGAGAAAAGCATTTGACAATACGCCCTACAGAGAGTCTTCTAATTCAGAGCCCCCCCCCCAACCTTTTGGGCAGCAGGGACCGGTTCCGTGGAGAGAAGTTTTTCCACGGACCAGAGGGGACGTGGTTTTGCCTGCATCCTGCAGATGGAGCTTTGCTTGTTTACACGTCCCGGTTTCTGGCTTGCTGCGGATTGATGCCGGTCCATGGACCGGGGGTTAGGGACCCCTGTTCTAATTAACAAACTAAACCATGGTGAGCTAGGTGGCATAAATCTTATTGGAAATGTAACTGGTTCAACAATAGTCATCTAAGTCAGGGGTCTCCAACCTTGGCAACCTGAAGACTTGTGGACTTCAACTCCCACAATTCCTCAGCCAGCCAAGCTGGCTGAGGAATTCTGGGAGTTGAAGTCCACAAGTCTTAATGTTGTCAAGATTGGGGACCTCTGATCTAAGTTACATTTGCAAATGTAAGATGACAAAAGTGGTCATTCAAAAGCAAACAAACCATTGCAGTTAAATGAATCGTGCAGCTGTTATGTGAATCCGGTTCTCCTCATTGACTTCGCTTGCCAGAAGCTGGCTGGGAAGGTCACAAATGACGATTACACAACCCCGGGACACTGCAACCATTATAAATACAGGCTGGTTGCCAAGCACCCCAATTTTGATCCCGTGACGTGGTTGTTAAGTGTAAGGTTTGGTTGTAAGTCATTTTTTTTCAGTGCTGTTGTAAGTTGGAATGGTTTGTCAGAGTGTGCACAGTCTTATTGAGCGAGATAACCCAGGAGTAAACACAGTAAACAGTGGTCTGTGGTAAATGGTGGTTTATCTTACGCTATTTACACCATCATACACCAGGAACAATATACATACCCGTGCTAATACAGCAGGAGCTCAACAAACCACAGTTACAGCAGGAAACGGAAGAGAGAGAACACATCAGCAGAGCCTTCCCTCTATACAAAGGCTCTTAAAGAGACACAGACCCTGCTGAGTCATTCCCATCATTACATTACAGCTTACAGCTTACATTACATAAGCTGGTTAGTTGTTAAATCAACACCTTGACACTCCTCCTATTTAAAGCTAAACAGCTGCTAATCCAATGCTTTTACATATTCTTGATGCTCGCCTGCAGTCAAAGGCTTAGTCAACATATCGGCTATAATATTGTTGTCAGTGGAACAATGCTGTAACTTTATCAATTTATCCTTTAGACGTAGAGCCTCCCTGACGTTACAGTATTTTATGTCTACATGCTTCCTTCTGCTTCCGATACGTTCCCCCGTTGCCATCTTTATACACGCAACGTTGTCACAGCTTCTTTCACATCAATATGTACATCGCCAAGTAATTGGCACATACCAAGTTAATTCAGAACATGCTTCATGAATGGTCCTAATTCAAGAACTATTTTATACACATTAACACTGACTCTTCTCAGCTCACCTGGATATCCGCTTTCTTCTTTCCCAGCTAATTCAGCAGATCTCAAGGCTGCAACGGCGAAGCCTCCGCCATTCCCGTCAGCTGGATCACCACAAAGCGTACATCGCAGCCCGTTTCCACATCTTGCCCCCTTTCTTCATCCTCGGGGATATGAAACGCTACGACAATTTTGAAAATAAAGCCCTGGAGTCCGGACAGAAATACGTCATTTTCGTTTTGGCGGTTCTGCAGGCCAATGAAGTCGTGAGTCCCCTCCGTGACTCCCCGCTAATTCCTGGGGCCCCTTTTAAGCGCCTGAACGGGTTAACATTGATCTCCTTTTAGAATTTAGAATAGAATAGAGCCGGAAGGGACCTTGGAGGTCTTCTAGTCCAGCCCCCTGCTCAAGCAGGAGAACCTATGCCGTCTCAGACAGGTGAATGTCCAGTCTCTCCTTAAAAATCTCCAGTGATGGGAGTGCCCACGATTTTTTGAAGGCAAGCTGTTCCACTGGTTGATTGTCCTCCCTGTCAGGAAGTTTTCTCCTTAATTCCAAATTTTAATGGAGATTCTTGATGTGATGAGCTGCCTTCTCTGTTTTTATAGCTTTTTGTCTGGATGATATTTATTTACCATGCTGTGAATAAAGCAGCCAAAATATATATTATTATTTTTTTAGAAAATTTTATTAAATGTACATTTAAAAACAAAAGTGGTCATGATTCAACTTCCCTAGCTACAACATTACTATTAGTAGTACCTTATATTACAGAAAGAAATAAGAAAAACCTAAAATACATTCTATGACAGGACAGAGTACGGTATAACAAACTGTACATATTTTTTATTTTATTTTATTTTATTTATTTTAATTCCATTTATATCCCGCCCTTCTCCGAAGACTCAGGGCGGCTTACAAGCTTAGCAGTAGCCTTCATTCTATGTATATGCCTGCTTATTAGGGCTTTCACACACACCCCAAGCGGCATCATTACAAAGTCAGCTTATTGCCCCCAACAATCTGGGTCTTCATTTTACCTACCTCGGAAGGATGGAAGGCTGAGTCAACATATAACTTCTGTAAATTTTTTAGTAAACTGTCTTTCAATCGTCAACGTTATATTTACATATCTTTCAGCTGGGTCCTGATATAGGTGCTAATAAGAAATCCTTACATTTATCAACTAATCAAACAATAGTCCTCTCAGCGATCCTCCTTATCTCTAACCAATTGTACAAATTTTGCCAAATTTCATAATAATCCGTTTCAGTCATATTTCTGATCTCTAGGGTTAACCTGTCCATTTTTGGTGCAGGATAAAATTTTATCTATTATTTCTTCTTCAGTGAAGCAGCCAAAATATTTCGAAGGGGCAGTGGAAAGCGATAAGATGATACATGTCTTACGATGAATACCTTACCCAGTATTCAAAAGTCAAACGTAGAAAAGTAACAAGCACAAAAATAAAAATAGAAAAAACGTGTATTGAACATTCTCCAGTGCTTCAATAATAGAACAAGAGCACAAAAGGCTAAATCAGATTTGAACGCGGCTTGTCCTACCTCCTGAGTTTACACCACACGTTCGGGCAAGTCAATTAAAAATGTAGAAGCTGTATTTACTCAGCAGGCTAAATTTATTTAACCTTGTGGTTTGGGGAGTTGTTTTGTTTTGTCTTTGCACAGACCTAGCTGTTTCATCCAATTACACCCAGACTCAGAAATGGGTCAGTTGAATAACCAACAAAGGTGTGCAAAACTGGCCCCAGGAAATGCTAGATATGGAATGTTATTGCCCAGGAGATCTTGAAAAAGTCCTGAGCCAGGGGAATTCCTTTGGAAAACTCATAGATTGCGCTGGGAGGAGTCATTCTGGAGAATTTTGGAAGCTTTCATTCCCCCAGTCTGTGAATTTTGCCCATCTCAAGTGACTAATTGGAATCAGTTATTCTAGAGTCAGGGATAGGCCACCTTGGCTCTTTTATGACTCGTGGACTTCAACTCCCAGAATTCCTGAGCCAGCCATGCTGAGGGGAAAGGGAGAGGTTTCCAAGCTGAGCCATGCTGGTTCAGGAATTCTGGGAGTTGAAGTCCACAAATCATAGAGATGCCAAGGTTGGCCTAGGGCAGGGGTAGGCAACCTTGGCTTTTTTATGACTCGTGGAATTCAACTCCCAGAATTCCTGGGCCAGCCACGCTGAGGGGAAAGGGAGAGGTTTCCAAGCTGAGCCATGCTGGTTCAGGAATTCTGGGAGTTGAAGTCCACAAATCATAGACATGCCAAGGTTGGCCTAGGGCAGGGGTAGGCAACCTTGGCTCTTTTATGACTCGTGGACTTCAACTCCCAGAATTCCTGAGCCAGCCATGTTGAGGAGAAAGGGAGAGGTTTCCAAGCTGAGCCATGCTGGCTCAGGAATTCTGGGAGTTGAAGTCCACGAGTCATAAAAGAGCCAAGGTGGCCTACCCCTGTTCTATACCTCAGCCACAATGCCAAATTATACGTTTTGACATGGGTTTTTCACTCACGGTTGCTGATCTGAGCCAGAACTGTCTGTCTAATATCTTTGCTTTCTACCCACTTATCTACCTCTCCCCAATGAGAAGACTAAGGCAAATCCTGCAATAGATGTGCTCCTTTAACCCAGGGGTGGGGAACTACGGCCCTTTTTATGAGTTGTGGACTTCAACTCCCAGAATTCCTGAGCCAGGAATTCTGGGAGTTGAAGTCTTCAAGTCATAAAGGGACCAAAGTTCCTCACCTCTGCCTTACCTCCTTGTTGTACTTACAGGTGTACGCTGCCAGTCCCTTCTCTGACCCCATCCAGATGGACAGCTCTGATCCCCAGCCCAAAATTGAAGGAGAGGAGGGGTTGATCTGGGTGATTGGACCGGTTTTAGCTGTAGTCTTTATTATCTGCATTGTTATTGCAATCCTCCTGTACAAGAAGTAAGTGGGGATGTCCATTTTTTTGCTTTGGGCTATTCCTTTTTCTTTTTAAAGCAGGTTTTTTTTCCCTCCTTGAAGGATTTTGGTCTCCTGGGGCAAAATAATCTGACCCTGAGACCCAGTTTGATTAAGTGATTAAGGTCCTGGCCAATCACTAGGAGACAGGGAGTTCTAGTCCCGCCTTAGACCTGAAAGCCAGCTGGTTGACTTTGGGCCAATCACCAGGAGACGGTGAGTTCTAGTCCCGCCTTAGGCCTGAAAGCCAGCTGGGCGACTTTGGGCTGATCACCAGGAGACGGTGAATTCTAGTCCTGCCTTAGGCATGAAAGCTAGCTGGGTGACTTTGGGCTGATCACCAGGAGACGGTGAATTCTAGTCCTGCCTTAGGCATGAAAGCTAGCTGGGTGACTTTGGGCCAATCACCAGGAGATGGTGAGTTCTAGTCTCACCTTAGGCCTGAAAGCCAGCTGGGCGACTTTGGGCTAATCACCAGGAGACGGTGAATTCTAGTCCAGCCTTAGGCATGAAAGCCAGCTGGGCAACTTTGGGCTAATCACCAGGAGACGGTGAGTTCTAGTCTCACCTTAGGCATGAAAGCCAGCTGGGCGATTTTGGCCAGGTCCCTCTCTCAATCCAGCCCACCTTGCAGGGTTGTTGATGTGGGGGGAAAAGGAGCAGGAAGGAGTATTTGGTATGTCTGCCACCTTAAGTTATTTATAAAAATAATAAAGGCGGGATATATATAAATAAACGAAATCCCTGACCCTAAAGTCAGATTTTTCCAACCTGGTGCTCTCCAAGCATGATAACTATTGGGGGGGGGGTGGCAGCTCTAACCCCAAACAGCTGGAAGATATCTAGTTGGGGAAAACTGATACAGACCAAAAATATACCTAGAAGGCTGAACTTCCAAACGTGATCATCAGCATTGATCTAGGAAGATTCCTGGGCTCTTAGGAGATTTAAGGATGACCGAGAATTCCGCAGCTACTGTCTCATATATGTCTTATATTTTTCTCCCCACCACCCCCACCCCCACCACTTTCTTTTTATGCTTTCCTGGACAGCAAGCCAGACAGGTAAGAGGTTTATTTTTTTAAAAAAAATGCTTATTGTCTCCTTTGATGCAGTAGAAAGTCAGGAATACTCCTGAAAACGGGAGAAAATAAAAGTGGAAGAGACAGGGCGTTGTAGCTTACTAACCTGTCGCCAGCGGTACAAATGCAAGCCAATTTTGAGCCACAGCGATAGCACTGAAACTTTACAGCCTTCTCTGAACGGTTTACAAATATCAGCGTATTATAACCTTCCTGGCTCCTCCTTTTACCGAGATCAGAAGGGTGGAAGGCTGAGTCAAATTTGAGCCGGTGAAAATCGAACTGCCGGCAGTCGGCAGGATTAGCTTGCAATACCGCATTCTAACCACTGCGCCACCACGGTTCTTTTTTAACTTCGAAATAGACAGAAGACAGAATAGAATAGAGCTGGAAGGGACCTTGGAGGTCTTCTAGTCCATCCCCTCGCTCGAGCAGGAGAACCTGTTACCATCTCAGACAAGGGACTGTCCTGTCTCTTAAAAACCTCCAGGGATGGAGCACCCATGATTTCTGGTGGCAAGCTGTTCCACTAGTTGATTGTCCTCACTGTCAGGAAGTTTCTCCTTAGATCCAGGTTGCTTCTCTCCTTGATCAGTTTCCAACCCTTGTTTCCTATCCTGCCTTCTGGTGCTCTGGTGAACAACCTGCCCCCCCCCTTTGTGGCAGCCCCTCAAATGCTAATAATTGCCAGAAGGAGATCTGAGGCAGGTCATAGCACTCATCACATCTGTAATATCTTTGGAGCTTAACCTCATGGCCTCCAAATTTACCCAGGCGACCCGTTTTATGCTTCCATTACTGCGATAAGTTGAGCATTACCTGTGCTGAAAAGGCTTAATTTTTGGGTCCTCGGCTGTGATAAAGTCAAGCGCAGTTTCTACTTTTAATATATCATTCCCCCTTCTCCTGGAATGAGTGAATCACTTCAGAAAAGGCCACAAGTATCTATTTATCTAAATTTGATCAGAGTCTGCCTGAGTAAACGCTGCAGGTTTCCAGCTGCGTGCGAGAGCGGTTGGGACTTGATCCCCTTCTCTTGACTCGTCAGCTCTGATTCCCGTCTCCTCCTGTTTTCTCCCTCCAGCAAACGCAAAGAGTCGGAGCCCCGGATCAAGTGCTTACTGAATAACGCCGAGATCACTCCTCACCACCCGAAGGATCCCGTGGAGATGCGGCGCATCAACTTCCAGACGCCAGGTAAACCAGCTTCGTGCCCCCCTCCCTATCTTCCTAAACCAGGGGTAGGCAACCTTGGCTCTTTTATGACTCGTGGACTTCAACTCTCAGAATTCCTGAGCTAGCATGGGGGGAACAATGACCCCCTTTATGACTTGTGGACTTCAACTCCCAGAATTCCTGAGCCAGCATGGGGGAACTATGGCCCCTTCATGACTCGCGGACTTCAACTCCCAGAATTCCTGAGCCAGCATGGGGGAACTATGGCCCCTTCATGACTCGCGGACTTCAACTCCCAGAATTCCTGAGCCAGCATGGGGGAACTATGGCCCCTTCATGACTCGTGGACCTCAACTCCCAGAATTCCTGAGCCAGCATAGCTCAGCATGGAAACCTCTCCCTTTCCCCTCAGTGTGGCTGGCTCAGGAATTCTGGGATTTGAAGTCCACGAGTCATAAAAGAGCCAAGGTTGCCTACCCCTGTCCTAGACAGTTGCATGCTTCTGACGCCACCCCATGCCCTTGCAAAGTTCTGTTTGCGAAGACACGCGTGTTTGTAATTTTAATATCAGGTGAGATATGGCTGGTGTCATTTGGTTTTGAGATGACGTGCACTTTTTGAAAACCAAACCGACTAACGGACAAAAATCTCAGCCCGTTTTCTTCTTGGAAATCTGAAAGAGCTGGATAAGGCTTTTGGTGGGCAAATGGAGCAACATAATTCATCATGCCGAATAAATTAGACTAGGTGGTGAAATGCTGCACATTTTTGCGATTTTGTTGGCAGAACAGAGAGAATTTAGCTTGGCTTAGCCGAGAAGGAGCTTTAGGTGATTAACTAATACATTGATTTAGAACAATGCCCGTTTCAATTGATTTCAAACGGTGGCCCTCTTAAAAAGCTTTTAACTCATTTTGAACACGAGTAGTTTTTTTAAAAAAAAAGAAAGAAAGAAAGAAAGAAAGAAAATCAGCTGAAAAGGATTTTATAAGAAGCTTTCTTGCTTGCACATGCTCGTGTTAAAGGGGGAAAAAGGGGGAACGTTTCTCGTAATTACATTTTTTCGCCACGAGTAGCCCTCGATTTACAGCCGCAATGGAGCCCCAAATTTCCGTTGCTAAGCAAGGCAGCGGTTTAAGTGAGTTTTGATCCATTTTGCCACCGTTTTTGCCACCGTTTTTGCCACCGTTGTTAAGTGAATCACGTGGTCGTGAAGCGAAGCCGGCTTCCCCTAGTGACTTTGCTTGTTGGAAGCCTGTGGGAAGGTTGCGGAGGGGGGGTGGCGATCAGATGACCCCAGGACGCTGCAACTGCCCGACATACACGCCAGTAGCCGAGGGCCCGAATTTTAACCACGTGACCGTGGGGATTGCTGCAACGGTGTGGGGAAAAAACAAAACTGTGCGAAAAACAGTCAAAAGCCACTTTTTCCAGCGCCGCTGTCACTTTGAATGGTCACTAAACGAGTGGTTGTAAGTCGAGGACCACCTGTAGTCCTCGTTTTCCACCGAAGAGCTGCGGGCGCCATGGGAGAAGCAACGTTTCCACTTTTGCCTTAGTGGAAGATTGAACTGCTTCTTTGCAGGCCTGCGTGTCCCTTCTAAAATAAAAGTGATATTTCCGGGATATTTCCACACAGACAGCTGGTCGCAGGTAGTGCTGTGGTGTGTGGACGAGGGTCTTGGAAGAGGATGGGCGGCTGAATTCCAGGCACAAAAGTAGTTCAGGGCAGAGAAGGAGATCCTCTGACACGCCAAAAGCCGGGGGGGGGGGGCTGGATTGGTTGGGATAGGCTCCCCTGGATCATATCGAGGGCAGAGAATCCAACTTGGCCTTACTCAGCCTCCCCAGTTGCCATTTTGTCTGAAACTCCAAGTAACCCAAGAATTCCCGCCTCATTTTTGGAGCAGAGTGATTTAATCTGGTTTCAAAACAAAGCTCCCTCTTGTTTTGGGACTATGCCTTCCCCCACCCCCCTTACAAAGGAAGTGTGCCCGCCCTCCCTCCCTTTCTTCTCTTTCATTTCTTCTTCCTTCCCTCCATCTTTCTTCTATGGTTCCTTCCTTCCTTCCTTCCTTCCTTCCTTCCTTCCTTCCTTCCTTCCTTCCTTCCTCCCTTTTGTTTCATTCCCTTTTCCCGTCTCCCTCTTTCTTCTATCTATGTAACCTTCCTTTTATTTTTTATTTTAATCCCATTTATATCCCGCCCTTCTCCGAAGACTCAGGGCGGCTTACAAGCCTAGCAGTAGCCTTCATTCTATGTATATGCCTGCTTGTTAGGGCTTTCACACACACACCCCAAGCGGCATTATTACAAAGTCAGCTTAATTGCCCCCAACAATCTGGGTCCTCATTTTACCTACCTCGAAAGGATGGAAGGCTGAGTCAACCTTGAGCCTGGTGGGACTCGAACCTGCACTAATTGCAGGCAGCTGGTGTTACTTAAGGAGGCATTAGCCCACTGCTTCACCAAGGCTCTGGGTTGGACTAGAAGACCTCCAAGGTTCCTTTTTTTTAATCCCATTTATATCCCGCCCTTCTCCGAAGACTCAGGGCGGCTTACAAGCTTAGCAGTAGCCTTCATTCTATGTATATGCCTGCTTGTTAGGGCTTTCACACACACACCCCAAGCGGCATTTTTACAAAGTCAGCTTAATTGCCCCCAACAATCTGGGTCCTCATTTTACCTACCTGGGAAGGATGGAAGGCTGAGTCAACCTTGAGCCTGGTGGGACTCGAACCTGCACTAATTGCAGGCAGCTGGTGTTACTTAAGGAGGCATTAGCCCACTGCGCCACCTTCCTTCCTTGTATCTTGTCCTTCCTTGTATCTTTTTCCTCCTTCCTTCCTTCTTCCCTCCTGACGACAAGTGGAGATTTAAGCCAAGGCAATGTCAGATGGTTAGATAAAGCACAACGTCATATCGCAGTGCTTTTTTTGTAAAAGAAAAAGGTGCCGGAACTCACACATGTTATACAACCTGCCTTGCCCTACCCTACAAGGTTCCATCCAAAAAAGATGCCGGAACTCCGTTCTGAGCGTTCTATGACAAAAAAAAAGCCCTGGTCATATGGCGTAACCACAGTCAACCAAGCCAGCTCAGGTATCACCAGATCTTTCCAAAAACTGCTTCTTTTGACTCCTGGGACCGCAGCTTTTCCAGCTTGCGCCCAACCAGGCTGCAAATGATTGTTTTGCCTTGCCGCTTCCCCGGCAAGACAGAGGGGAGTCTGAGCTCCTTATTGTCCTTCAAAGACCGCAAAGGCTCACGGAGGATCTCTTTTGCAGCTGATCTATCCCTCTCGGAGGGAAAGTTATTCCACAGCCATTGGTTGCAAAACTGTGCCTTCCTGAATTCTCCCTGCCAGTGTAAAATGGAGCCTCTAGGGTTTGATAGGGCTCGCAACTTGGGCGTCCTCCTGGATTCACGACTCAATTTTGAAGACCATATAGGAGCCGTGACCGGGGGGGCTTTTGCCCAGGTTCGCCTGGTGCGCCAGTTGCGACCCTATCTGGACCGAGATGCCTTACGCACAGTCACTCATGCGCTCGTGACCTCCCGTTTAGACTACTGCAACGCTCTCTACATGGGGCTGCCCTTGAGGACCACTCGGAGGCTTCAGCTGGTGCAGAATGCGGCCGCGCGAGTTGTGATGGGGGTTTCCCGATACTCCCATGTAACACCTCTACTCCGCGAGCTGCATTGGCTTCCGGTTGCCCTTCGGGTGAGATTCAAGGTGCTGGTGATGACCTATAAAGCCCTAAATGGCTTGGGTCTGGGATATCTGAGGGAACACCTGCTGCCGGCATCAAACGCCCTTCGTCCAGTGCGCTCCCACAGGGAGGGTCTTCTCAGGGTGCCGCCGGTAAGAGATTGCCGGCGGACGACACCCAGGGATAGGGCCTTCTCAGTGGGGGCGCCTGCCCTTTGGAACCAGCTGCCAGTGGAGCTGAGGACTGCCCCCGACCTCCATTCATTCCGCCGGGGCCTGAAGACCTGGCTCTTCGAGCTCTCTGGCCCAGGCTAAGGATTAATCTTAATTTTAACTGGGGTTTTATTTATGCAGAGACAAATATATTTTTTTATTTGTTTTTAACTTTTGTATCTTAGTTTTTTAATCACCCTGTAAACCGCCCTGAGTCCTTCGGGAAAGGGCGGTATATAAATGTAATAAAATAAATATAAATAAATAAATAAATTTCCTTTTATTTCCCTTTTTTTTCTTGTCCCTTCCCTGCCTCTTCCCTTTTTTTTTTTAAATGGACATTTCTAGACTAGGAACTGACATTTAGACCAAAGGACGTTGGCCTGGGGCTTACCATAGAAGGCGATTCATTTTGGGGGGGTGTTTTTTTTGGCTATCCAGAATGAGAGGTGAACTGCAGGAGCTCAGCCGTGGGTTTATATTCACTGATATTGTTTTAGGCACTTTGGATGGCAAACAAATATCCAACAGCATTTAAGCCGGCTTTGGCCAAAACTCAGATGCCCAGGAGGGGAGGTAAAAGTCTCTCTTTTTCTCTGGCAGAACTTTAAAAAAAACAACACACCCAGGGCCCAAATATCTGGAGATGAAGGACCATGCAGCTCATAATAAATAATAATAAATAATAAACCTTTATTGTCAAAGTACAACATTGTCTGCAAAGGAGAATTCCACTTTCTTTACGGCAGGATGAGAAGAATCGTGATTAAAGAATAACATTATTTTAATATTTTAAAACTATCATTCGGTGGACCAAATAATCTTTTTTTTTAACCTGAACTAAATATCATTTTATCAATGGAGTTTGGTACAAACTGAGAATTACAGTTTGTGAGCAGATGCTTTTTTTGCTGCCCCAAATCTTATAATTGGACCTTAAACCCAAATGCTTAAAACTCCCAATTTTCATGCCTGAAGAGGGCGGGGGGGGTCTTCTGAAGAGTATTAAATGACAGTTGCTGGGGTCTAGTTATTATCTCCAAGCTATTTTATTTTCCTTTCTTTGCTTCATTCCCTTTATCCCCTCTCTGGAGTTTTAGGGGAAGCTGTTCAAAACTTTCAGGACGCTTCAGGAAAATCGAGCGCATTTTGGCCATATATTCTTGATTTAATTGAGTCTGGGGGAAAATTACTTCTCTATTTTTCACCGAGAGACTACCTGGCCAGCTCAAAGGGAGGCACAGGCAGTCCTTGACTTACGACCACAGTCGGCAGCAGACTTTCCGATTTGCTAAGCAAATTGGTTGTTAAGTGAGGTGCGTCTGCTTTTACAGTTGTTCAATGAATCGTTGTACTCCTGAAGTGATCCCACCTTGCCCCATTGGCTTTGCCTGTCAGAAGCCAGCTGGGAAGCTCGTAAGTGGTGATCACATGCCCCCCCCAACCCCACCCAATGCTGCAACCATTATAAATACCTGCCGGTTGCCAGGTGTTGACATTTTGATCACATCACCCCTGGGGACGCTGCAACAAGCCTAATTGGAAGAACCAGTTGTAAGTCACTTTTTTCACTGGCCGTGGTAACTTCAAACGGTTGCAACGTGAATGGCTGTAAGTCAAAATCTACCTGTATGTATCCTCCCTCTCTCAGTTTAGAAAAATAGCCCAGCTTTGTGGCTTATGGTTTAAAAAGCAAGCCACCCACCTGTGAAGCACAGACTAAAAAAAAAATCGATTTAAGCTCTGAATTTGGCAGTACAAATTTCAAGACTGGAGGAAAAAAAAAGAAGAAGCAACGCAGAGGGTCAGGAGGACTCCTGGCGTGGCCAGGGGGAGAGTTTTCGATTGTGGTTGTTACACACTGTGTCCAGATGAACAGTGCCAAACACTACCTTGAAAGCTGCGTTAAGGATTTTTGATTTGGGCAAGGAAATATAGAAGCAAGTTGGGGTATGAGCAAAAAGGAGTTCACAGATGTTAACTCCCATCAGTTTTTATTATAATCCTACGGAAGAAGTCAGGCTTTAGCAATAAATCAGAATAAAGAAAGCCGCGGGAATTTTCATAGCAAAGCAAAATGCCTGCACGGGAAAGATCTTTTGGGGTCTTAAGAGGTACGGTAGGATAAGTCTAGGAACCTGGGAATAACAGTGAGAAGACAAGTTTTTATTTGATTTTATTTTATTTTTTAAATTAGGAAAAGTGGTGGCAGCTTGCATGACACTTTAAAAAGCGGTCCCAAGCAAATGCAAAGGACTTCTACACTACAATCCTATATGGATCTGTTGAGATTCCAAATGTTCTCTTCCAAATGTAAATGGTGTTTGCAACTTAGCACTAGTTCTGGAGCACAGAGAACCCACCATTTTTATTTGTAGGTTTAATTTACGTGTCTTCCAGTGGTTTTGATATTTTCACTAAATATTTACATAACCTTTCTGCTGGCTTTGTCTTTGTTTTCAGTTATTCTGTGAGAGTCTGGGGTTCTTGTTTTTTACATGCATACTCCTCACTCGCATACATAAGTGGTATACGGTGTGTATATATATATATACTGCTCAAAAAAATAAAGGGAACAGAAAATAAGATATCCTACTATTAAATACAGTACATTGTGTTGTTTAAGTGTTCCTTTTATTTTTTTTGTCTTGAGTGTTTTAAACACCTTGCCGTCCCAAATACGGGCCAAATCCTTTTTTTGCCTGGATCAGCCCAAACTCAGGCTGTCCACAGGCGGTAGTCGCAGCTGCGACAATCATCATTTTGCATAAATTTGGATTGCTAACAAAGAATTAAAGGGAGACTGATATAGCCATTTCAAACTTGTTTGTTCTCATCAGTCAGCCACACCCTTCTGAGATTCGAACCTGGGCTGATTGCACATTAGGCAGTTGTTTTAACCTCTGGGCCACAGGCTCTTTCTCGCTTTGTGAGCTGCATGGGGAGGGAAGAGGCATGGGGAGTGTTTTGAACACCTTGCCGGCCCAAATACAGGCCAAATCTTTTTTTGGGCTGGCAAGGTGTTCAAAACACTCAAGACATATCTCCCCTGCCTCTTCCCTCCCCAATGCAGCTGACAAAGCGAGAAAGAGCCTTAGGAGAAGTAAAAGAAGTAAAAACACTGCCTAACGTGCAAGCAACCCAGGTTCGAATCTCAGAAGGGTATGACTGACTGATGAGGACTAATGAGTCCGAAATGCATATCAGCCTCCCTAAATTCTTTGTTAGTAATTTACACAAATATATGAACTGTCCGGTGTGACTACAGCCTGTTCGATGGCCTTTGAGATAAGGCTGAAAACAGGAAATAAAGATTTGCCCCATGTTTGGGGCCTAGCAAGGTAATCTAAGAGTTAACATATCACACACACACACACACACACACACACACACACACACACACAAACATATATATATATATATCCCCCTAGTTTGCAGCAAAAGATTTCGTCCATATTTGGGCTGACAAGACACTCAAGACAAACACACACAAACACACACACACACACACACACACATTTTTGCCTGTGCATAATATTCGTATATGAAAATAAGGGTACCCCATCAGCTTCTCTGTCTCAGAGAACGAAATGCATTTTTCTAAAGCAAATTCTATCTCGAAAGTGGAAAAAAAACCCAATAAAAATCACCTCAGGACATTTCAACTTTTGTGGAGGAAGTAGGAGAGTAGGATGGGGGGGAAAAACGCCTTCCAAGGTTGTTTGCTGAATGTCTTTCTCTATTTTAATAACCAGATATAAATACGAACATCCTCACGTTTATTTTATTTTTTTAAAAAAAGACCTGATAACCGTTGGCGCTAGGAATGCGTCAAGCACATAAAACGTGAGCCTCTGACGAAAACAAGGGGGGAAAAAAAAGATCCTTTCATTTCCTCTTAAATTTTGTGTTGCCTTTTTTTTTTTTGGTTACTGTTGTTGGTTTTGTTTCTGTTTTTTTTGTGTTGGTTGAGTAGCATTTCTTTTTATACAAGTGTGTATATATATTTTTTTTGTTTTTCTTTTTGTTTTACTGTTTTCTGCAGATTCTGGCCTCAGCAGTCCTCTCAGTGACCCTGAGCTTGACCTTGAAAGTTAGTTCCTGTGTGTTTTTTGTCCCTCTCTTGTTTCATTGGTTGTGTATTACTTTTCCATCCACCCCTCCTGGGGGGCAAAAAAAAAATTGGGTTCCTGCCCTGGCATTTTTTTTCCCCTCTCTCTCTCTCTCTCTCTCTTTCTTTCTTTCTTTCTCCGCACTTCTGTGTCTTCCGCCATTCCCTGTCTGTCTCTTGCGCCATTTGTTTTGTCTAATTGTGCTTCCAGTTTTACAGTTTTCAAGCCAAAAAAGGCCTTTTGCAAAAAAAAAAAAAACAACCATGGCCGGATTTGTTTCTGAATCTTGGTGTGTGCTTATTATATATGTCTATGAAAATACCATGATGTCCTCGCTCCTATGATTAGAGGAATAGTCAATAGAATAATATTTCACATTGATAAAGTAGTTCAAGGCTGGAGTTACTAGGGCAGGGGGGTCTTCAAACTTCGCCCTTTTACGACTTGTCGACTTCAACTCCCAGAATTCCTCAGCCAGCCAGCTGAAGTCCACAAGTCATAAAAGGGCCACGTTTGAAGACCCCCTGTCCTAGTTTGAAGACCCCTGCTTGTGGAGTTCAAGTCCCAGAATTCCTCAGCCAGCTGACTGAGGAATTCTGGGACTTGAAGCCCACAAGTCGTAAAAGGGCCAAGTTTGAAGACCCCTGTCCTAGGAAATTCAGCCTTCATCTTTATCAGCATGCTAGATTTAGATTTTGGAAGCCACCCCCACTTGCTAGCCTTCCCTTCCCTACTTATTTCATGCAACATTGGTTATTTTTTACATAGCATTTTTAACCAGGACTGTTAAAAATAATAATAATAATAAGTTGGAAGGGACCTTGGAGGTCATCTAGTCCAACCCCCTGTTCAGGCAGGAAACCCTATACCATTTCAGGCAAATGGCTGTCTAGCCTCTTCTTAAAAACCTCCAGTGTTGGAGAAGTTCACAGTTCACACAACATTGTAAAAGTTGTATAACGTTAATCTTGGTTAGTTTTTGTTTTGTTTTGGGGTGGCTGTGTGTATGTTTGTGTGTGTGTGTGTGTATGTGTGTGTGGTTTAGCAAGTGATGAAAAAGCTAGCCTGTTTACGGTTTCATGTATTCTGCAAAGCCAGCAAACAGGTTAGTTGAAAAATCGGTTGCAAGGATTACCATATGATAATGCAGCTCTTCATAGATACTGTACCTTCACCTGGAAAAGGCAAAAAAAAAGAAGAAGAATAGGCTTAGTTTTATTTCTCTGAATTTGTATGGATCTGTAGGGATTCCTACTGCTGGAAAAAGTCAGGCATGGATGAAGAATATTAGATACAGTGCAAGGATTGGTGGATGAGTTCTGGAGAATTATAATGCTGGTTTGTTGCATGCGCCAGGCTGTTGCGGTTCAGCCTAATAATAATAATAACAACAACAACAATAATGATGATGATGATGATGATGATGATGTTGGAAGGGACCTTGGAGGTCATCTAGTCCAACCTCCTGCTCAGGCAGGAAACCCTATATCATTTCAGACAAATGGCTGTCCAGTCTCTTCTTAAAAACTTCCAGTGTTGGAGCATTCACCACTTCTGGAGGCAGGTAGTTCCACTGGTTAATTGTTCTCACTGTCAGGAAGTTTCTCCTTAGTTCTAGGTTACTTCTCTCTTTGATGAGTTTCCATCCGATGCTTCTTGTCCTCCCTTCAGGCGCTTTGGAGAATAGCTTGACTCCTTCTTTGGGGCAGCCCCTGAGATAGTGGAAGACTGCTATCAGGTCCCTCTTCGTCCTTCTCTTCATTAAACTAGACATTCCCAATTCCAGCCACCGTTCCTTATATGTTTTAGCATCCTTCTTCAATCATCCTTCACCAAAGTCTTGCACGGTTATAGGCCTCTCTTAAAAACTCGATAAATACACACACGTCATCTCTCCCTCTGCCCTCCCAGAGTGTCAATTTCCGTTCACCAAAATTTTCACAATGACCATTGTTGGCCAATGAGGAGTCTTAGGAGTTTGAGTCACCCCCAACCTTAGAAACCGGAGCCAAGTTCAGTCCTCAAAAGGTTGCCACTTAGAAATCCTTGGTGTCCTCTGAGCTTGGTTGTTTTCATCGCCACGCTAGGTAACATCTCCACTGCACAGTTATTTCTGTAGGGCTGTTGTGATCTTCTCCACCAGGGAGAGAGCCCAGATCTCCAGCCAGGCGGTCTACTCAGGACCCCGACAGCCAACAGGAGTTCTTGACATAATGTCTTACCTTGAAAACGAGACCAGGCCCGTCCATTCCTTTTGGGATGGATGGGTAAACGATGGGAAGTAGGCTATAACAGGGGTAGGCAACCTCGGCTCTTTTATGACTCATGGACTTCAACTCCCAGAATTCCTGAGTCAGCATAGCTGACTCAGGAATTCTGGGAGTTGAAGTCCATGAATCATAAAAGAGCCGAGGTTGCCTACCCGTGGGCTATAACAACAAAGCCAGGAGGTTTTCAGGATTGGTACCCCTGTCAAACACACCGGGGGCGGGGGGGAGGGATAATACCTTCCTCATTTTGCAACCGGAAGAGTCAAAACCAACCCTGGCAGTTATTTAAGGTGTTTTGTGTTGTTGTTGTTTGCAAGTTTGCAAAACTAATGGAAATGGCACCGAGATTTCTGTGCGCGCTCCTGGGGTTTTATCTGTGGGATGCCCAAGGATAAGGATGTTGGAAGATCTTATGCTTCTTAGGTAGTGATGGAATTAGAGGAAATGGATCAAGACGGAGCTCTTTTCTCCTCATGCATTATTCTACCTAAAAATAATATAGGCATCTTTGTACATAAACACGTTTTTTTTTAAAAAAGAAATTTTCCAAGCAGAAAACTCATATCCGGGGAGGCCTTTTTAATCAGGGAAAAGAAAGAGAACAATTTTCACTTTTCGAGGTAGGCTTTGCAACAAATTGCTTTCCTGCGCAGCATCGCATTTGATATTTCTGTGATATATTAGGGACCTGATTTGTACGTTATCCATCGTGGGAGAGAAAATTTTACTTATAAATAAGTAAAAAAACGGCTGAACTAGCTCCATTTAGAATGCTTCTCCCTAATCTAATAGCTTTGCCTGACGGTCTAGAACAAGAGCTCCTTGGCTTTTATTTAATAGGGGGATGTTTAAAAAAATGAAAATGAAGCATCTCTAACGTGGACTATTTGAAAGAAAGAAAAAAAATATTTCACTTTGATCACTTGTCTGCCTGATCTAGCTTAAAGGCAAACTTGGCATGCAATCCTGTAAAGTCGTCATATCCCTACATTGTAAATATTGCTACTGCAGAAAGGCAATAGAAATTGAAAAAGGCCTCCCAGGATTGTCTCATGAAATTGTAGTGGAAGCTGCGTTGTTTTCCGGTTGACGTTGCATTATCCAACTAGGCAATAACATCAGTGCCAGAAGGGAGTAAGGTCGGCTCTCTGTTCATACACAGTGGGTTTGCCCTGATGATATTACTTAGTTGGGTAATAAAATATCTGCAAGAAAACAGCCAAGCTCAGAGGCCTTCAAGAAAGCTTGAATGAATGAAAAGTGCTTTTATTAGTCTCCCACCCCCATCTCAGCTAATTTTACTTACACCGTGGGTGCGTAGCTCTGAAATTGGTGGGGGATGAGTTAAATTCCCCCTCCCAACATTTGGCCTACTTCTGAAAATGTTTTCATATAGATCAGCTTTAAGACTTGTGGACTTCATTCCCCAGAATTCCTCAGCCAGCCATGCTGAGCTGAAGTCCGTAAGTCTTAAGGTTGGTTGGCTGAGGAATTCCGGGAGCTGAAGTCCATACAAGGCTTAAAGTTGCCACATTTAGAGGCTCTTGATATAGATTGAATGCACATATCTTGCATTGACCGCATTAAGGGATTACAGCAGGGGTGTCAAATTTGCCGGCCCACGGGCTGGGTGCATCGTAACAAAACCGCGCCCACCCCAGTGCCGGCAATGGGGAAAAAAAAGTCACGATGCATCGCGACACGTCACGTGACGTTGCGGGTTTGACACCCCTGGATTACAGGTTCATAACGAGGGGCGGGGTGTGTATTGAAGCTGTATTTTGAAGTGTTATATCAAAGCACTTGCCGGGATAGTCATGGAACCAAAGGAACAGTGAGTGAGAGTGTGTGTGTGTGTGTGTGTGTGTGTGTGTGTGTGTGTGTGTGCACGCGTGCATCTCTGCCCTCTTTTTTCCTAGAGAGCAGAAAATGCTCAGCTCATGAAACAACCTCTTTCACAAGTTAATAAAAGGCTGGCAAGCTAGCCATTTCTCTCGGTTGATTCTGTGAGGAGGTTGCACGGTGTGGCATTTGTAAGTCAAACGTAGGAGGTTGCTTTAGAGCGTGGGAGTCTGCCTCGGGATATATTTGAAGGCTGCCCTTGCTTCCATCAGACTGTGAAATCCATTAAATCCCAGAGAATGGAGGAAAAACCCCTTGCAGAGCGGACATTTTTTAATAGGAAATCTGTAAGGGACGCTCCCTTTGCATGATTCCTGCGCTGAGCGGGAGATGGATGATGATAATAATATCATCATTATCATCATCTGCCTATCCCAGGTCCTTGGTAAGGACTCGATAGGCAGACAGAAATGCCAAATCCAGTCTGAACATCTGGCTGACTGTGCGATAATTAATAATAATAATAATAATAACAACAACAACAATAATAATAATAGCAACAACTCCAGCAAAGCTACAAAAAACTGCGCTACTCGGAACATCTTACATTTTAAGGAGATACCTGGTTGGTACCTAGGATGCTGGCAGCAACCCGTGTCAACCATCAGCGCCAGTCAATTTGAGTGTTCAGTTGACTGAGTTTCATGTTTAATGAATAAACGTTTAATCATCATCATCATCATCGTCATCATCAGCAGCAAGGGTGGTACCAATAGTAATAGGCGCCTTGGGTGCAATCCCAAAACAACTGGAGCACCACTTGAACACCATCATCGGCATTGACAAATTCGCCATTAGTCAATTGCAAAAGGCGGCCTTGCTAGGAACTGCTTCCATCCTGCGACGAGATCTGGAATACCCTCAAACATCCACACCTGCCTATCCCAGGTCCTTGGTACGGACTCGATAGGTAGACAAAAATGCCAAATCCAGTCTGAATATCTGGCTGACTGTGCAATTATTATTATTATTATTATTATTATTATTATTATTATTATTATTATTATTATTACTACTACTACTATTATTATTATTATTATTATTATTATTATTATTATTATTATTATTATTATTATTATTATTATAGAGTTGGAAGGGACCTTGGAGGTCATCTAGTCCAACCCCCTGCTCAGGCAGGAAACCCTATACCATTTCAGACAAATGGCTGTCCAGTCTCTTCTTAAAAACTTCCAGTGTTGGAGATGAATAGATGAGTTCCCTTCTCAATCTGTAACCCTTCTTAGGTAATAATCTTAGTATGGATGCTGCAACGGTCATATGTGTGAAAAACTGTCATAAATCACTTTTTACAGTTCTGTTATGCTGGCAGCAACCCGTGTCAACCATCAGCGCCAATCAATTTGAATGTTCAGTTGACTGAGGTTCATGTTTAATGAATAAAAGATAACAACAACAATAATAATAAAGTTGGAAGGTACCCTGGGGGGTCATCTAGTCCAACCCCCTGCTCAGGCAGGAAACCCTACCATTTCAGACAAATAGCTGTCCAGTCTCCTCTTAAAAACTTCCAGTGTTGGAGCATTCACAACTTCTGGAGGCAGGTAGTTCCACTGGCTAATTGTTCTAACTGTCAGATTAATAATAACTTTATTTCATTGTTTTTTTATTTAATAATAATAAAGTTGGAAGGGACCTTGGAGGTCAGGCAGGAAACCCTATACCATTTCAGACAAATGTCTGTCCCAGTCTCTTTTTGAAAACTTCCAGTGTTGGAGCATTCACCACTTCTGGAGGCAGGGGGTTCCACTGGTTAATTGTTCTAACTGTCAGGAAGTTTCTCCTTAGTTCCAGGTTGCTTCTCTCTTTGGTTAGTTTCCATCCGTTGCTTCTCGTCCTGTCTTCAGGTGCTTTGGAGAATCGCTTGACTGCCTCTTGTATGACTTTTAGTGACTTTGAACAGTCACTAAATGAACTGTCGTTAAGTCGAGGACTACCTGTATTTCAAACCCAGCCTGTACGTCAGCATCAGTTTGAAAAGTCAGTTTGGGGCAAAACCATCTGAAACCACCTCGGTGTTTGTGACTGTGCTCCACTGGCAAAAAGAGCCTTTCGTCAGGATAACCGATATTTGGGCAATTTTGCCTGGCAAAGGATCCAGTTCCTGGTGTGTGTGTGTGTGGGGGGGGGCGATAGTGCATTTCAATTCTCTGCAGTAACAAGATTAAGGAGATTTTTGAGGGATTTGAGAAGCTGGATGAGAAGAGCACTCCTCTATCCCGTAAGATTTCTTTCTTTCAATGCCAGAAAAGATGGCTTTGGTCAATAACTAGTGTTTTTTTTTCCTGAAAGCTGCTGTGAGTTTGGAGGGAAAAATAATAATAGAGGGGTGGTTGGGGAGATAAACATGGGTCTGCATTCAACAGGACAAGAGCCTGTAAACTGCATAGCCGTTTTATTTATTTCGCACAATGCGCTGCAAGTCGTCCTGGCAGAACAGTGCGAAAGTCATCCGAGTTTTGAGCCCCTGGTTCTGCCTTGGGGTGGATGGGTGGGACCTATCAGTTCAGCTCCTTCGCGGGGACATTAGAATGCAGAATAGGAATAGGAAATAGAATAGAATAGAATAGAATAGAATAGAATAGAATAGAATAGAATAGAATAGAATAGAATAGAATAGAATAGAATAGAATAGAATAGAATAGAATAGAATAGAATAGAATACAAAGAATAGGAATAGAATAGAATAGAATAGAATAGAATAAATAGAATAGAATAGAAAACAAAGAATAGGAATAGAATAGAATAGAATAGAATAGAATAGAATAGAATAGAATAGAAAAGAGAATAGGAATAGAATAGAATAGAATAGAATAGAATAGAATAGAATAGAATAGAATAGAAAACAAAGAATAGGAATAGACTAGACTAGAATAGAATAGAATAGAAAGAATAGGAATAGAATAGAACAGAACAGAATAGAACAGAACAGAACAGAACAGAACAGAATAGAATAGAATAGAATAGAATAGAAAACAAAGAATAGGAATAGAATAGAACAGAACAGAATAGAACAGAACAGAACAGAACAGAACAGAATAGAATAGAATAGAATAGAATAGAATAGAATAGAATAGAATAGAATAGAATAGAATAGAATAGAATAGGAGCTGGAAGGGACCTTGGAGATCTTCTAGTCCATCCCCCTGCTCCAGCAGGAGAACTTATACCATTTCAGACTATACCATTTCAGTCTCTTCTTAAAAACTTCCAGTGTTGGAGCATTCACCACTTCTGGAGGCAGGTTGTTCCACTGGTTAGTTGTTCTAACTGTCAGGAAATTTCTCCTTAGTTCCAGGTTGCTTCTCTCCTTGACTAGTTTCCATCCGTTGCTTCTTCTCCTGCCTTCAGGTGCTTTGGAGAACAGCTTGACTCCCTCTCCTTTGGGGCAGCCCCTCAAATACTGAAATACTGCTATCACGTCACCCCTGTTTCCTTCTTTTCTTTAGACTAGCCAAACCCAGGTCCTGCAGGATTTATCTGTTCTAGAAGCAGCTGCTCCCTATGAGAAAGATAGAAGCAACCCTAACTTAGTGGAACTACAAAAGTAAAAACATCCTCTAGTTCTGTTTAATTCCGCTGAGTATTTCTGGCACCTGAAGAGAAATGCCTTACCCTCTTTAGGGATGATTTTGACTGGAGCATCCTTCGGTTGAGAGTTTTCCTGGTGATTGCCAAATGAAAATACAGGTAGTCCTCGGCTTACGAGCCCAACATTGGTTAAGTCAGTTTTGCCTCATATTACGGCATTTCTTGACACAGTTGTTCAGCAAAATCACTGCAGTTGTTAAGTGAGTAATACGGTTGTTAAGTGAATCCGGCTTTCCCCCCCCCCTTGACTTTGCTTGTCAGAAGGTCGCAAAAGGGGGTCACGTGATCCTGGGACACAGCGACCGTCATAAATGTGAGCCATTTGCCAAGCATCTGAATTTGGATCACATGTCCACGGGGATGCTGCAATGTGTGTGTGTGTGTGTGTGTGTGTGTGTGTGTGTGTGTGTGTGAGAAAAACGGGTCACACGTTATCTTTTTTTCCAATGCCATCGTAACTTTGGACGGTCACTAAATGAACAGTTGTATGTCGAGGAGTACTTGTGCAGGTGATCTTCACCTTATGTCTGGTTGCTTAGCGACTGTACAAAGATACAACCTACCTGGGGGGGGGAAAGAAACACGGGATTATGGCCATGCCCTCCCCCGACTTTGGACATTCAACTACTCAGTCGTATTGACAGCCGTTTGCAGCATCCCGCGATCACATGAACACATTTTATGATGGTTTTGCTAAAAACCAGAACTTAACTCCAGGTTTTGGCGAAACTGTGCCACCTCAAGGAATAGGTTCCCTTAACGACTGTGGCAAAATGCGTTTTACAACCGTTTCATTCACTTAAAGGGGCCTTGGCAAGGTGGGGTAAATTACACCCTCTGTTCTGTCCCAGCCTAGGTGAGTCCTTGTTCTGCTCACAAGGAGAAACCCCTCTTCCAAGAAACAGGCAGGAACCGCAAGAAAAAACCAACCCCTTTTATTCTCACAGACCTGAGTCAAACTCCAAGGCAAACAAACACTGTCCACAGAAACTCCATCCTCAACACGAACGGTTGCCTTTGGCAACCAGCACCTCCCACACCTTCCCTTTTATAATTCAGCCCAGGCGTGGCTTCCTAATGCGTTCTCCTTTGCCTTTGGAGCCGCCCCATTGCGTTCCTCTGTCCTACTTGCTTATCTTGCCGGCGCTTTCGTGCATCCTGGATATTTCCCAGCTGTGCTTCATCACTGTCCGACTCAGGCTCCCAGCACAGCTGTGTCTCAGCCTGAGTGCAAGTAGAGGGGCCGGGCTCCTCCTCCGACTGTAAGTCTCGGAGCTCCTCAGAGCCTTCCTCTGACTCTGATGTCACTCCGGCCCCCTCCTCCTCCTCCTCATCTGATTTCTAGGACTCAGCTGCCGGATCCACAGGCTGGCGAGGAATCACAACACCCTCCTAACTCTCAGCCACCCCAACCAGTACGGCTGATGGCAAAGCTTCTCAAGAACTGCAGCTCAAATAGCTTAACTACAGGTCGTCCTTGACGTAGGAGCACAGTAGAGCCCAAAATTTCTTATCGCTAAGAAAGGCAGTGGTGAAGTGAGTCCTGCCCCATTTTACCACCTTTTTTTGCCACAGTTAAGCGAACCGCTGCAGTTGCTAAGTGAATCGTGCAGTCGTTAAGCGAATCTGGTTTCTCCCATTGGCTTTGTTTGTCGGAAAGTCACACAAGCTGATCACATGACCTCGGGACAAAGCAAGTGTCATCAATACAGGCCAGTTGCCAAGAGCCTGAATTTTTTGGTCACGTGATATTCCGAAAGTTGTCAATGGGAAGACCGGTCCTAAGTCCCCTTTTTATTGAACAGTCAATAAAGAAATGGTTATAACTTGAGGACTACCTGTACTTGACCAATGAGGAATTGGATAACTACTAGCAGTTCTTTAGACCAGGGGTCCCCAACCCACGGTCCGTGGACCCGGTACCGGGCTGCAGCATGTCAGCTACCGGGCCGCACAAACAAGCAAAGCCCCATCCGCGGGATGCAGGCAGCACACAAAACCACGCAACCCTCCGGCCTGCTGAAAAACCTCTCTCCGCAGAACCGGTCCCTGGTGCCCAAAAGGTTGGGGACCTCTGCTTTAGACCAAGGGTCCCCAACCTACGGGCCGTGATCCACTACCGGGCTATGGCCTATTCGCAACTAGGCCGCATGAGCAGCGGGTTGGCGCATAGCATGCACGCCCGCAGCACGTATTGGCAGCAGGCGCCAATACGTGCTGCCTGACGGGCTCGAGCGACGGCCGCTGGTGCTTTCAGCCCCACTTGCAGGCAGCATTAGATTCCCTGCTGGGGAAAAATAAAACTGGTGCTAAGCATATCTCCAAAGGAAAAGGAGAATATTTTTGGGCCGTCTCTATCCTCTTCTCCTGCTTTAGTTCTCCCCAAATCCAGCCCTCTTCCTTTTCCGTTTGTTAGCGACCCCGGTGCTGGTTTTCTAAGTTAAAAACTCCATCCATACCCCTTGAACTGAATTGGGCTCCCTCCTAAATGGGCTGCATGGCATCTGCCAGAGATGCAAAGGATTGGATTTGTCGGTTCTTTCCAACGCTGGGATTTTGTGAAATAAATACCTGCTGGGCTAATCTATTATTGATTTCCTTGGCTGTTAAAGAAGGCCGCTGGCGGAAAAGGCAGCAGTTTACAGAGGGCAAGTTCTGGAAAGTCGTAGAAAATGATCACCCGGGTGCTATCCCGATTCAACCTCAGGAGACTGGCCACCGAACAGAAACCGTGTTGCACAGCGTGCTTTCTTTGCTGCAGGGATGTTTCCCCTTTAGGATATTTTAAAAAAAATAATAAAACAATAAAAGGCAGGATCCCTAATCCGCTGGAAAAACAAACTGAAAGTTTAGGAGACATTTTCAAATTCTCCCATTTTTAATCGTGGACTGATCTTCAGAGACTAAATGCTCGTCCAGGATTTCCCCCTCCGAAAGGGGAATTTGAGCTGGGGGTTTGCGATGCTCTTCTCTCTCTCTCTCTCTCTCTCTCTCTCTCTCTCTCTCTCTCTCTCTCTCTCTCTCTCTCTCTCTCTCTCTCTCTCTCTCAGAATCTGTCGGTTGGTGAGTTTGCCGGGGTTGTGCAAACAGCCCAGGCTGCTTATTTTGCAAAAGCCTACTGTAAAACTGGTAAACGCAGCACACGCTTTTGCTATGTCTGTTTTAGTTTTTTGTTCGTTTTTTTAAATTCCCCCCCCCCAAAGGTTTATTTTACTCTGTGCTGCCACCGCTGCTTGCTGATGCTTTTAATCACGCAACACCCACGTAGGGCTCGAAATTCGCCACCGGTCCCCGTCATCTCCCCACCTCTCCCGTTTTTTTTGTTTTTTTGTATTTGCAAGGCATTGTGGTGGTTTATCAGAAGGCTAACTAGAGAAAAATCGTTTCCCGTGAATTCTGTGAATTATGTTCTGTGGCTCCCAGCACGCTACAGAGCTTTTTGATTAACTGTGTAAAACCCGTAAAACGTGTTGTCCCGTGTAAGACCCCTGTTAGGGCTCACCTGAAAATTGCCTCGACACTGCGTATGTCGTTCTTTTCCTTCCTGAAATTTGAAGATGATGCTGAAAGTTGACGATTCCTTATTAGCTTGACGGTTCCAAAAAGTCCCCAATAAAGGAGAATATTTATAGCTCAGGATTGAAATGGTGTGTGTGTGTGTGTGTTCCTTGGTATTCTCTGAGCTTGGTTGTTTTCTTGCAGATGTTTCAGAACAACAGAATAGAGGAAGAGAAGGACAAGGGGAGACATGATAGCAGTGTTCCGATATTTGAGGGGGGTTCAACCTATTTTTCAAAACACCTGTTAAGGCCAGACAAGGAATAACCGGATGAAAACTGATCAAGGAGAGATTCAACCTAGAAATAAGGAGAAATTTTCCGCCAGCGAGAACAATCAACCAGTGGAACAGCTTTGCCTCCCGATGTTATGGGAGTTTCATCGGTGGAGGCTTAGAGACTGGACTGCCCTCTGTCCGAAATGGTGTGTGTGTGTGTGGGGTGTCTCCTGCTTGGGCAGGGGGTTGGACTAGATGACCTCTAAGGTCCCTTCCAACTCTTGTTATTCTGTTTGAATTGGAAGGGTCCTTGGAGATTCAAATTCTCCATTTTTAATCTTCCAGTTGAACCCCCTGCTCAGGCAGGAAACCCTATGCCATTTCAGGCAAATGGCTGTCCAGTCTCTTCTTAAAAACTTCCAGCGTTGGAGCATTCACCGCTTGCGGAGGCAGGTTGTTCCCCTGGTTAATTGTTCTCATTGTCAGGGAATTTCTCCTTCGTTCTAGGTTACTTCTCTCCTTGACGAGTTTCCATCCGTTGCTTCTTGTCCTGCCTTCAGGCGCTTTGGAAAATAGCTTGACTCCCTCTTCTTTGGAGCAGCCCCTGAGATACTGGAAGACTGCTATCATGTCCCCCCTCATCCTTCATTAAACTAGATATACCCACTTCCAGCAACCGTTCTTCATATGTTTCAGCCTCCAGTCTCCTAAATTCATTACCAACTAGCTAACCTCATCAGTGCTAGTCCTAGCACCAAGTCAATAGGACTGATGATGTTATCTAGATAGGCAACGAAACGTCTGCACAAAAACAACCAACTCAAGAGTCCACCTAGGACCCCTCAATTCCAAAAGTTTGCCAGAAGTCTTGACAATATTAAGAGTCAAGTCCCCTTCAACTGCCAACAAAAGGGATGGTATTTCTGAGTGTTTTCCTAAATCCTCCTTTTTCCAAAAAACAATACTTCGTTGTCCTTATTCAATATGTAGCAGGTTTTGTGTAGAATAGGGGTAGGCAACCTTGGCTCTTTTATGACTCGTGGACTTCAACTCCCAGAATTCCTGAGCCAGCGTGGCTCAGCATGGAAACCTCTCCCTTTCCCCTCAGCGTGGCTGGCTGAGGAATTCTGGGAGTTGAAGTCCACGAGTCATAAAACGGCCTAGGCCAGGGGTAGGCAACCTTGGCTCTTTTATGACTCGTAGACTTCAGCTCCCAGAATTCCTCAGCCAGCGTGGCTCAGCATGGAAACTTCTCCCTTTCCCCTCAGCGTGGCTGGCTGACGAATTCTGGGAGTTGAAGTCCACGAGTCATAAAGCGGCCTAGGCCTAGGCCAGGGGTAGGCAACCTTGGCTCTTTCATGACTCGTGGACTTCAACTCCCAGAATTCCTGAGCCAACGTGGCTCAGCATGGAAACCTCTCCCTTTCCCCTCAGCGTGGCTGGCTGAGGAATTCTGGGAGTTGAAGTCCACGAGTCATAAAAGGGCCAAGTTTGAAGACCCCTGGAACATTCGCCTTTTCAACAGAAGTCTGATGAACCGCAGTCCCTAAATTTGATTCTATTCCTCTGGGTAAAATGAAGACTGAATCTTCATCACACCTTCTTAATGTGGGAGAAAATCCCTCTGCAGTCAGTCCTGTGAAATCAGCTTATGTAACAGACATATATTACACAGGTTTCCGGACAATAACCGTCATTAGATGCCTAAACATAAGAAGGAACGGAGTAAATCACTTCAATGTTGGCAACGTGAACATTTCTGTTGCTAATTCCCGGTCCGCACTTTTCCTGCTGTGAAACTGAACGAAAATTGTTTTATTTACATTTTAATACAGATCCATTCTCCTTTCACTATTTCTTCCCTCAATCTGCCCTGGCAGCACCAGGCACCGGTCCTGAGTTCCAATTCTGGAGAGTATAAGAGGTGGCCACACTTCCCCCTCACGTTGTTCAATTTGCTTATTTGAAGGGGAAAGCTCTCCAAAGCTATGAATGCATGCTTAAATCCAACAAGGAAAAAAAAATTAAACAAGGCCCCTGGCTTATTAATAATAGCAGGGCTCGGATGGGTCCCCTGGAAAGGAAGGTTAAAAAAAAATTATCCACAAAAAAACCAAGACAAAACTGTACTCTAGGAGCAAAGGGGATATTTTTTTTCTCTCGCAGAGAGGTGGATGTAGTTTTGGAATTTTTTTTTAATTTTGGTGTGTGTGTTTTTTTGTCTCCTCTCAGACCCTACAAATAGGAGAAACTTTGAAGGGGGGGGTGCTTATCAGTTGACTTTCAGAAGCCCCGTGCCTCTTGATTTGAACTGTAGTTTGATTTTTATTTTTTAATGAGCCAGGTCCCACGGCCTGCAAAAGTTTGAATCCCACTGATCTAACAGGAAAAAAAGAGGCCTCAAATTAGATGGATGATTTCAGGAGGAAACGGGATTCGTTTCTTAAATTTCGTAAGGGCAAAATTTTGTGGGTTCCCTCCCCCCCCCCCGAAGATTTTTTCCCCCCTTTCTCCATGTGCCAAAGAATAGTTTTTTTGCTACTTTCTCCTGGATAAGATTGAATAATCTGATGTAAATGACCTCTTTCTTCTCCTTTGCTTTTGAAGATGTGCTAGCCCTAGTGAAAGGATGAAAGGCAGGGGACCTCTTTAGCCCTAAAGGGAATTTATTTCTCCTGAAAAAAAACGAAAAAGAACTTCCTGCAGGCCAGATCCTCAAGAGGCTTCCTCAAAGGGGGATGTTGCCAAAAATAAATAAATAAATAAATAAAAATCCTACTAAATGGCATCACTTGAGTCAGATTTCTTTTCTGTTCAATTGCTTGTAGCAATTTTATCTTTTCAGCGTAAAGGCAGACCTGTCAATCTCTTATCCAAGGATGGGCAACTGTGACAACTTTACAACATGTGGATTTCAACTCCCAGAATTCCGGTTGAGTTCAAGTCCCCAGGTCGTAAAGTTGTCAGAGTTGCCCGCCCCTGCTCTTTGCATAGGTTGTGGCAGCTTTGTGAAAAGGCTCCACAGATTCGTACTCCACCCCTACACACACACCTGTTAAGTTTTCATTCCTCCAGACAAGCCAACTTCACCCCTCCCTCCCTTTGCAGCGGACGAGTAAGGGGGTTTGAGGATGATTTGTACACCCAACATATTTTTATTCTTGGCACCTTGACATCCTGGCACACCAACGTGTTGTGTTTCCATTTCATTTGAAGACCCTCCTTTTCCCTTCCTTGACCAGGCCTGTTAACCCACCCACCCACCCCCTTTTTGAAATGGCTAGCAAGGGGCTGTGGTCAGAATCCCTGTGTTTGGTTCATTCCTCCCCTTACCCATTTTTTTCCTGCTGATCAATAAAAATGCACATTTTTGCAGCTTTGTTCTGTCTTGAGATTGTGGGGCCATAACGGGGAATTTTCTCTCTCGAGTTCCAAAGGACACAAATTTCGAGCCCTCGTTTTTGTTTTTTATTTATTTTTCTTTTCCATTCTTGTCCCACCTTTTCTAACCGTTCTCCCATTGCAGTTCTTTCTCTTTTGTCATTCGACTTAGTGACGCATTTCTCATTTTATTCCTAACTAACGGCTTCCGTTGAAGAATTCCACTCTCCCACTCCCCACCTATCTTCTCTTTAAACCCCCTCCAGGTATGCTGAACCATCCACCGATCCCCATTTCGGATCTGGCAGATCACACGGAGCACCTGAAAGCCAACGATAACCTCAAGCTGTCCCAGGAGTACGAGGTACGAGGGGAAATGGTCGGGCCCAGCCAGAGGAGGCGAGAAGCATTTTCCAGGGTTGGATTTTGGGGCTGAAACCCCCAAGATGAAAAAAAAACCACTTTCCTTTCTGCTCAAGAGTCACAAGAGCTAATCAATGATCTGTTCATTTGCTAAGAATGCAGGCCGCGGGTGCCCTGAAAATCGTTTGGACTATGCACAAACTCAAATCTGCTTCTTGCATTGATTAAAGCAACTTGGCATGCTTCAGCACAGGGGTCTTCAAACGTGGCCCTTTTATGACTTGTGGACTTCAGCTCCCAGAATTCGTCAGCCAGCATGCCTGCCTGAGGAATTCTGGGAGTTGAAGTCCACCCATCTTCAAGTTGCCAAGGTTGAGAAACTCTGTATCTAGTTTAGGGGTCTTCAAGCTTGGCCCTTTTATGACTTGTGGACTTCAACTCCCAGAATTCCTCAGCCAGCGTGCCTGCCTGAGGAATTCTGGGAGTTGAAGTCCACCCATCTTCAAGTTGCCAAGGTTGAGAAACTCTGTATCTAGTTTAGGGGTCTTCAAGCTTGGCCCTTTTATGACTTGTGGACTTCAACTCCCAGAATTCCTCAGCCAGCGTGCCTGCCTGAGGAATTCTGGGAGTTGAAGTCCACAAGCAAGGGTCTTCAAACTTGGCCTTTTAATGACTTGTGGACTTCAACTCCCAGAATTCCTCAGCCAGCGTGCCTGCCTGAGGAATTGTGGAAGTCCACAAGCATGGCTGGCTCAGGAATTCTGGGAGTTGAAGTCCACGAGTCATAAAAGAGCCAAGGTTGCCTACCCCTGCTCTAGAACAAGTTTTGTTTGTCCCTGAGGATATCATAGCATTGTTCTATCCCAGAGTCGGTACAGGCATGATAGTCCTTAGATCAAAATCTTCCAGATGATCAAAACCTTGCAGATTTTGACACACACGCCCACAATCACGCAAATAGCCTTGTGTGCAGAACTTGGCTGAAAAAACTAAATCGAGTCAACGCCTACGGAGATGCTCAGTCATCCAGGTCATGGTTGTCGTGGAGGCCATTTGGAGGACACAGAAAACCTTCAAGTGGCCTCAACGGCTCTCTAAAAGGATGCAAATGACCAGCTGTCTGCAAGGAGTATAAATCCTTCCCTTCCCCACCATCCAGTCAGAGCTGAGGAAGCTTCTTGGAGGAGAAGCAAAACGTCTTCAAAGGAAAAACAAAAAAGTCCAGTTGCCTCCTGGGAAAAAAAAGCACCTTTGGGTCTCAGCTTCCAATGACCTTGTGCACACGTCCCTGTTTTGTATCTTTGCTAAATTGCTAACACTGCAGTTGCAACCGGAAGAATCTATTCTTACAACAAGGTCTCGGCACCTAGACAGTGGGGGCCGAGATGACGTAATAGATTCACCCGCCTTATTAATTTCATAAAAATGAGAATAACAAACACTGTTGTTAGGGAGGGGAGTTTCTCACTGTTAGCCGCTGGAAGTGTGTGTTTAGATTTGAAAGTGTGTTCTGCTAAGGGTGTAGTTGCGTTCCCGGGTTGAGCTGCTGTACTGAACTTTCTGAACTCAATTTGCCTTGTGAATCATTGCTAATTTTTGTTTTATAAAAAAAAAAGCAGCTCTAAAGAGGTGGCACCCCCACCACATGCTTAACATGCTCCCTGGATTAACCCGGTTTTCTCGGTCTGTTATGAATACAGTGCATTAAATAATTTTAAACCATTTTGGACACCAAAAAAAAAGAAAGAAAGGCCCAAGCCATAATTAAGTCTAATCACGTTTAATTTGTGGAAAGCAGCTGCTGACTGCGATTTCGCCTGCTGATTTGGGTTGCGAAGAAGGTCAGGATGTTACACCAAAATGCATAAAAAGAAATAAGAGATACCAAGTTCCCCAAATTAAAGTAGGAGATGAGAATAACGAAAGGAAATACGGTCGTCCTCGATTTACAACTGTAATGGAGTCTGCCCAACACCGTCATAAGTTGCGACAGTTGTAAAGCTGTGGACCTTTTTTGTGTGTCGGTCGTTAAGCGAACGCCACATCCATTAAGCACACATCACAGTTGTTAAGCAGTGGTTTGCCATGGGTGTAGTTTTGTCAAAAACAAAGCTAATTACCAGTTTTTGGTAAAACAACTGTAAATTAGAGTCAGTTTAGTCTAGTGCAGGGGTAGGCAACCTTGGCTCTTTTATGACTCATAGACTTCAACTCCCAGAATTCCTGAGCCAACCTGACTCAGCTTGGAAACCTCTCCCTTTCCCCTCAGCATGGCTGGCTCAGGAATTCTGGGAGTTGAAGTCCATGAGTCATAAAAGGGCCAAGGTTGCCTACCCCTAGTCTAGTTGTTAAAAGCACGAGGCTAGAAACCAGAAGACGGAGACTTCCAATCCCACCATGGCTACGAGAGCCAGCTGGATGACCTTGAGCCAGTCATTCTCTTTCCGCCCAGCCCACCTCACAGGGTTGTTGTTGTGGAGAAAAATAGGTGGAGGAAGGACTATTAAATGTGTTCGCTGCCTTGAGTTATTTATCAAAGTAATAAAGTCATATGTATTATTTGTAGAACTAAAGATAGATAGATAGATAGATGGAGGGAGGGAGGGAGGGATAACTGTACAGATGGATGGATGGATGGATGATAGATACTGTAGAGAGATAGATAGATAGATAGATAGATAGATAGATAGATAGATAGATAGATAGATAGATAGATAACTACGGATGAATGGATGGTATACACTGTATAGATATAGATAGATAGATAGATAGATAGATAGATAGATAGATAGATAGATAGATAGATAGATAACTACGGATGAATGGATGGTATACACTGTATAGATATAGATAGATAGATAGATAGATAGATAGATAGATTAGATAGATAGATAGATAGATAGATAGATAGATAGATAGATAGATAGATAGATAGATAGATAGATAGACAGACAGACAGACAGACAGACAGACAGACAGACAGACAGACAGACCGATAGACAGACTACGGATGGATGGATGATGTACACTGTTAGTTAGATAGATAGATAGATAGATAGATAGATAGATAGATAGATAGATAGATAGAAAGATAGAAAGAGAAAAAGAAAGGAAAGAGAGAGAGGGAATGAATTCTGGGAGTTGAAAACCACCCATCTTCAAATGGCCATAACTGGGAAACATTGGTACAAATTGTAGACAAGCAGGGATTTCTTTCTGAAAGTCGACCCATTCTAGCGTCTTTGAAGGAGTTAAGCATCCTTATTTTAAGAAAGAAAGAAAAAGCAACTCGTATCTTTGGGAATGACTGGAGGAAGGACAGAGCAACACAGCCAAAAAGGTCTGGAGAAATGAAGCTAAACGTGGCCTGATCCTAGAAAAGGCGATGAGGCAGGGGAGAGAGAGAGAGAGATCAAAAACCCAGCCCCTGGGTCTCTCGGCAGAGAAGGAAGCCCGCCAGTGGATAAATCCCAGCACAAATTTTGAGATAACTCCTCAAATCTCTTTCCAGCCAGTGCCAAGCAGTTTATACGGTGTATGAATTACTAATTGCCCAAGTGAGATGACGGGGAAAGATCCTCATCTCTGCAGGGGCCTTTCCTAACCCTTCTCAGCATTCGGGCAGGGCAGGGCAGGCAGGCAGGCAGGCTGGCAAGGAGAAAGCGAATGTATTATTCGCTCTGCCAAGGCTTATTGCCATTTCCCCCTGGCGCCTAATCTGCATAATGCAATATCCAAAAGTGCTTCTTGGCTTCTTTCCAGGACTGCAGATTGAGATCGTTTAAAAGAGAGAGAGAGAGAGAGAGAGAGAGAGAGAGAGAGAGAGAGAGAGAGAGAGAGAGAGAGAAACGGAGGGAAGTGAAGGAAAAAGGAAAAGGAGGGAGAGGAGGGAAGGAGGGAGGAAAAGAAGGAAGGAAAGAGAATGAGTGGAAAAGGAGGGAAGGAGGAAAAGAAGGAAGGAAAAATGAGTGGAAAGGGAGGGAGGAAAAGAAGGAAGGAAAGAGTGATTACAGAAAAGGAGGGAGGAAAAGAAGGAGAATGAGTGGAAAAGGAGGGAGAGGAGGGAGGAAAAAAAGGAAGGAAGGAGAATGAGTGGAAAAGGAGGGAGAGGAGGGAAGGAGGGAGGAAAAGAAGGAAGAAGAATGAGTGGAAAAGGAGGGAAGGAGGGAGGAAAAGAAGGAAGGAAGGAGAATGAGTGGAAAAGGAGGGAGAGGAGGGAAGGAGGGAGGAAAAGAAGGAAGGAAAGAATGAGAGAGGAAAAGGAGAGAGGAAAAGAAGGAAGGAAAGAATGAGAGTGGAGAAGGAGGGAGGAAAAGAAGGAAGGAAAGAATGAGAGTGGAAAATGAGGGAGGAAAAGAAGGAAGGAAGGGAGCCAGAAACTTAATGAAATTAACAAGGGGCGGAGCGCAGAGCAAGCAGCAATCCATTTTCAGAGTCTTTGCAGAAGGGGGTTGGTTGTCTTAGCACCCCGCAAGGCTTTGTGTGCTGCAGCTTCTCAGATGCTCCCGGGTGCAGCTGGTGAGACGGCTTTTCAGTCCTAAAGGGGAGGAGGGCGTCTGCCTTGGTCCACCAAACGGCCTCTTTCTGATCAAAAGGGGAAATTTCCCCCCCCCACTTGGCTGCTGTCCACGTTTAATTCAGCCCCTTTGGGGGTGGGGTGGGCGGTGGGGGTGAGGGAACAGCGAGCTCAGACCAAGCGAAGTTGATGCACGCTTGGGGGTGTGTGAAAGGTAATGTTTGTGTGTCTAGCTTTGTGTGTTTTAAGATGATGCAATGAAAGCCTGGAATTTCAGGCTGGGGTTTCCCCCCCCCCACACGCACACACACCCCTTTTTTTTTCCTTCTTCTTCTTCCTTTAGTAGCTTCTAGCTCTCCAGAGGTGGAGACAAAGCTTCAAAGCATTGTGGATCACGCTTATGCAAAGCGAAGAGGCAATAGGAATAAAGTTATTTTTTTAAAAAAAAAAATTCATTCCTCTGTTGGTTTGATTGCCTTTTTCCTAGCTCTGGTCAGGCCTCTATAGTTTTGCTTTGTGTGTGTGTGTGTGTGTGTGTCTTTTTCTCAATGCAGAATTTTGATGATTTGCTTGAAGCACAGGACCGGCACAGCCATACTTTGAATTCCAGAGTGGAACGGTTGTCCAATTTCCTTTCCTACGATTTCAGGAAATTCTCAGTTCGAGCGTCCTGACCACGTCTCCGTTCAGCTTTTGCTAAAATAAATCCCATTTTTTTAAAAAACAAAAAACAAAACACACTTTCTTCTGAGCCGCATTGCTTCCTTAATTTCTGTATTGTGTTTCCGACTGGGGTGGTCTTGTGACCCCAGAGGGCTCAATTGTTTCCGCACCAGGATCTTTTCACTGAAAACATATTTTCTCTGACTGAGAAAACCACCAAGCTCAGAGAGGAGTACATAAGAAGCAACCTAGAATTAAGGAGGAATTTCCTGACGGTGAGAACAATTAATCAGTGGAACAACCTGCCTCCAGAAGCGGTGAATGCTCCAACACGGAACTTTTTAAGAAGAGTCTGAAATGGTACAGGGTTTCCTGCCTAAGCAAGGAGTTGGACTAGAGGACCTCCAAGGTCCCTTCCTACTCTTAAATTCTATTCTATTCTATTCAGAAGAGACTGGACAGCCATTTGTCTGAAATGGTACAGGGTTTCCTGCCTAAGCAAGGAGTTGGACTAGAGGACCTCCAAGGTCCCTTCCTACTCTTAAATTCTATTCTATTCAGAAGAGACTGGACAGCCATTTGTCTGAAATGGTACAGGGTTTCCTGCCTGAGCAGGGGGTTGGACTAGATGACCTCCAAGGTCCTTTCCAACTTTTTTTTATTATTGTTGTTATTATTATTATTATTATTATTATTATTATTATTATTATTATTATTATTATTATTTATTTAATTATTTTATTATTTTTATTTTATTTTTTATTTTAATTCCATTTATATCCCGCCCTTCTCCGAAGACTCAGGGCGGCTTACAAGCTTAGCAGTAGCCTTCATTCTATGTATCTGCCTGCTTATTAGGGCTTTCACACACACCCCAAGCGGCATTATTACAAAGTCAGCTTATTGCCCCCAACAATCTGGGTCCTCATTTTACCTACCTCGGAAGGATGGAAGGCTGAGTCAACCTTGAGCCTGGTGGGATGCGAACCTGCACTAATTGCAGGCAGCTTCTGATTCCTGATAAACCTTTCTCCTTCAATGACTTTGTCTGATCTTTTTTTTTCTAAGCAGCCCACTAAGCTGATAGCTAGTTTAACCTAATGATAACGAGTTATTACAGAAGAAATCTGAATGAACCCAATCAGTTGTCTGCTTTGGGACACAGGTGTGAGTGATGTCACCACTATCTTGGCCAATGCACCTGTGCAGATGTCTCTGGAGATGCTCAGTCCTCCCGGTCCCAAAGGAGCTTTATCAAGAGGCAACTGGCCTTCCTTGGTTTTTCCTTGAAAATGTTTCGCTTCTCATCCACGAAGCTTCTTCAGCTCTGACTGAACAGTGGGGAACGGAAGGATTTATATTCCTTGCAGCCCTTAAATCCTTCCATTCAATCAGAACTGAAGAAGCTTCTTGGTTGAGAAGCGAAACGTCTTCAAGGAAAATGAAGAAAAGTCCAGTCGCCTCTGGAAAAATGCACCTTTGGGGCACCTGTACAGAGTCTCCTAAATCAGGGCTTTTCGACCTTTTCACCCATTTTGCCACTTTTAGGATAGGGCAACATCCGAGGACCACCAGTCGCCTAGCAAGATGTCAAAAACTTGATGACCAAAAAAAAAAGAGGAAAAAAGTGATGAAGTACAGGTAATCCTCGACTTACAACAGTTCGCTTAGTGACTGTTCGAAGTTACAATGGCACTGAAAAAAGTGCCCCCCAAGCCACAGCCGAGCAAGACACCTGCCCGCCCGGTGGCGCTCTTTCTCCTGTCCGAGGTTTTCATCGTTGTGAGCATTTCTGTTGAGGATTGGCAGCAGGAATGGGGTGGGGTGTGTTTGATTTTTATTCCCCCCCCCCGTCTGCTGTGTGGTTGCAGCTGGTTTTGGTCACTTCACATGACCCTGGGACACTGTGACCGTCATAAATAGGAATCAGTTGCCAAGCATCTGAATGTAAATCACAAGACCCTGGAGATGCTGCAACATTCCAGCTGATCGGCGCTTCTTCTGGGCTCAGCAGAAGCGCCGGGATCAGTGCTGAGCTCCAGCTGGATCCTGGTGCTGATCCTGGCGCTTCTGCTGAGCCCTGACAGCCCTGCAGTTGCAGTCGTCTCTCGCTCCGGTTTGTGTGGTGCTGCCACCGGTTCAGCTCCTTCCCCTCCCCCACTACCACTTTTCTAGGATGGTCGTGTACCACCTGCCAGGTGCCAAAGTACCACAGGTGGTACCCGTACCACTGGTTGAAAAGCCCTATCCTAAATGATGAGGACAATTTTTTTTGAATGAAACACACTTTTATCACATTTTCGTTTACACTGACTACCCTAATAGATCACCTTTAGCCATTCACTGTTCATAGTAATTGCAGGTAGTCCTCGACTTACGTCCGCATTTGAGCCCCACCATTTCTGTGACTGAACGAGACAGCTGTGAACTGAGTTTTGCCCCATTTTACGACTTTCCTTGTCACACTTGTTAAGGGAAGCGCTGCAGTTATGGATTTATTCACACGGTGGTGAAGTGGATCCGGCCTCCCCATTGACTTTGCTTCTCAGAAGGTCGCAAAAGGGGATCCCTTGACCACAGGACACCGCAGTCGTCATAAGTATGTGCCAGTTTGCCCAGCATCCCCATTTTGATCACGTGGGGAATGCTGCAAGGGTAATAAGTGTGAAAAGGTCGTATCACCTTTTCCAGTGCCCTCGTAACTTCGAACAGTCACTAAACAAATGATTGTAAGTCGAGGACTACCTGTATTTGATACAAGAGGTGCTTTCTCTTCTACTCTTGCTTTCTCGATCCAGTACTTTGCAGATATACTGGGACCACAACTTCCACAAGTCCACAAAAGCCACTGTAACGACCTACCTCATCTAGGCTTCCCAAGAAAGCAGAACTCTTGAAACAGGCATTCTCTCAAAAGGAACTAAATAGAATAGAATAGAATAGAATAGAATAGAATAGAATAGAATAGAATAGAATAGAATAGAATAGAATAGAATAGAATAGAATAGAAACTGGAAGGGACCTTTGGAGGTCTTCTAGTCCAGCCCCCTGCTCAAGCAGGAGAACCTATACCATCTCAGACAAGTAACTCCAACTTCCAGTGTTGGAGCCCCCACGATTTCTGGAGGCAAGCAGTTCCACTGGTTGACTGTCCTCACCGTCAGGAAGTTTCTCCTCAATTCCAGGTTGCTTCTCTCCTTGATCAGTTTCCAACCATTGCTTCTCGTCCTACCCTCTGGTGCTTTGGTGAATAACATGACCCCCTCTGCCTTGTGGCAGCCCCCTCAAATACTGGAACACCGCTATCATGTCTCCCCTATTTCTTCCTTTCTTTAGCCAGACCCAAGTCCCACAGCCGTTCTTCGTAGGCTTTAGTCTCCAGGCCTTACGATCATCTCAGTTGCTCTTCTCTGAATTTCTTGCAAACTCTCAACATCTTTTTCGTAGTATGGTGACCAAAATTGGCCGCAGTATTCCAGGTGTGGCCTTTGCTAAGGCTTTATCAAGCGGTACAAATGCTTTGCACGATCTCGATTCTATACCTCTGTTTACGCAACCCAGGATTGCATTAGCTTAGGGGCTAGTGATAGCAGGGAAAACAAGGCGAGATCTGGAGAAAAACCCACAGGAAAAGTATATTAAAACCACTGTTCATTACTCCTCCCACCAGGATCCCTTTGAATCCCAGCCAGCCCACAGGTGGCATAGTGTTTTGGTAACTGGCTCCTTTGGCACGCTCTTCACTGTGGCGCCAGGCGCAAACCGTCTCTGAGATAAGGATGCTGCGTCCCTTCTCCTGGGAGGGAAGGTTATAGTAGCAAGACGTTGCAAAGCATCCCCCCCTCCCAACAGAATGGCAGGTCCCAAAGAATGGTTACGAAAGCACGTATACTCTAAAGGGGGAAAACAATATATTTCCTTGGGGACCTGACAGCCACCCTGACTGGAGATTTGGGATAATTTCTTAACATTTTTAGAAGGCACCAGATTGAAGAAAGAAGCACTTAGCTCAGGGGTAAGCATCCTTGGCTCTTTTATGACTGGTGGACTTTAACTCCCAGAATTCCTGAGCCAGCATGAGAGAATTATGGACCCCTCATGACTGGTGGACTTCAACTCCCAGAATTCCTGAGCCAGCATGAGGGAACTATGGACCCCCAATGACTTGCAGACTTCAACTCCCAGAATTCCTCAGCCAGCATGGGGGAACTATGGCCCCTTCATGACTTGCAGACTTCAACTCCCAGAATTCCTCAGCCAGCATGGGGGAACTATGACCCCTTCATGACTTGCGGACTTCAACTCCCAGAATTCCTCAGCCAGCATGGGGGAACTATGACCCCTTCATTACTTGCGGACTTCAACTCCCAGAATTCCTCAGCCAGCACGGCCCAGCTTGGAAACCTCTCCCTTTCCCCTCAGCATGACTGGCTCAGGAATTCTGGGAGTTGAAGTCCACCAGTCATAAAAGAGCCAAGGTTGCCTACCCCTGCCTTAGCTGAACCATGAATTTGAAGCGGAAAAGGAATTTCTGTCAACTCTCAAAACGAAATTAGCTGAGACCATTTTCTCTTCCTTTTCAGCTGCCCCAGAATTGGAAGGCGGGGGTGGGGTGGGGTGGGTGGGTGATTGTTTTATCTTAGACATAATGATAAGTTGTTCCGTTCCATGGGAACCAAGGTCATTGCTAACTGCATTTGGGCAGGCTGTAGTCTCGGTTAGAAAGTCAGCCTGCACAAGTAGTTCATTGAGGAGTGTGATTTATGACTCACCGTTGGGCTGGGAAGTTTAACTTTGTAACTTTTGGGGGGGGGAGTGGTTCAGTTTTGGGTTCCCCCTTGAACGTGCCATTATTCTGTGGCCAAATAATAATGTTCTTTAAGGAAATTCTCATCTCTCGGAACCATGACAATGTCGTTGTGTAACTTTCTTCCTTCCTCTCTCTCTCTCTCTCCTAGTCCATCGATCCTGGGCAACAGTTCACTTGGGAACACTCCAACCTCGAGGTGAATAAGCCCAAAAACCGCTACGCCAATGTCATCGCCTACGATCATTCTCGGGTCATCCTCCTTCCGATCGAAGGTACCAACGAAATTGGGGAGGGAGGGGAAATGGGTTGTGTGGGGTGACCTCCTCAAAAGCGGGAGAGTCCCGTGATTTTTTTTCCCCATCAAGAATTTGCTGTACAAACCTTAGACGGGCTCAAAATGGGGCTTCGTGGTCTTCTCATCTGCCACGTTGAATCTAGTCCAGGGCATTTCAACCTTCTCACCCACTGTACCACTTTTAGGATAGGGCAACATCCGAGGACCGCCAGTCGCCTAGCATGATGAGCAAAAGAAAAAAAAGGAAAAAAGTGATGTTGTACAGGTAGTCCTCGACTTACAACAGTTCGCTTAGTGACTGTTCAAAGTTACCATGGCACTGAAAAAAGTGCCCCCCAAGCCACAGCCGAGCAAGACACCTGCCCGCCCGCCCAGCGACGCTCTTCCTCCTGTCTGAGGTTGTCATTGTTGGGAGCATTTCTGTTGAGGATTGGCAGCGAGGGTGGGGTGGTGGGAGTGTTTGGTTTTTATCCCGCCCCCCGTCTGCTGGGTGGCTTCAGCAGGTTTTGGTCACTTCACATGACCCTGGGACACTGTGACCGTCATAAATATGAATCAGTTGCCAAGCATCAGAATGTAAATCACAAGACCCTGCAGATGCTGCAACATTCCAGCTAATTGGCGCTTCTTCTGGGCTCAGCAGAAGCGCCAGGATCAGTGCCGAGCTCCACCTGGATCCTGGCACTGATCCTGGCGCTTCCGCTGAGCCCTGACAGCCCTGCAGCTCCATCCGTCTCTCGCTCCGGCTTGTGCGGTGCTGCCACCGGTTCAGCTCGTTCCCCTCCCCCGCTACCACTTTTCTAGGATGGTCGCGTACCACCTGCCAGGTGCCAATGTACCACAGGTGGTACCCGTACGTACCACTGGTTGAAAAGCCCTGATCTAGAATGATCCTTGGCATAGGATAGCATTGAGAGCGAGGAGATGGGAAGAGCTCGGAGCCTGGATGGTTGTGATCTTCTATCCTTTACCACTGTATCATCCTGGTTCTGGAGGTCCATACTTTGGGGGATCTTTCCTCCACGAAAAGTTCCTCCTAGGAATAATGAGGTTAAGCTGACTGAGTCTGGACTTGGCCGGACGGTAACGTTCCCCTTCCCCATTATATACCAATCCTTTTGCGGCTTGCTGACCTCTTCGCTTCTTAACGGAACATCAGAGTTTGAAGGGACCCAGGAGGTCTTCTAGTCCAACCTCCTGCTCAAGGAGGTGGCCATTTCAGACAAACGGTTGTCCAATCTCTTCTTGAAAAACCCTCCAGCGGCGGAACGCCCACAACTTCTGGTTAATTGTTCTCAGAACATTTCTCCATAGTTCTGGCTTGGCTCTCTCTTCAATTAGTTCAAAGCTTGTCCGTCCTTCCTATTTTAACGGTTACGGTGGGGCCTTTCTGAGGCCACGGCGGAACCAAATTTAGGAGCAAAGTTTTGAGTCACTGAACAGATTCCAGACTTTAGGGAAGGAGTCAGCGTGGTTCTGCTATGGTAAATCTCATGGACAGGCACAGGAGAGTCAGAAATGTATTTCGGTATCCTTCCATAATGTCTGTTGTGGCTACTGCTTTTGACTGCGCAGGCTGAGAATCCCAGAAATTGCGGTCCTCCAGGCTGGGAAAGGCTGGGTATAGCCACTTTGATTGCTTTGTTCTTGGTGATGGTTTTGTGGTCCTTCTGAACTCCACGTGGAGTTAAGGTCCACATGGTTTCCTTAGGAACATTTTTAGAAGTGGCCTGCTACAAGTAGCTTCTTCCAGCAATGAGAGGAAAGGTGTTTTTAAGGTTACGCAGCTTCCAAATTCTCCAGGACCTGGCTGGAGAACCCAAGTCTTTCCTACTTACTACCTTGAGGAACAAGGCCATAACTTGCAATCTGGAATCAACCAACCCTGTTCCTGCTCCTAAATAGCCTCAACAACAGGGGTCTTCAAACTTGGCCACTTGAAGACTTGTGGACTTCAACTCCCTTTAATTCTATTTTTGGCAAGTTTCTGGGTCCCGCCATGTTATTATAATAATAATAATTAATAATAATAATAATAAGTAGTAAAGGTAAAGGTTCCCCCACACATGCGTGCTAGTCGTTTCCAACTCGAGGGGCCGGTGCTCATCTCCGTTTCAAAGCCGAAGAGCCAGCGCTCGTCCGAGGATGTCTCCATGGTCATGTGGCCGGCATGACTAGACACCAAAGGCGCACGGAACGCTGTTACCTTCCCACCGGAGTGGTCCCTATTTTTCTACTTGCATTTTTACGTGCTTTCGAACTGCTAGGTTGGCAGAAGCTGGGACGAGTAACAGGCGCTCACTCTGCTACGCGGCACTCGGGATTCGACCCGCCAAACTGCCGACCTTCTGATCGACAAGCTCAGCGTCCTAACGCACTGAGCCACCGCGTCCCTTAAATTAATAATAATAGACCTCCTTATTATAAGACCGCCTCCTCATTGTTCTTATTATTATTAATAACAATAATAATATAATTTCATTGATTAAATTAATTTGCAATCCATCTCGTTTCGAAGGGATCTAGGACAAGGTTTGTCTTGGACAAGAAGGAAGAAACCAACTTGGGGATAGCTCCTTTCCATTCACCTTTAGAATGGAATAGAATAACAAAGTTAGAAGGGACCTTGAAGGTCATCTAGTCCACCCCCCCCTGCTCAGGCAGGAAACCCTGTCCCATTTCAGACAAGTGGCTGTCCAGTCTCTTCTTAAAAACTTCCAGTGTTGGAGCATTCACCACTTCTGGAGGCAGGTTGTTCCCCTGGTTAGTTGTTCTAACTGTCAGGAAGTTTCTCCTTAGTTCTAGGTTGCTTCTCTCCTTGATTAGTTTCCATCCGTTGCTTCTTGTCCTGCCTTCAGGGGCTTCGGAGAATAGCTTGACTGCCTCTTCTTTGGGGCAGCCCCTGAAATCCTTTCGGCCACAATGCGAAAAGGGGTCCGTCTCTATGAAACAATTCTCTCTTGGTTTTTTTTTTCCAATTTTGGGATTTCTTTTTTGGCCGCCCAGTCCAAAACCCCTAAACAGACCCTACCTTGCCTTGCGTAGCCTTCTGCACTGTGGGGGGGGGGGGAACGGTGCCTTTTTTTTTTTCAGAGGCATCAGGAAAAAAAAAAGGGAAAAAATGGATTTTTCCCCTTCGTCCTTTCCTCTCATGAGTAAAGCAGGCTCTTTCATTTAAAGATATGTCAGGTCAGTGCCGCTAAGGCTGGCTTGGCTTTGTTTTCTGTGTTAGCGGAATATAGAAATCCGTTCTCGAACGGCCCGAAAGAGACTTTAATATGTAAGGTTGCTCCGGTTGGCGCCGCAGAGGTCAAACGGATAGCTATGGAGTTCAAAGAAATTACCCGCGCCGGCCGGGGGTCCAGAGAGAAATGTTGACTCTTGGGGGGATATTTTTTCTTTCTTTCTTTGCTCTGCCCTGCTTTCCGCAGACTGGCAGCTCGGAGCAGCCCTCCCCTCCAACGGCGGAGCTGAACTCCATCAAGCCAATAAGCGCCATTAAACTTTCCAAGGGCGAAGTGGGGGGGGGGGGGAAAGAGGGCCTTGGACCAAAATGGATTTTTTTAATCTGTAGCCCCGGCAACTTTCAAAGGCCGGCTAGGGTCAGGCGCAGCCTCTTGCAGCTTAACCTCTTTCGATTGCTTTGCTGCTCTCCCGGGGCAAGGTAATTTCATGGACTCCGGGTGGGGCAAGGAGGGGGAGAGGGAGGGGGAAACGGGGTGGGGGGGAGGGGGGATGTAAGACGGGGGGGGGCCGGGAGCCTGCAAACGTTTGATTGAATTTCAGGGAGGGAGGGGGGAGTTTGGAGAGATTGTGCCCATCCTTCGCCCGATTTGCTTAGCGGTGATGCACCGTGACATGAAAATGGAGGGAAAGGAAAGGAGAGGAGAGGAGAGGAGAGGAGAGGAGAGGAGAGGAGAGGAGAGGAGAGGAGAGGAGAGGAAAGGAAAAAGGGAAAGAGGAAAGGAAAGGAAAGGAGGAAGGAAATGAAAGAAGAGAGGAAAGGAAAAGGAAAGAAAGGAAAGAAGGAAGAGATGAAAGGAAAGGAAAGGGAAATTTCCTTTCCCCAACAAAAGCCTTAAGTCCAAGAAAAGGGGCGGGCTTTTTTTGTAAAAGGGGAGTGGGTTTTCCTCCAGCCCCCCCTCCCGTTTCCCCCTTTTACCCATTCCCCTCCTCTCCGCCTTCTCCCTCCCCTCCCCTCCCGTGCCCTCCCTCTCTCCTTCCCTCCCTTCCCCCAGGGATCCGTTGTCTCCCATCTGAAACTCGGGATCGGGATCGCACGTATATAAATAGCCTCGTCTCTTTTGTTCTGCGAGAGGAATCCGAGATCGCGTCTTCCCGGAAGAGGCTTTTATTTTATTATAATTTTTGGCAGCATTTGGGACCCCAGACCCTTTTTTTCCCTCAGGCTCAGACGCCTGTGCACACAAACACAAGACACGTGCGCACAAACGGACATGTTTCACTTGGTTAAAGCCTTCAACATCCCCAACAAAAGCCTTAGGCAGAGAATTATCCTTCTTTGGTTGACAACCCAAGGTGTGGCTTGAGCTCCCTGAACTTTTAAAGCTTGGCCTTGCCTGCTTCAGGGCTGTCTCCCTGCAGCTGCCGGCTTGGAGAGGGTGGGATGAATTGGGCGGCTCTCGAAAGGCCCAGCCGTCGACCAAAGGCCTGGATTCCCACACGGCTCTTCCTCTTTTTGGCTCTTCCCCATGCAGGCATCCTAGGGAGCGACTACATCAACGCCAACTACATCGATGGGTACCGCAAGCAGAACGCCTACATTGCCACTCAGGGCCCTTTGCCGGAGACCTTTGGCGACTTCTGGCGGATGGTTTGGGAGCAGCGCTCCGCCACGGTGGTGATGATGACAAAGCTGGAGGAGAAATCCAGGGTGAGGAGGGGGGGATAATCCAGCCCAGCGGACGGTGCTCCTGCCTAAGTTATTGCGGGAAGTTAAGAACAGAGCGCCAAATGTGGGGTCCCCGGTGCTCTCTGAGATTGATTGTTTCCTTGTAGACGTTTCACTACCCAACTAGGTAACGTCATCAGTGCTAGAAGGGAATGTGGAGTTTGTGGAGAGGAGGAGGAGGAGAAGGAGGAGAAGGAGGAGGAGGAGGAGGACAACGACAATGACGACAATGACTGTGGGGTCCTTGGTGCTCTCTGAGCTTGGTTGTTTCCTTGTAGACGTTTCACTACCCAACTAGGTAACATCATCAGTGCTAGAAGGGAATGTGGAGTTTGTGGAGAGGAGGAGGAGGAGGACTGTGGGGTCCTGGGTGCTCTCTGAGCTTGGTTGTTTCCTTGTAGACGTTTCACGACCCAACTAGGTAACATCATCAGTGTTAGAAAGGAGTCAGGTTTGTGTAGCAAAGAAGGAGGAGGAGGAGGAGGAGGACTGTGGAGTCCTTGATGCTCTCTGAGCTTAGTTGTTTTCTTGCAGACATTTCATGACCCAACTAGGTAGCATCATCAGGTACTAGAAGGGAGTGGGGTTTGGGGAGAGGAGGAGGAGGAGGAGGAGGAGGAGGAGGAGGAGGGCTGTGGGGTCCTTGGTGCTCTCTGAGCTTGGTTGTTTCCTTGTAGACGTTTCACTACCCAACTAGGTAACGTCATCAGTGCCAGAAGGTGGTGGGATTTGTGGGGAGGAAGAGAAGGAGGAGGGAGGGAGGGAGGGAGGGAGGGAGGAAGGAAGGAAGGAAGGAAGGAAGGAAGGAAGGAAGGAAGGAAGGAAGGAAGGGGAGTCTTGGTGCTCTCTGAGCTTGGTTCTTTTCTTGCAGATGTTTCATTACCCAACTAGGTAACATCATCAGTACCCAAAGAGACTGGTGTTTGCAGAGAGGAGGAAGAAGAGGGCGAGTTGTGTGTGTGTGTGTGTGTGTGTGTGGGAGGAGGGAAGGAGGGAAGGAGGGAGGGAGGGAGGGAGGGAGGAAGGAAGGAAGGAAGGAAGGAAGGAAGGAAGGAAGGGGAGTCTTGGTGCCCTCTGAAGCTGGCTGGTTTTTTTGCAGACGTTTCATTACCCAACTAGGTAGCACCATCAATGCCAAGCACTTAAGCTCCAAGTTAAATCCAAAAACGCTAGGGAATTCCTGGAAGCTTGGCATCCAGACCAATTAGCGTTCAATCGACACGTACGGATAAACCACATTTGCACGCCACGCAGAGAGGCGATGAAAAAAGAGCCAAGAAGGAAACGAAAAGGGCAGAAGAGATCCTCCCCAGCATCCTACACCCAGAGAAGCAGAGATTAACACACCAGACACACAATAAAGTAGAAATACCCTAATCAAGGAACTACCAAGGAACAAAGCTCAGCGCCAATCGCCTTGGCACTGTATATATAAAACAGGCATCAAACCCTTCGCTCCCTCAGACTGATGATGTTGCCTAGTTGGGTGGTGAAACGTTTTCCAGAAAACAACCAAAGACCTCACAGTTCAACCCGGAGCTACAAATATTTTTCTCTAGAAACAGCCAAATATTCCTTTCCAGTTTGGGAGGGAAGGCCGTTAAATGCAACCAAAGGCCGTATTTCTTGTGTGTGTGCGTGCTATGTGTAATGCATGTAAAAGGGCAGAGCTTTGATTACCATCTTTACTTTTTTAAAAAAATTTCTGGCATCTTCCCCACCCGCCACCGCCCCCCAACTTAGGAGCTGGATTGCTGATTACTCCTTCTATAAATGAAAAGCTTTTTTTTCTGGTTTGAGGTTGAGTTGAATTACTTGATTTGCCCCACAGCGCCTGGTACAGAGTACGCGTCGATCGGGATACTGATAGCGTTTTTAATATTTACATTTTAAAAATATGTTTATGTTTATTGCACCATAATAATGCATTTATTACATTGTCACCTTGCAGAGGCGAGATGTGCAGCGCCAAGAACTGTTTGTCCTTAGAGCTGCCTCGAAGCTTAGTAATAATAATTAAAGTAAATAAGTTGATCCAATGAATGAACATGGGGGGAATTTTATGTTTTTCAATTTTTTTTTCTTCATGCCAGCGCTTAAAAAAACTCCATCCCAACTTCTTTTCTTTTTCTCTCCCGCCCTCCCCACCCCCCCGTTGCCGAATTTTAATGTTTTGGTCTGTCCGTAAGGATCCAAGATCCTTGTGATTTATTGACATTTTGTAAACGAGACAAATTGATCCGATGGGATGTAGCTCCGGTGGGATGATATAGTTGTGTCGTTTAAAGATCGGAGGAGAATTGATGTCGGAATCGAAATTCAGTTCCCTGGAAATGAGATAGGGAAGCCAACAAGGCCACTTGCACGCTGCAATCTGAGATAACCTGAACTCAATTTATTTCAGTGCCAGATTTTAATTCCTCGTAACCCTCGGCATGCCTGCTTAGGAAAGGCAAGACCGCTCCCAATTTGTCACCTCAAAACGGGAGCAAGTTCTGCCTAACCTTATGTTTTGGGTTGATGTTTCTCCGTGTTTCTTCCGCTTCGCCTTTTGTCGTGGCGTGGGGAGCTAATGACAGAATTACAACCCCATATGTTGATTTTTGTTCAGATCAAATGTGACCAGTACTGGCCAGGTCGGGGCACGGAGACATACGGGATGATCCAAGTGACCTTGTTAGACACCATTGAGTTGGCCACGTTCTGCGTCCGCACGTTCTCTCTGCACAAGGTGAGAACAAGGCCACTTTCTTCGGGTTAGGGTTAGTATGGAGGAAGCGAGGATGGCTTTCTTTAAGGGTCTGAAAGACACGACTTCTTCAGAGCTGGGCTAACGGAGAGACCAGGAAGCCAGTAATTTAAAATACAAAGAAGAGGGCAAACCAATGGGCAAAACAACGGGCAGTCCTCAACTTACAACCGATTGGTTTTGTGACCGTTCAAAGTTACCCATTCTCAATTGTGGACGTAAGTCGAGGATTACCTGTACACTGTTACAGCATCCAGGTGATCATTTATTGAAACGTCTCCGGAAAAAGAGAGGGAACACCACCACCCAAGGCATCTCTTCCAGGCGTTACTGTTGGGGGAGGGGACGGGGAGGACATTTATTTATTTATTGTACAAATAACTCAAGGTGGCAAACATATCCAACACATCTTTGTCCGCCTATTTTCCCCAGAACAACAGCCCTGTGAGGTGGGTTGGGTAGAGCAAGAGAGAGAGAGAGAGATAGACTGGCCCAAAGTCACCCAGCAGGCTTTTATGCCTAAGGCAGGACTAGAACTCACCATCGCCTGGTGATGGACCCAAAGTCACCCAGCAGGCTTTTGTGCCTAAGGCAGGACTAGAACTCGCAATCTCCTGCTGATGGACCCAAAGTCACCCAGTTGGCTTTTGTGCCTAAGGCAGGACTAGAACTCACCATTGCCTGGTGATGGACCCAAAGTCACCCAGCCGGTTTTTATGACTAAGGCAGGACTAGAACTCACCATCTCCTGGTGATGGACTCAAAGTCACCCAGCCGGCTTTTATGACTAAGGCGGGACTAGAACTCACAATCTCCTGGTGATGGACCCAAAGTCACCCAGCCGGTTTTTATGACTAAGGCAGGACTAGAACTCACCATCTCCTGGTGATGGACTCAAAGTCACCCAGCCGGCTTTTGTGCCTAAGGCAGAACTAGAACTCACCATCTCCTGGTGATGGACCCAAAGTCTCCCAGCCGGCTTTTGTGCCTAAGGCAGGACTAGAACTCACCATCACCTGGTGATGGACTCAAAGTCACCCAGCCGGCTTTTATGACTAAGGCGGGACTAGAACTCACCATCTCCTGGTGATGGACCCAAAGTCACCCAGCCGGCTTTTATGACTAAGGCGGGACTAGAACTCACCGTCTCCTGCTGATGGACCCAAAGTCACCCAGCCGGCTTTTATGACTAAGGCAGGACTTGAACTCACAGCCTTCCTCTTTCTAGCCTGGTGCCTTCTGATCGTAGAATCATGGAACAGAAAGACTGAAAGTGCTCTACTTAGAGTCACGTCAGCTCCTTGCTCGCTACAGCACCCCTTTTCCAAAAGACAACCGGACCTTCTTGGTTTTCCTTTTTTCCTTTTGAAAACATTTCCCTCCTCATCCCCAAATCCTTCCATTCCCCACCAGCCAGTCAGAACCCGAAGAAGCTTCTTGGATGAGAAGTGAAACACGTCTTCAAAGGAAAACCAACCAACAAGAAAATCCAGTTGCCTTTTGGAAGAAAAAGCACCTTTGGACCAATCAGATGGGTCGTGCGACCGGCCCGTTTTATGACTGGCGTAACTAATGACCGTGATGGGGAGGCTCCATTACGGTCGTAAGTTTGAGGACTGCCTGTACGTGATAGGAACACAGCCGATTCAGCCTGTGCTTTCATTTGCTCGTTTGATGTTGCCCAAGGCGGGTACCTCTTGCCATCTTCCCTTCTGCTCTGCCTCCGCAGAACGGCTCCAGTGAGAAGCGTGAAGTCCGCCAGTTCCAGTTCACCGCCTGGCCGGATCATGGAGTCCCTGAATATCCCACCCCGTTCCTGGCTTTTCTAAGGAGAGTGAAAACATGCAATCCACCGGATGCTGGCCCCATCGTCGTGCACTGCAGGTACCCACCCCCGTGTCAACCCTTTGGGGGCTCCAATTCATTGATTCAATTAGTCTGCCACCCATCTCGTTTCGAAGGGATCCAGAACAAGGTTTGTCTTGGAAGAGAAGGAAGGAACTGACTTGGGGAATGGCTCTTTTTGATTCACCTTTAGAATAGAATAGAACAGAATATTATAGAATAGAATAGAATATTATAGAATATTATAGAATAGAATAGAATAGAATAGAATAGAATAGAATAGAATAGAATAGAATAGAATAGAATAGAATAGAATAGAATAGAATAGAATAAATATAGAATGGAATAGAATAGAATAATAAGATAGGATAGGATGGGATAGGATAGGATACAGAGAATAGAATGGAATGGAATGGAATATAATAGAATAATAAGATAGGATAGGATAGGATACAGAAAGAATAGAATAGAATAGAATAGAATAGAATAGAATAGAATAGAATAGAATAGAATAGAATAGAATAGAATAGAATAGAATAGTTGGAAAGGGACCTTGGAGGTCTTCTAGTCCAACCCCCTGCTCAGGCAGGAAACCCTATACCGTTTCAGACAAATGGCTGTCCAGTCTCTTCTTAAAAACGTCCGGTGTTGGAGCATTCACCGCTTCTGGAGGCAGGTTGTTCCACTGGTTAATTGTTCTGTCAGGAAGTTTCTCCTTAGTTGCAGGTTGCTTCTCTCCTTGATGAGTTTCCATCCGTCGCTTCTTGTCCTGCCTTCAGGCGCTTTGGGGAATAGCTTGACTCCCTCTTCTTTGGGGCAGCCCCTGAGATACTGGAAGGCTGCTATCATGTCCCCCCTCGTCCTTCTCTTCATTAAACTAGACATGCCCAATTCCAGCAACCGTTCTTTCTATGTTTTAGCCTCCAGTCCCCCGATCATCTTTATTGCTCTTCTCTGCACTCTTTCTAGAGTCTCAACTTTTTTTTTTTTACATCGTGGTGACCAAAACTGGATCCAGTATGTGCCATCCACTTGGATATTAGAAGACGGCTATCATGTCACCCCTCGCCCTTCTCTTCATTAAACTAGACACGCCCAATTCCAGCAACAGTTCCTCGTATGCTTCAGCCTCCAGTCCCCTGATCACCTTTGTTGCTCACAATATCTCCCAGTTGCAAATTCCATACATTTCTTACACATTGTGTAGTTTTGTCACAGAGCTGAGCAGGTACAAGGCGTGATGAGGGCCCTCTTTCTCAATTGTGCCAGTCTGTCCACCTGTAATCAGTTCAATGACGAAGGCAGCGTGCGGGGCAATATTTTATTCCGTGGCAGAAGCTGAATTTCCCCGCTCAAAATGGGTTCCAAGTAGGCAGTTGCACTTAATTCTAATCTGCATGACGAACAATAGACTTTGCACCGCGTGGATGAAACCCGTCGCGAGAGTCCATTTATCAAACCTCGACCATCAAACAGGATCCGGAGATGTTCATTTGTAATTAAGGAGGACGTTCTTATAGCCGTGAGATTTGGATGAAAATGTCTGTGTGGCTATTAACCTTTTCCAAATGTAGCCATTCAGGACTGTTATCTGAGCTTCTTAATAGCGTTCTTTCCACATCTGACATCTGTGCTACGAGGATCAATCTGTTGTGCTTCTCTCGGCAAAGCGAGGCCGAAACCAATTAAATGAGCACAGAAGAATCCGGGAACTTCGGAGAAGGAATTTATCGCAGAAAAGCTACAAATCAAAGTACCCCTGGAATTGCTGTGCAGCAAACAAGAGTCCTATTTAAATCAAAGCTCTTTCCCCCCCCCCCTCTTACCTGAATTGTGGGAAGAGGCTGGAGACCCCTCCTCTCGTTTTGGACATAAAACAGATCTAAACTCCGTCAGAACGAACTCTCACTGAATTGCTATTCAGACCATTTTTTTAAAAAAGGAATTTACAGGGGATGGTGGAACTAGAATTAGATGGTGGAGGGATTTTTTTAAATTATTTGAAAAGAAAAGAAACAGCTTCTGAAATACGGAGAAATTTGTGAATCTTCCAATGAACAAAGTACAGATAGTCTTCAATTTAACAACAACAACAACATAATAATAATAATGATAATGATAATGATGATGATGATGATGATGATGATGATGATGATGATGATGGAAAGGACCCTGGAGGTCATCTAGCCCAACCCCTGCTCAGGCAGGAAACCCTATCCCATTTCAGACAAATGGCTGTCCAGTCTCCTCTTAAAAACTTCCAGTGTTGGAGCATTCACCGCTTCTGGAGGCAGATTGTTCCACTGGTTAATTGTCCTCACTGTCAGGAAGTTTCTCCTTAGTTCTAGATTGCTTCTCTCCTTGATTGGTTTCCATCCATTGCTTCTTGTCCTGCCTTTGGGCGCTTTGGAGAATAGCTTGACTTCCTCTTCTTTGGGGCAGCCCCTGAGATATTGGAACGCTGCTATCCTGTCCGCCCTCGTCCTTCTCTTCATTCAACTAGACATACCCACTTCCAGCAACCGTTCCTGGCACCAAAATCTCCGTTGTTAAGCAAGGCAGTTGTTAAAGAGCCTGGTTTGATGACCCTTTTGCCACAATTGTTGAGCGAAACACCACCCTTTTTTAAAAAAGTAAATGACATGGCTATTAAGCAAATCCAGTTTGTCCCATCGACTTCGCTTGTCAAAAGCAGCCCGGGAAGGCCTCAAATGAACCCCGGGGTGTTGCAATCAAGCCCCTGAATTTTAATTAGGTAACTGTGGGGATGCTACAACGGCCCTAAGTGCGAGGACCTTTCTTCAGTGCCTTTGTAACTTCAGACAGTTGCTAAACAAGTCAAGGGCTGGCTGTAATTGACTTGCAGACTGGGAAATGCCGATCAATGGTTAAATGCTCCTTCACACACACACACCCCGCACCACCCCTCTGCCTCTTCTCCCAGACAAATCGGATGTTCAGTGATCTGCGGTGGAGCATTCCTCCCAACGTTACAGAGGTCCCTTGGCAGCCAATCCCCCTTAAAATGTTATTTCTTCTTTTTAAATAAAAATGCCCACCTGTTCTCTCCTTTCCTCCGAACGGATTATTCAGGAGTCCGAATGCTTGGGCAGCAAACAAGCTTATGGAGTGATAGCACCCACAAAGGGAGCAGCAACATCCCTCGTTAACACAGCCTCTCCCCCCCCCCCCATCTGCACCTTATCCTGTTCAGGAAGCTTTTTTCCATACAGGTGAAACGCACCGGAACGGGCCTCGTGGCGCTCAGCAGTCAGTGTGCCGCCCTCTCTTGCGCTCCCTCCCTGGCACACATGCACCCATCTCACTGACACGCCATCCAATTCCTTATGAAACATGAGCCCCGGAGCTGTTGGCTTGTTTGATTTCGCCCAGCGTACGCTCCGCCGATGGATGTCATGTAAGTCAAACAGATCGCCCGCTTGCCCCCGAGTCACTTCTGGTTTTTTAGACAGCAGGAGGTCACCAGATACAGCCATTGAACTGTCAAGCACAAGTCAACTCCAAAAAAGAAATGATTTTTCTCTCTAAGCACCGCACATAAACATCCCTGATAATGGGGCCAGACTGAGATGGAAAAGGCCTGATTTATATGAGAATGGAACGGAATGGAACGGAATAGAATGGAACGGAATAGAATGGAATAGAATAGAATAGAATAGAATAGAATAGAATAGAATAGAATAGAATAGAATAGAATAGAATAGAATAGAATAGAATAGAATAGAATAGAATAGAATAGAATAGAAGGGACCTTGGAGGTCTTCTAGTCCACCCCCCTGCTCAAGCAGGAGAACCTATACCATCTCTGACAGGTGATTGTCCAGTCTCTTCTTAAAATCCTCCAGTGATGGAGCGCCCATAACTTCTGGGGGTAAGCTGTTCCACTAATTGATTGTCTTCACTGTTAGGAAGTTTCTCCTTAATTCCAGGTTGCTTCTCTCTTTGATCAGTTTCCAACCCTTGTTTCTTGTCCTGCCTTCAGGTGCTTTGGAGAACAGCTTGACTGCCTCTTCTTTGGGGCAGCCCCTCAGATACTGGAACACGGCTATCATGTCTCCCCTATTTCTTCTTTTCTTTAGACTAGCCAAACCCAAGTCCCGCAGCCGTTCTTCGTACGTTTTAGTCTCCAGGCCTCTTTGATCGTCTTAGTTGCTCTTCTCTGAATTTTTTCCAGACTCTCAGCATCTTTTTTTGTGATATGGTGGCCAACATGGGCCGCAGTATTCCAGGTGTGGTCTCACTGGGGCTTTATAAAGCGATATGAATGCTTCACGTGATCTTGATTCTATGCCTCTGCTTATACAACCCAGTATTCATTGCATTAGCTTTGTATGTAGCTAAACCTCAATTTAAAAATATTCATTTAGTGACAGTTCAAAGTTACAACAGCAGTGGAAAAAGTGACTTAGCACCGTTTTTCACACGACCATTGCAGCATCCCCATGGGTCACGTGATCAAATTCACACACTTGGCAGCTAACTCATATTTATGACGGTCGCATTATTACATTTATCAATAATTTTTTAGCTTATACATCTCTTAATTACATCCGGTCTTCATAAACAATCCATCTCCTGTTGTTAATTTTTACCCAGTTTTTACTTTCTCATCGGTATTCCAACCTTTGATATTTATAATTTTCAGGCTTTGGGTAACCAGGATTTCCCTTGTTTCAATTCATAACGAAATATAATATCCAAAATACACATTTTTATCTATTTGAATGTAATCTTGTTCTATTTCTTAAAAGTTATCTATTTCCCATCATATTAAATCATCTACTGAATAATACCATGGAAATTTTGACCTCAACTGGGTTCATAAGTCAAGGATTGCCTGTATTTCTACCGATGACCTTGATCAGGGGTAGGCAACCTTGGCTCTTTTATGACTCGTGGACTTCAACTCCCAGAATTCCTGCGCCGGCCATGCCGAGGGGAAAGGGAGAGGTTTCCAAGCTGGGCCATGCTGGCTGAGGAATTCTGGGAGTTGAAGTCCACAAGTCGGGTTTGGGTTATTTTATTTTATTTATTTATTTATTTATTTATTTATTTATTTATTTATTTGTTTGTTTGGATTTATATGCCGCCCTTTCCCGAAGGACTCAGGGCGGTTTACAGGGTGTTTAAAAGAAAAATCAATACAAAAGTTAAAACAATTAAAAAGATTAAATCAGTCCCTGAGAGAAAAATAAAAAAAACCCAGTTAAAATTCTCAGCCTGGGCCAGAGAGCTCGAAGAGCCAGGTCTTCAGGTCCCGGCGGAATGAACGGAGATCGGGGGCAGTCCTAAGCTCCGCGGGCAGCTGGTTCCAGAGGGCAGGCGCGCCCACTGAGAAGGCCCTACCCCTGGGTGTTACCTGCCGGCAATCTTTAACCGGCGGCACCCTGAGAAGACCCTCCCTGTGGGAGCGCACTGGACGAAGGGAGCTTGATGCTGGCAGCAGGTGTTCCCTCAGATATCCCGGACCCTCGCCATTTAGGGCTTTATAGGTCATCACCAGCACCTTGAATCTCACCCGAAGGGCAACCGGAAGCCAATGCAGCTCGCGGAGTAGAGGTGTTACATGGGAGTATCGGGAAACCCCCATCACAACTCGCGCGGCCACATTCTGCACCAGTTGAAGCCTCCGGGTGGTCCTCAAGGGCAGCCCCATGTAGAGAGCGTTGCAGTAGTCTAAACGGGAGGTCACGAGCGCATGAGTGACTGTGCGTAGGGTATCTCGGTCCAGATAGGGTCGCAACTGGCGCACCAGGCAAACCTGCGCAAAAGCCCCCCTGGTCACGGCCCCTATGTGATCTTCAAAATTGAGCCGTGAATCCAGGAGGATGCCCAAGTTGCGAGCCCTATCAACGGGGGGTAACACCTCACCCCCCATCGTTAAAGATGGAATAGTCTGGTTGACCCGAGATGCCGGTATGCACAGCCACTCAGTCTTGGCAGGATTGAGTCGAAGCCTGTTTCTCCCCATCCAGACCCGGACCGCTTCCAGGCAACGGGACATCACGGCGAGGGCATCACTGGATTGGTTCGGGGTGGAGAAAAAAAGTTGGGTATCATCAGCGTACTGATGATACCCCACCCCGAAACCACGAATGATCTCGCCCAGCGGCTTCATATAGATGTTGAGCAGGAGGGGCGAGAGAACCGACCCCTGAGGAACTCCACAAACGAGAGGCCTCGGGGTGGATCTCTGCCCTCCCGTCAACACCGACTGCGAGCGGCCCAGGAGATAGGAGGAGAACCACCGCAAAACAGTGCCTCCCACTCTCAACCCCCTGAGACGCCGCAGTAGGATACCAGGAGTTCTGAAGGAGAAGGCTAGAAATTACACAGCCACCCTTCAGACGAAGGATTTCTTTAATCCCTAATTTTTCCTCTACCCCGCCCCTATTTTTATCCTTCCAGTGCTGGGGTGGGTAGGACCGGCTGCTTCATTGTCATCGATGCCATGCTGGAGAGGATAAAGCACGAGAAGACGGTGGACATTTACGGGCACGTCACCCTCATGAGGTCCCAGCGAAATTACATGGTACAGACAGAAGACCAGTACAGCTTCATTCACGACTCTTTGCTAGAAGCTGTCGCTTGTGGGAACACGGAGGTCCCCGCTCGGAACCTCTACACCTACATCCAGAGGTTGGCGCAGATAGAAGTGGGAGAACACGTCACAGGCATGGAGCTGGAATTCAAGGTGAGCAGAGGTAACACGGGTGTGCGGCTCGGGCAGGTTGTCCCTGCCCTGGGAGGCTGCCCAGTTAGCTTGCACAGAGTTGCAATCTGCACACCTAGTCCTTGACTTACAACCGTACGTTCAGTGAAGTTAACAACAGCGTAGGAAAAAAATAACGTAGGGCCATTTTTCACACGTGTGACCGTTGTAACAGGCCCACGGTTACAGGATCAAAATTTTGATGTTTCGCCATATTTATCACAGTCGCCGTGTGCCAGGGTCCTGTGAACCCCCTCTTGCAACCTTCTGACAAGCAAAGTCAAGGGGGAAGCCAGACTCTCTTAATAGGTGTGTTATTAGCTTAACAGCAGAAGTAGTTCACTTAAGAACTTTGGAAAGAAAGGTTGGAAAAGTGGGTAAAATTCACTCAACAGCTGTCTTGCTTAGCAAATGAAACTTTAGGCTCCATCGTAAGCCGAGGAATAGAATGGAATGGAATGGAATAAATATAGAATGGAATGGAATGGAATGGAATGGAATGGAATGGAATAGAATAGAATAGAATAAGAATAAATATAGAATGGAATAGACTAGACTAGACTAGACTAGAATAGAATAGAATAGAATAGAATTAGAATAGAATAAAAGAATAGAATAATAGAATAGAATAGAATAGAATTAGAATAAATATAGAATGGAATAGACTAGACTAGACTAGACTAGACTAGAATAGAATAGAATAGAATAGAATAGAATAGAATAGAATAGAATAGAATAGAATAGAATAGAATAGAATACAGAATACAGAATACAGAGAACGGAATGGAATGGAATGGAATGGAATAGAATAAGAATAAATATAGAATGGAATAGACTAGACTAGACTAGAATAGAATAGAATAGAATAGAATTAGAATAGAATAAAAGAATAGAATAATAGAATAGAATAGAATAGAATTAGAATAAATATAGAATGGAATAGACTAGACTAGAATAGAATAGAGTAGAATAGAATAGAATAGAATAGAATAGAATAGAATAGAATAGAATAGAATAGAATAGAATAGAATAGAATACAGAATACAGAATACAGAATACAGAGAACGGAATGGAATGGAATGAAACAGCAGAATAGAATTGGAAGGGGCCTTGGAGGTCTTCTAGTCCAGCCCCTTGCTCAAGCACTGGAGAGGTAGTAAGATATCCAGCTGGGAGTGTTGCGTTGCACAATTTTCCATTGGGGTGGGCTGGCATAGACAATATACAGTTAACACAGCGTTTCTCTACCCATGTGACTTCCAGGCACGTAAATTTGAACTTCAAAAATATTCAGCAGTAGCCATGTGGGTTGGCGAATTCTAGGAGTAGAAATACACAGGTTTCAGAGTGCCCAGAATCAATGCCCAGAATCCAGCTGGTCAATTTTGATCATGATCTACATAACAGTGTCCCACATGCGAAAGGTCCAAGGACACACCTTTAGAGCAACGTCAAACTTGAAGAATTCTAAGCAGAGGCCATTTTGAATTCTTTGGAATGGAAGTCTGCGTGTCTGTAAGGAAAATGAGTCTTAATTCTGGCAGCCTTCAACAGTGGCCGCCCTCGCTGGAGAATTCTAGGAGAAGAAGCCCACTTAGGTCACCTCTCATCCACCTGTGCTCCTTTCTCTCTGCCAGCGACTCGCCAATTCCAAAGCTCACACCTCCAGGTTCATCAGTGCCAACCTGCCCTGTAACAAATTCAAAAACCGCCTTGTCAACATCATGCCGTACGAGACCACACGGGTTTGCCTTCAGCCTATCCGCGGAGTCGAGGGCTCCGACTACATCAATGCCAGCTTCATTGATGGATACAGGTAAAGACCCCGGGAGGAGGTGGGATGGACGCTTGTTCCTTTGTCTCTTCCTGTTCCCTATTCCGGCCGCCAACCATCCTTGGTCTTCAATATATATATGTCTGCTATGATATTATACCAGGGGCCTTCAAACGTGGCCCTTTTATGACTGGTGGACTACAACTCCCAGAATTCCTCAGCCAGGCACGCATGCCTGGCTGAGGAATTCTGGGAGTTGAAGTCCACCAGTCATAAAAGGGCCACGTTTGAAGACCCCTATATTATACATTAGAGGTGCGCGCGCGTGTGACTTCTGTAGAACTTTTCTACAGAATGCACTGGCCCAGTTCTTGGTCCCCAAGAGTTTCTGACTCCTATTCTGTTAAGGAGCTGCCCCTAGAACAGCGGTGGTGAACCTATGGCACGTGTGCCAGAGTGGGGCACTCGGAGCCCTCTCTGTAGGCACACACGCCTCGCTCTTTGGCTATGTTTTCGCCGGAAAAAGTCATTTCTCAAGTCCCTTCCTAGCCCAAACAAGCCTCTGGAGCAAGCGCGCTGTTTTCAGCTTTGAATTCTATCAAATCTGACACCAGAAACAGATGACCTGCGTGCGGCATGTGTTGCTCTCAAACTTACAAAGTATAAGCCAAGGTTAGACAAATTATCAGCGTGCATACAACATACAGGGACGTGGTGGCTCAGTGGATTAGGATGCTGAGCTTGTCGATCAGAAGGTCGGCAGTTTGGCGGGTCAAATCCCGAGTGCCACGTAACAGAGTGAGCGCCTGTTACTCGTCCCAGCTTCTGCCCACCTAGCAGTTTGAAAGCACGTAAAAATACAAGTAGAAAAATAGGGACCACTACGTTGGGAAGGTAACAGCGCTCCGTGCGCCTTTGGCGTCTAGTCGTGCCGGCCACATGACCACGGAGACGTCCTCGGACAAGCGCTGGCTCTTTGGCTTCGAAACGGAGATGAGCACCGGCCCCTAGAGTCGGAAACGACTAGCACGCATGTGCGGGGGAACCTTTACCTTTATACAACCGCAAAAATCACATTAATTGTACAAAAGCATGCCAAAGGCAAACTTTTACCTTTCAGTAAAAAGTTGTTTGAATTGAAAGCTTTGTTATTGTGTTTTTCTGTTAAGACAAAAGATGTTAATGTAGGAGTTGGTTTTTTTTCTAAACTAAAACCTTAGCATTCAGATTAAATTGCCGTGTTGGCACTTTGCGATAAAGAAGTGGGTTTGGGGTTGCAGTTTGGGCACTCGGTCTCTAAAAGGTTCGCCATCACTGCCCTAGAATCAGCCTTCATCTCCTATTAGCCGCGAGCCCCATCTTCTCTGATCTGCAGAAATCTAGGTGACCACGAGTGACAGCAGAGGACTTGCTAAAAACAATGTCTTTGAACTTGGAAAACAGGTAGTTCCT